>NC_053026.1:128678341-129030407 GCF_003073215.2 Triticum urartu | reverse complement strand
CAAGCTTAAATAATCCACAAACTTCATCCACATAGATTAAGTGTAAATCGGGATGCAATGTTCCATCTCCTGCAAAAGGATTAGCTAGCAGTTTCTCTATTATACCTGAAGGAATTTTAAAGTAAACATTTTCAGTAGGTTAAGTAGGTTGAGGGGTAGCTAATTGTGGTTCCGGACGAGGTGAAGATACCTCGAACAAACCCCTCAAAGGATTATGTTCCATAGTAACAAGTGACAGTAAATTTCAGCACACTATATAATTTTTTCCTTACCAAATTCCACCTACCAAAGGCGCTTCACTCCCCGGCAACGGCGCCAGAAAAGAGTCTTGATGACCCACAAGTGTAGGGGATCTATCGTAGCCTTTTTTATAAGTAAGAGTGTCGAACCCAACGAGGAGCAGAAGGAAATGATAAGCGGTTTTCAGCAAGGTATTATCTGCAAGCACTGAAATTATCGGTAACAGATAGTTTTGTGATAAGATAAATTGTAACGAGCAACAAGTAATGAAACTAAATAAGGTGCATAAAGATGGCCCAATCCTTTTTGTAACAAAGGACAAGCCTGGATAAACTCTTATATGAAATAAAGCGCTCCCGAGGACACATGGGAATTATCGTCAAGCTAGTTTTCATCACAATCACATGATTCGCGTTCGGTACTTTGATAATTTGATATGTGGGTGGACCGGTGCTTGGGTGTTGTCCTTACTTGGACAAGCATCCCACTTATGATTAACCCCTATTGCAAGCATCCACAACTACAATAGAAGTATTAAGGTAAACCTAACCATAGCATGAAACATATGGATCCAAATCAGCCCCTTATGAAGCAACACCTAAACTAGGGTTTAAGCTTCTGTCACTCTAGCAACCCATCATCTACTTATTACTTCCCAATGCCCTCCTCTAGGCCCAAAAATGGTGAAGTGTCATGTAGTCGACGTTCACATGACACCACTAGAGGAAAGATAACATACATCTCATCAAAATATCGAACGAATACCAAATTCACATGACTACTAATAGCAAGACTTCTCCCATGTCCTCAGGAACAAACGTAACTACTCACAAAGAATATTCATGTTCATAATCAGAGGGGTATTAATATGCATAATGGATCTAAACATATGATCTTCCACCAAATAAGCCAACTAGCATCAACTACAAGGAGTAATCAACACTACTAGCAACCCACAGGTACCAATCTGAGGTTTGGATACAAAGATTGGATACAAGAGATGAACTAGGGTTTGAGATGAGATGGTGCTGGTGAAGATATTGATGGAGATTGACCCCCTCCCGATGAGAGGATCATTGGTGATGAAGATGGTGATGATTTCCCCCTCCCGGAGGGAAGTTTCCCTGGCAGAACAGCCCCGCCCGGAGCCTTAGATTGGTTCCGCCAAGGTTCCGCCTCGTGGCGGCGGAGTTTCGTCCTGTGAGCTTGCTTATGATTTTTTTCTCAACGAAATACTCCATATAGCCAAAGATGGGCATCAGAGGGCCACCAAGGGGGCCATGAGGCAGGGGGCGCGCCTAGGGGGGTAGGGCGCGCCCCCACCCTCGTGGATGGTGGGTGGCCCCCCTCTGGTACTTTCTTTGCTCAGTATTTTTTATATATTTTGAAAATAAGTCGCGTGGAGTTTCAGGACTTTTGGAGATGTGCAGAATAGGTCTCTAATATTTTCTCCTTTTCCAGCCCAGAATTCCAGCTGCCGGCATTCCCCCTCTTCATGTAAACCTTGTAAAATAAGAGAGAATAGGCATAAGTATTCGTGACATAATGTGTAATAACTGACCATAATGCAATAAATATCAATATAAAAGCATGATGCAAAATGGACGTATCACAGGTCATTCCAAGAACTTTTATTTCTGCACAAAAATAACACCATGGCAATTCTGCTGAAAACAGCGTCAGTCTGGGTTAGTTCCATTCAAATCATGCAAGTTAGAGTCCAAAACAATGGCAAAAGTGTTTGGAAAAGTAGATACGATGGAGACGTATCATGTCTACGTACCCTCGTAGACCGAAAGCGGAAGCATTTAGTAACGCGATTGATAGTTGAACGTCTTCGTGATCCAACCGATCAAGTACCGAACGCACGGCACCTCCGCGATCTGCACACGTTCAGCTCGGTGACGTCCCTCGTACTCTTGATCCAGTTGAGGACGAGGGTGAGTTCCGTCAGTACGATGGCGTGTCGACGGTGATGATGAAGTTACTGAAGCAGGGCTTCGCCTAAGCACTACGACAATATGACTGAGGTGTAAAACTATGGAGGGGAGCACCGCACACGGCTAAATATCAACTTATGTGTCTATGGGGTGCCCCTCCCCCGTATATAAAGGAGGGGAGGAGGAGGGCCGGCCACAAGGGGCACGCCCAAGGGGGGGAATCCTACTCCTAGTAGGAGTAGGTTTCCCCCTTTCCTAGTCCTAGTAGGGGAAGAAGGAAGGAAAGGAAGAAGAGAAGGAAAGAGGGGGGGCTAGCCCTAGTCCAATTCGGTTTGGGCTAGGGGGGCGCGTGCCACACCTTGGCCTGCCTACTCTCTTCCACCATTAGGCCCATGAGGCCCAATAACTACCCGAGGGGGGGAGGGTTCCGGTAACCCCCGGTGCTCCAAAACTTATTCGAAACGACCCGAACCATTCCGGTGTCCAAATGTAGCCTTTCAATATATGAATCTTTATGTATCGACCATTTCAAGACTCCTCGTCATGTCCGTGATCTCATTCGGGACTCCAAACAACCTTTGGTACATCAAATCACATAACTCACAATACATATCGTCATTGAATGTTAAGCATGCGGACCCTACGGGTTCGAGAACTATGTATACATGACCGAGACACATCTCCGGTCAATAACCAATAACGGATCCTGGATGCTCATATTGGTTCCTACATTTTCTACGAAGATCTTTATCGGTCAAACCGCACAACAACATACGTTGTTCCGTTTGTCATCGGTATGTTACTTGCCCAAGATTCGATCGTTGGTATCATCATACCTAGTTCAATCTAGTCACTAGCAAGTCTCTTTACTCGTTCCATAATGCATCATCCTGCAACTAACTCATTAGTCACATTGCTTGCAAGGCTTATAGTGATGTGCATTACCGAGAGGGCCCAGAGATACCTCTCCGACAATCGGAGTGACAAATCCTAATCTCGATCTAGGCCAACTCAACAAACACCATCGGAGACACCTTTAGAGCATCTTTATAATCGCCTAGTTACGTTGTGACGTTTGGTAGCACACTAAGTGTTCCTCCGGTATTCGGGAGTTGCATAATCTCATAGTCATAGGAACATGTATAAGTCATGAAGAAAGCAATAGCAATAAACTAAATGATCATAGTGCTAAGCTAACTGATGGGTCTAGTCCATCACATCATTCTCTAATGATGTGATCCCGTTCATCAAATGACAACACATGTACATGGCTAGGAAACTTAACCATCTTTGATTAACGAGCTAGTCAAGTAGAGGCATACTAGGGACACTCTGTTTGTCTATGTATTCACACATGTACTAAGTTTCCGGTTAATACAATTCTAGCATGAATAATAATCATTTATCATGATATAAGGAAATATAAATAACAACTTTATTATTGCCTCTAGGGCATATTTCCTTCAGCCTACATAGTTCTCGAACCCATAGGGTCCGCACGCTTAACGTTCGATGACGATTTGTATTATGAGTTATGTGATTTGATGACCGAAGTTTGTTCGGAGTCCCGGATGAGATCACGGACATGACGAGGAGTCTCGAAATGATCGAGGGGTAAATATTCATATATTGGAAGGTTGCATTTGGACATCGGAATGGTTCCAGGTAGTTCGGGCATTCTTTCGGAGTATCAGGAGGTTACCGAAACCCCCAGGGAAGTTAATGGGTCTTAGTGGAGAGAGGGAAGAAGGGCCACGAGGCGGCGCGCGCCTCCCCCTGCCCAAACCGAATTGGACAAGGGGTGGGGGCGTGGCCCCCTCCTTCCTTCTCCTTCTCCCCTCCTTCCTTTTCCCTCCGGTGGAAGAAAGGAAAAGGGGGCCGAATCCTACTTGGACTAGGAGTCCAAGTAGGACTCCCCCCTGGCGCGCCCCTCCTGGCCGGCCTCCTCTCTCCCTCCCTCCTTTATATACGTGGCCAGGGGGCACCCCAATAGCACAACAGACAATCTCTTAGCCGTGTGCGGTGCCCCCCTCCACAATTCAACACCTCGATCATATCGTTGTAGTGCTTAGGTGAAGCCCTGCGTCGGTAGCTTCATCATCACCGTCACCACACCGTCGTGCTGACGGAACTCTCCCTCGTCCTCAGCTGGATCAAGAGCTCGAGGGACGTCATCGTGCTGAACGTGTGCTGAACACGGAGGTGCCGTACGTTCGGTACTTGGATCAGTTGGATCGTGAAGACGTTCGACTACATCAACCGCGTTACTAAACGCTTCCGCTTTCGGTCTACGGGGATACGTGGACACACTCTCCCCTCTTGTTGCTATGCGTCTCCTAGATAGATCTTGCGTGATCGTAGGATTTTTTTTTGAAATACCGCGTTCCCCAACAATATTGCGCTAGGCCATGGATCAGGCCGAGTTCAACGATACTTGTCAGAGAGCAAGATGGGCCAAGTGTAGGGGTTACTGGGCTCCTCAAGGCTAGTGTGTCGCATCATTTTGGACGAAGACGTTGATGGCGCTAGAGGACGACAATGATGTGGTGTAGATGGTGGTTAGGGTGTCGACATCAGGTGATCGTGCAAGACCCGTCGTTTCTTGATGACAATGAGGAGAAGATTGTGGATGGTGCAATGGAGGCAGTGGTGGAAGAAAACAAGAAGGCTATGGCCCTCGCCGCTCGAAGCGCCTCGGTCGCCGCGTCTAGAATAGGTGTTTGTAAGTTAAATTTAACCCCGTTCCCCAATCCCTTGTACTAAAAAAATCATCGTACAAACCCTAAAATCCATCGATTATGTGACGAATCAAGTGTGGAAATCCAACTCCGCAACCCCCTTTGTATTCAATCCCCTCCACAACCCTTGAGCCGAGTCCAAAAATCCGATCTAAACCGTGAATCAAATGTAGTAAATTGAGAGAGAGAGAGAGGGTAAGGGCTTACCGCCATTGTTGATGTCTTGCTGGTGCGCTCGTGAATCCGGTGCTTGACGCCTAGGATCGCCTTGCAATCTGCCGCTCCGACGCTCGCCGCCGTCAATGTGAGAGTGGGAAGAGGAAAGGAAGAGAGCGGTGATGGTAATTATGCCGTCACTTCGAGAAACACCGCGATGTCTTGAGACCGTTTCCTCGCATGCAATAACCCACGCCCACGTGCCTTGAGTTGCATTGCTTGCCTTTGGCTATGAAAAGATAGCCGATTCAACTATTCCCTAAAGCCAGCCTCAGAGGTGCTTTATGCTTCGTACGTGTTAGTTTTTTGATGCGACCCAATCAATCAAACGGATCAATTTCTTTTCGTACGAGCCTGTTTAAGCTTGATGCGAACAACCAAACGAGTCATAAGCGTAACAGTCATAATACGTCAACGCTCTGTATAAGCGTACACTGCTTTATCATGTAGTATATCTGTATATACAGGCGTAACAAGCCGCAGCTCGGCAGCATCTTCTCTCCTAATCCAAAAGTGCGCGTGCTTCCTTGTCGCGTCTGTACGGAGCTGAGGAGGAGATGGACGCCATGGCAGCGCTCGCCAGAACGGGGCCTTCCCTCGCCGCCGCCGGCCACAGGAGCTCCGCAACGTTCCGGCCGTCGGCGTCACTCTCCTCCTTCGCCTCCGCTTCCTCGAGGAACCGCGGCCGTCTCGGGCTGAGCACGGCGGGGTGCAACCGGTGGGCAACCAGGGTAGCTCGCGCCACCCCCAACCGCATCGTCGCCTCCTCGGTTGGTTCCCTGGACTTGGCTCTCACCTACTTGCGCTCGCCCGAGGCTTCTCGTTGGGGATTAGGGCCGGCTAGGGTCGAAATTTGGTTTGGTGCTGCTGTGAATTGTCATGGTTTTGGTTTAATGTAGTATTGGTTGAGCTCATTTATTCAGTATAAATGGAAAAAGATGAGCTGCTTGTTAAGAAATACCCCCTTCTAATTGCGGGTGACCATGCATACATGAAGAAAATGCACCATAATGTGGCTAATGCCATATTTTGCCTGGCCCAGCCTCAACTTTTTCCAACCATTTTAAGTAATTGTCTATGTGACTGTAGGTAGGAACTGAAATAGAAGCGAAATTAAGCTGTTGTCTTTCTGTCAGTTGGTGACCGACAATTTTGGCGATGTATAGCACTGAAATTGAACTAAGATATCTATCAATTCAGTAATTGATATCTTAGTCCCCTTCTAATTGTGGGTGACTATGCACAGATGAAGAAAAAATTTCCAACCATTTTGAGTAATTATCTATGTCAATGTCGGTAAGAACTGACATTGAAGTGAAATTAAGCTGCTATCTTTCTGTCAGTTGGCGACCGACAATTTGACAATGTATAGCACTGAAATTGGACTAAGATATCAATCCCGGAAATGGTGTAACTGATATCTTACTTCCTTTCTAATTGCGGGTGACTATGCACAGATGAAGAAAATGCATTATAATGTGTCTAATTCCATATTTTGCCTGATCCAGCCTGAACTTTTTCCAACCATTTTAAGTAATTGTCTATGTGAATGTCGGTAGGAACTGAAATTGAAGTGAAATTAAGCTGTTGTCTTTCTGTCAATTAGTGACCGACAGTTTTGGTGATGTATAGCACTGAAATTGAACTAAGATGTCAATTCAGGAAATGGAGTAATTGATATCTTAGTTCCCTTCTAATTGCGGGTAACTATGCACGCACGAAGAAAATGCACCATGATTCCATATTTTTCCTGGTCCAGCCTGAACTTTTTTCAACCATTTTAAGTAATTGTCTATGTGACTGTCGGTAGGAACTGAAATTGAAGTGAAATTAAGCTGTTGTCTTTCTGTCAGTTGGCGACCGACAATTTTGGTGATGTATAGCACTGAGACATGCTACATTGTGTTGATTATCAAATAAAAGTCATTTCTGTTCACTATCAAACTGTAAGAAGGATTGTCTTCTGTTTACTAGATTGTTTTGTAAGGGAAAGATGCCATTTTCATTAAGTACCTTTAGTAGATTTTGCATCTTGTTGTCATTTCAACTCTAGCTGTGGAACTATCGGTCGGATTCCTCAAAATTTATTGATCTGTGCTATATAGTGGTTGTATCCACTACATATGCTACAATTGTGTGTTCACAAGAATTCTGGTCAAACTTTTGACCTTAGTTTTTACGCAGGGATCCCTGTGTTCTGATTGTGTTTTTTTTTTAAAATTGTAACAATGTGTTGGGTAGTTAGGATGTTAATAGGCATGTAGCCAAGTTCCTCTTCCAACCTCTTTCCAAAAGGGTAATGCTATCAATAACTTTATCTGTTTTGACACATGCATAACCACAGAGTAGGGATCTTTCCTGGTTGAGTCCTGGTCTCATGGTTTTGTTTGGTATGCTCTTATATTAAACCTACCAGAACTTCAGAAATGGCTTAGTTATTTTGAGAATTTGTTAAAGTTGATGTAGTCCTTTTACCAATTTCCTGGAAGATTCAGCAAAGCATTTTTCTCAAGTTTTAGGAATGTAATAGTGGGTAGATGGTTCTCGGTGAAGTCATCATTTGTTAATCCCTTTCACCAAGACAAGGTTGATCAGTGAACTTTTTAAGGGCAGTCGACGAGTAATGGACTCGGGAAACCTAATGCATACATTTATTTGCTACCCAAGATTGTCATTCAAGGAAATAAACCCAGTAAACGATGTGGCCACACCCCTAAACACAACCGGTGTCGTAATCATCAATATTTGATATTTGTCATTTTTATTGACTATGACAGATCACCTCTTTACCAAGCTGAGACCAATTATGCCTAATTGTCCGAATTGTAAACATGATTTGGTTCTCCATTCTGTTAGATTGAGCTAAGATGATCCTCCAAAGTGTCCAATAATTGATGTATTACTAAAAGGGCAGCCAGGTGCACTTGCGCACGATCCAAGGAAATGCCCAACCACTTTGGGTCTTTTGTATGCAGCCTTTCCCTACATTTCTGCAAGCGGCTGTTTCCAGGACTCGAACCAGTGACCTCATGGTCACAAGGCAATAGCTTTACCGCTGCGCCAAGGCTCCCCTTCCAATAATTGATGTATCACTAATTTGGAAATTTGCAGTCTGCTTGTTTTGCGTTGGCTTTTGTATTTGATGCCTGAAAGATATAATAGATGTTGTTTCATTTAAGAGCGCCAACTTAGTTCATCCCTTCTCAGAAAAGGAAACCGAGGACTATTACGACATTACCAGTTATTCCTTTTCCAATTAAAGAAACTAAGAAACATTGTGGTCTATCTTGATGATTATGGGACGGAGGGAGTATGAGATATTGCTTAACTAGATTTTTATTTTGTGCAGGAGGTTGAGCAGACCTACATTATGATCAAACCTGACGGTGTTCAGCGTGGTCTGGTATGTGCTTCTTGACTTTTATCAATGTTTTGGTATCTGTTGTTTGTTTCAGTTCAGATAAAACATATAGTCTTTGCCTGTAGGTTGGAGAGATTATTTCTCGCTTCGAGAAGAAGGGCTTTTTGCTGAAGGGGCTGAAGCTTTTTCAGTGCCCCAAAGACTTGGCTCAGGTTTGCTTAAAAATGCATTAAATCTTTCAAAGCTGCTGTCACCTTTTAGTGCTTACTTAGCATGGTAAAATGTTCAGTGTAATTATAAGCAATACCTTTTTTTTCTAAAGGAAAGCATCATCCTTCTGTCACTCTGTCAGTTTAATAGTTCAAAATGGTACCAGTGACACTCGCAGTGGTTAAAATGCCAGCATCTAATAGTATTTGTCACAATAGAACACCATATCCCAGTTTATTTTGTTAAACGTCATTTTCTGTAACACCATGTATCTGCCATAATAGGATGCACTCAAAAATTCTTAGCATGTGTCAGCCAAGCAGTTTTTAGAAAACATTTCTTCTGAAAATACCACTCAGATCTGGTCAAGCCAGATTTTTTACAAGTCAAAAAGAGCATAAGGTCTTGTCTTTGTTTTCACATAGAGAAGTAAATGTTGAGAGTCAACGAATTGAAAATGCTTTTACATACTAAGTTAATAACTCTCCTATTCTGTCTTTTTTTACCTCAGGAACATTACAAGGATCTGAAGGAGAGACCTTTCTTTCCCAATTTAATCGACTACATAACTTCTGGACCTGTAGTCTGCATGGTATATATTTGTAAAGAACTGAAGATATTTGCAACTTCGCATTTTGATCAATATGAATTTCGCCTTTATATTACTTTCGCTATTTTGTTCTCTAAGGCCTGGGAGGGTGATGGTGTTGTTGCGTCAGCTCGCAAACTGATCGGAGCTACTAACCCCCTTCAAGCTGAGCCAGGGACCATAAGGGGTGATCTTGCAGTTCAAACAGGAAGGTTGGCACCCATGCCTTTCCATGTCTTCACACTATTATTTGCAGAATTCCTGTTTAATTTTATTTTATTTCACCTCTATTTACACCCTCTATGTGTACCAAAGAAATTATCATGGAACATTGCTTTTTCAGGAATGTCGTCCACGGAAGTGACAGCCCTGATAACGGCAAGCGAGAAATCGGTAAGTTTTGCCAGTGGCGGATCTAGCAGGGGTGCCATGGCACTCCCCCTACAAAAATGCAAAATAATATATGTATACTATATTCAATATTAATTGTGTAACAACTTAGTGCTATTTCAGACTATTTAGGCTAAATTATACTATTTTAGTGCAAGTTATTTAGATTTTGTACCGACGTGTTGAAGTTTTTCACCCCTAGTACTTAGATTCTAGGTCTGCCAGTTAGTGTTGCAGCACTTCGGTGCACCGCCGGTTGCTATTCAAGTTGATTCAGTATTTATATGGTTATGGTGTGAATGTTAGCTTGAAGGGAGCGTGGTTTCGCAGCAATTGAGTGCACCGCTATTTGCAGCAATTCTTGACAATAACTTATGTTCTTGTCCTATCTGTAGGATTATGGTTCAAAGAGGGTGAGCTTGCTCAATGGGAATCAGTTCAAACACCCTGGCTTATAGAGTGATCTTTGCATATCAGTTATCACTGCAAGAACCTGATCCAATACTTATTTGGTCAACTTGATTCTGAGGGGCCATGTATGTATGAGTTTACTTCTACCAAGTAAAGTAGCCTGTCAGGGCTTCAAAATTTTCACCATTGCTCACCTGTATGTTCTTTCTTTCTTTGTAAATGTTGAGCGGGTTCAGAACTCTGGCCTTTGGTCAGTATAAATCTTCCTGTTGAGAACTTTCTTCTACTCGGATGTTAATGTTTTGATGAAGAATCAATGCAAAAAAGTTCCAAGGCGTGGACACCGTATACTCTTCTATACTTTACTTCTTGTGGGCCTGTGGCATATGACAGTATTTTTTTAGGGTCACTGACAGTTTCTTTAACACAGACGCAGCCGCTCATACATACACTCACCCTTATGAATGCATGCACATACGCAATACAATTTGTTGGCAAGATAGAAATTTTACAAAATTTCTGGAAATCACGGTTCCTGGCATGGCATGGGGCGGTCGACTGTGTCGAAGCACAGTAAGAGCATTTACAACAGGAATAACTCAATTTGCAATCATAATTCCTATTTTTGAACATTAAACGCATACATGTCGATCATCTTAGCCAAACAATAAGTAGTGGATACAAATACAAATCATTCGTACTTAAAATACATAATCCGAACATAGTTCAAATATAAATATTGTTCATAGTGCATAATTGCTAAACTAAAAGTAAAATTTACTAATTCTAGTGTGGATCCACATATGCTCCACAAGTTCATCCGGAAGTTACATATGAACCTGTTGATCTCATTGTTATCGATGCATCTTTAGAAAGTTGGCAATGTGCTTTCTCTCGTGTTCCGGAGGCGGACCTGAGTTCCGGACTTTACAAAATCATGCGTGCAGGCTGTCCCTTCATCCTCATCCTCGACAATCGCAAGATTACACAACATGTCATGAGTTGCCAAAGTGTATCTGCTTTCCACATCATCGCAGCTCCATGAACAATACCCCAACGAGCTTGGAGCACTCAAAATGCCCTCTCCACACCCTTCCTAGCTACCTCTTGCATTGTTGCAAAGTGGCTCTGTTTGTTGCCTTGGGGATCACAAATGATCTTCACAAACGCCGCTCATTAAGGATAGATACCATTAACAAGGTAGTACTCCGTGTTGTACTTGTGCCCGGTGTAGTTGCTCAGTTCCCATCACAAAGTCTCTTGAACGAAGGAAATCGTTGGAGCACATTGATTTCATTATACGAACCTGGCATGTCAAAGAAAGCATGCCAAATCGACAAATCTTTTGGATGTCACTGCTTCAAGCATGATGGTGACCTCTTTGACGTGACATTGGTATTGCCCACGCAAACCTTTTGAACAGTTCTTCCATTGCTAGTGTATGCAATCAACTGAACCCAACATACCTGGAAATCTTCTTGATGCTCCAATTGCTAACAAGTTTTCTGTGTCCTCCACAGTTGGCTCCCTCAGGTACTCTGGTACAAACACCTTCACCATAATGCGTGCAAATTACACCGTGGTGTTCAAGACCATGGTCTCTCTCATCCGGATTTCAGTATCAATTGCATCTACGACCTTACCATAAGCAAGCATCCTGAGAGTAGCCGTGCATTTCTGTAGAGGAGAGAAAGGAAGTTGTCGACAACAATCCTTTCTCGGCTTGAAGTTGTCATCAGCCTTCTCCAGGGCAGAACAAATTTCTGCTCATTCAGAAGCGACGTCGAGAAACCTTCATGGTATTTTGTCCACTGTGAAGTAGTCTGTGAATAGAAGCCTACTACTTCTTGAGCTTGCGTTGATTTTTCCCTTGAAGAGGAAACGGTAAAGTTAAGAAGCAATGTATCAATCCAGTAGGAGGCACAAGCAAGTCTCCAATATATGCACCTGCACAAACTAACAAACACTTGCACACAACGCGAAAAAGGTGTTGTCAATCCCTTCACGGCCACGAACAAGAGTGAGTTCTATAGAGATAGGTATAAAAGATAGATAAAAAAGCAAACTAAAGTAATATAAATAAATTGCAGCAAGGTATTTTTGGGTTTTTTGATTTATAGAACAAAAATATATAATGGAAAATAGACCTGGGGCCATAGGTTTCACTAGAGGCTTCTCTCTTAAAAGAAAACATACGGTGGGTAAATAAATTACTATTGAGCAATTGATAAAAAAATGCATACTTATGACGATATCTAAGACAATGATCATGAATATAGGCATCATGTCCGTGACAAGTAGACCGAAACGATTCTACATCTACTACTATTACTCCACACATCAACTAACTCCTGCCTGCATCTAGAGTATTAAGTTCATAAGAATAGAGTAACGCCTTAAGCAAGATGGCATGATGTAGAGGGATAAACTCAAGCAATATGATATAAACCCCATATTTTTATCCTTAATGGCAACAATACAATATGTGCCTCGCTGCCCCTTCTGTCACTAGGAGAGGACACCACAAGATTGAACCCATCACAAAGCACTTCTCTCATTGCAAGAAAAATCAATCTAGTTGGCCAAACCAAATCGATAGATCGAAGAGAATTACTAAGCTATCTTAATCATGCATAAAAGAGTTCAGAGACAACCCAAATAACATTCATAGATAATCTGATCATAAATTCACAATTCATCGGATCTCAACAAACGCACCACGAAAGAAGATTACATCGGATAGAACTCCAAGAATATCGAGGAGAACATTGTATTGAAGATCAAAGAGAGAGAAGAAGCCATCTAGCTACTAGCTATGGACCCTTAGGTCTGTGGTAAACTACTCACGCTTCATCGAAAGAGCAGCAAGGTTGATGCAGAGGCCCTCCGTGATCGAATCCCCCTTCGGCAGAGTGCCGGAAAAGGCCCCAAGATGGGATCTTACGAGAACAGAGGCTTGCGGCTGTGGAAAAGTATTTTGGTGGACGCTTATGATGCACTGTTCAAGATATCTTCCGATATTCTGATAAATTGGCCGATTTATCGCTTACCGTTGTCTGACCGATAAGATAAATCGGCCGATAAATCAACTGATATGGCAATAAATCGGCTGATATTGCCGATAAACTGGCCGATTTACCCCTTATCATGGGTCGACCGATAAGTTCCTGATAAGCGATATCCCCAACATTGTTATGATGTTTGGGGAATATTTGAGAATATATAGAGTTGGAATTAGGGTTAGGGGACTCCCGAGGGGCCCATAAGCCAGGGGGCGCCCTGAAGGCTTGTGGCCTCCTCAGGACTCTTCTGGCCCTCTCTCCAAGTCTTATGGGTGTCTTCTGATCCAAGAAAAATTATCGTAAAGTTTTATTCCATTTGGACCGTTTGATATTCATTTTTTGTAAAAGTCAAAAATAAGAAGAAAAAAAACCAGAAACTAGCACTGGGCTCTAGGTTAATAGGTTAGTTCCAAAAATAATATAAAATAGCATATTAATGCATATAAACATCCAAAACAGATAATACAATAGCACGGAACAATCAAAAATCATAAATACGTTGAAGACGTATCAATCATCCCCAAGCTTAATTCCTGCTCGTCCTCGAGTAGGTAAATGATAAAAACAGATTTTTTGATGTGAAATGCTACCTAACATATTTATCAATGCAATCTTCTTTATTGTGGAAAGAATAATTAGATCCATAAGATTCAGAACAAATGTTCAATATTGACATAAAAATAATAATACTTCAAGCATACAAATAAAGCAATTATGTCTTCTCAAAATAACATGGCATGTCCTGTTGAGCTTGGATCTGGCTCTGTGAACGCCACTGAGGCTGGATTTGGTTCGACCGTGGGCGGATTGAGGCCCTTGCGAGCAATCCCATCTAGGTGGCACATTTGATAGCAGCGGATTCTAGGCGCTGCCATGCGCACACAACAACCATCGGCGAGAGGACTTGGCGGCAGTTACCGAAAGCGTTGAGTTGATGTCTTCAGTTCGACTGATTTATCCTTCGTTCTTATATTATGGGACGGAGGGAGTAGCTGAGTGTGAGTTATCTGCCAAAGTGATGGATGGCCGCTATATCAGCTGACCTCATGGTTGTATTCCCTCCAGGGTGAAAACTCATGATTAATCTTCTCTCTTGACTAGGCAATATCAACCATCAACGTCACACATCGTTACTATGTTAAAGGTGTTGGTTCAAAGATCTGCAGCAAGGTGATAGTCCCTGGTCCATTGTCTGGTTGGACCAACCACTCCATGAGTGCAAACGCCAATTCCCTATCGAAGGTGTTCTCTTGGAGCGACTAGTGGATTGCTTCACATACCCTATGTGGTACGATTTTGGAGATGTTGGCGCAAGGCTTGTCTGGGAAGGGAGCAATGAGGACCCCGTTCTCCTCCAGTGTGAGCTGCGACATATCCTCAATGTCATTCCCTATTGACGGGGCATTGGGGTCAACTGACCCCAAATAAAATTAGGCAAATAAATGTAGATTACTGTTTATTCATGTGTATTAGAAGGTTTGGCCCTTACTGCAATGAAGTTGAACCCTTTGCCTTAGGACACACATTGTTAGAGTACTTAATGGGCCTGGGATGGCAGTATAGCTCATTAGTCTTAGGGTTAATTAGAGATAAGGGTCTGTTGTGGCGGAGCTGCTTGTAGTCGACCTTTCCTCGCAGGCCCCATTTGCTCTTCATCTCTCGGAACAGGCCCTCGACGCTGAACGGCAGGACCGAGTGGAACCGTCCCACTGCCGTCCATCGCGTCTTCATCTCTGCCCGGGCCTTGGAGAGGTCGAGGACGACCACGTCCTCCACTCTGGGTGATCATAGGTGGCATACAACCCGAGATCTCTCCCTCTGGTGACGGAGGGGGTACTGCTGAACACGGGGTGGTGGCCTCTACTTCAACCATGGCCTCCATCCAAATGAAGGACCAGGATCGGGCCGATAGTGCACCTGCTGTCTTGACCGGGTGGCATACTGGGCTGGGGGAGGGACCCGACAGCAACAACATCCCTCCCCTGGAGCAGAGACTAAAGGACAAAGATGGGATCAGCTCGGAGCAGGTTCAGGATCATGAGGTAGTTAAACTGATGGAAGATATAATAGAGGGGGCAGAAGGGGGCTCAGTGCTAGGCAAAAGAAATGTACGTCCTGTAGAGACAGGGATAGGTGTTGCTTTTGGTCAGGGGTCAAAGGGAACGGAGAATGCAAAAAAGAAAAAAGGGGTAGGCGTGATGGAGGTCAAGATTTGTAATGGGGAGGAGGGAGTCAAGGAAGCAACCGGCCTCGGGGCTGCCGGTCAACTGGCGGACGCGGATGAATGAGCCCACCAGGAGAAATGAGGCTCCTCAGTTGGAACTACCGAGGACTAGGGCAACCTCGGACAGTTCAGGAGCTCGTGTGCCTCGTGAGCACATATCGCCCGTCGGTAGTATTTATCTCGAAGACCCATCAGTGTGAAGAGAGTGTCAGGAAGCTTCGGTGGAGACTAGGCCTGAAACATTGTATCACCCACAATGGGAAGGGCAAGGGAGGTGGCATAGCTTTGTTTTGGGATGAAACAATTGAAATAAAGAGACTCTCAGTTGGCCCGAGGTACATTGATGTGCATATCCGTGAAAACACTCACAGCCCGTGGTGGCGCGGCACTTTTGTGTATGGTGAGCCGAAAGCTCACGAGCGGCACCACATGTGGAACCTGCTTAGAAGAATTAAGATGAATTCTGGTGAACCGTGGATGATGATAGGGGACCTAAATGAAACTATGTGGCAAAGTGAGCACATCTCAGCGTCGAAAAGATCTGAAAGGTATATGGCTAATTTTAGAGAGGCCCTGTCTGATTGCAATTTTCATGATTTAGGATACAGTGGGCCATGCTGGACATATGATAACAGACAAGTAGGCAGCGACAATGTTAAAGCCAGATTAGATAGGGGTCTGGCTTGCCCGCGGTGGTCGGATCTTTTCAAGGACGCTAGGATACAACGAGTGAAGTTTGTTTTGAACCTTGAGGTTGTAGAGCACGATGAAAATGAACCTTCACGTCTAAATCCTTGAAATCTGTACCCTATACTCTTTGATCCCGGTCAATATAAACCCCAGATTCGTTTGGCACACTAGGAAAATAACAATCCCGGCCGGGATCACTCTCCACAGTCACTGACCACACGGGGTCAGGGCCACACGTCATATTCATCTTCCATCTCCAAATTTGTCCGGCCACTACATCCAGGCTCCAGCGCCAAGGCCAAGCACGACCGCTGGTCAGATGGGACAGCTGTTGCTCCCAGCGTCATCGCGCACCGCATGGGCCTCAAGTCCTGGCCCGCTGCCACTTGCTCGGCCGTGTCGCTCGGGCCAAAAACACAGAGTAAGGTGGAGGAGCGGCGTCGGCGGGAGGAGAAAATGGATTGGCATCGATGGTCGTCATGTTGCCGTCGAGCCAGGGTCCCCCCGCCCCCACGCACGTGCTCTGGATCGACAACAGCAACTGCCTGCCGAGGAGCCCAAGATGGAGTCGCCTAGTTCACGATGCTGCAGCGAGGCTACTGAAGCTGGGCTTGCGCGTGAGCTCGAGGTCCAGTGCTAGGCTGTTGAACCTTGCGTACGCCTGTATCCTCACCGTGATGGGCATGCAGCAGAGCTTGTTGGTTTTAAATCGCTAGCTTGTATCGCCTCAGAAGCAAGTCATGTACAAGTGCAAAGCTAGCTAAGCAAAGCTGCTGGATTGATTTTGCAACAGCTTAGCATGACGTCGGTCTGGAGCTGTTCTGTGCAGCGGCACCGGCAACGGGGGCGGGTGGATGCCCGATGCGATTGTGGTGGCGTGGGTCATGCAGGAGCGGGGCCATGTACGAGTACGACGACGGGCACGAGCACACCGGCAACCACACTGCACGGCGCGGTACGAGGTGGGTGTGGCTGGGTTGAAAGCAGGGTGAGTACGGCCGGAACGCGTGTGACACCTGCGGCCTGCGGGGCATGTGAGCAGCAACTGCTTCAGCAGCAGCACGCTGCGAGCAAACGGCGGCGGCCAACGACGCTTAGTGGCGGCGTGGCTCGCAGGACAGATTGCATCCTTGTCGGCCGGGGAGCAGCGCCTCAGCGAGCACGGCGATGAAGATAGCGATACTCGGAGGCTTGGAGCACGGTTCATGGCAGAACGCTTGGCTGGGAGCTCGAGGTTCTTGTAAGGTCGTCGTCCGTTACCCGCTGCCGCTGCGCCATCTTACTATTCTCGGGGAAAGAAGAGGGAGGCTAGGAGAGAGAAGAAAAGGAGATTGAGGAAGAAGATAACATATGACATGTAGGCCCATGTGGTCAGTGAGAGAAGCGACCGATCCCGGCCGGGATTGTCCTTCCAAACAGTTATAGGATCGATTTAGGGTTCAGATTAACCAGGATCGATAAGTACAGGGTATCAACTTCAGGGATTTAGACGTGGAGGTTCATTTTTGTCGTGCTCTACAACTTCAGGTTTAAAACAGACTTCACTCGGATACAACACATATGCTCTTCCAGGTCCGATCACTTACCGCTGTTGTTAACGTTCAGCGAACGTTTGGAGTACAGGAAAAAGAGCAGTAGCTTTCGATATGAAGCTATGTGGGAGGGGGAAGGCTCCTTGTTCGAAACTGTAGATAGTACATGGAAGAGTTCAGACACAGCTTGCTCACTGGAGGATATGAAAAAGAAGCTAGGAACTATACAAGGCGCGCTGCAAGCTTGGTCAAGGAAAGAGTTTGGCTCCATTGTAAAAAAACAATGCAATTACGTAAGAAACTTGAGAGCCTTTGGGAAGGCCCGCCTACGGCCGGAAAACAGTATGAAATAAACAAGGTAGCAAAGGAGCTCGATGAAGTGTTGTTAAGGGAGGAAATTATGTGGAGATAGAGGTCCAGAGCCACCTGGTTGAGAGAGGGAGACAAAAATACTAAGTATTTTCAAAGGAAAGCAACCTGGAGAAGGAAGAAAAACACCATCACGAAGTTGAAAGACAGCAGCGGTGTATGGGTCGAAGAGAAAGATGAGATACAGAAATTGACCACTAGTTTTTTTAAAGAACTTTACTCCAAAGATGAATGTGTGGCACCGCGGGAGCTTATAAACTTGATTCAAACTAGAGTCAATGAGGACATGAATAACAAGCTGACAAAGGAGTTCACAGAAGTTGAAATTAGTGATGCTTTATTTCAAATTGGTCCTCTGAAAGCACCGGGGCCTGACGGATTTCCGGCACGGTTTTATCAGAAGAATTGGGACACTCTAAAGGAAGATGTTGTGAGGGCGGTGAGGCAATTTTTTGCAGATGGGATCATGGCCGAGGGAATCAATGATACAACTATAGTCCTCATCCCGAAAGGGAGCAACCCCGAGAGCTTGAAGGACTTCCGGCCGATCAGTCTATGCAACGTAATCTATAAGGTGATTGCGAAATGCCTTGTCAACCGGCTGCGACCATTTCTTGATGAACTCATATCTGAGACACAGAGCGCATTCATACCTGGCAGAATGCTGACGGACAACGCCTACATCACGTTTGAATGCTTCCACAAAATTCAGCATAGCAGGAACGCACGGGACACTCATTGCGCATATAAATTAGACCTTGCGAAGGCATATGATAGAGTTGATTGGGGTTGTCTTGAAGGAATTCTGCGAAAGATGGGGTTTAATGACAAGTGGACTGGTTGGGTGATGAAGTGTGTCAGTTCGGTGAGGTATGCTGTACGTTGCAATGGTGAGCTACTGGAAACCTTTATCCCCACGAGAGGGCTCCGTCAAGGTGATCCCCTAAGCCCATATTTATTCCTATTTGTTGCGGATGGACTCACCAGTATACTGAACAAGGAGATTTCTGGCGGGAACATCACACCCATAAAGGTAGCTAGGGTGAGTCCAGGTGTCTCGAATCTCCTCTTCGCCGACTACAGCCTCCTTTTCTTTAAAGCGAACGCAGAGGAAGCCAGTGCGGTCTGGAATGCACTCACTCTGTTTCAAAACTGCTCGGGTCAGCTTTTAAGCCCTAGTAAGTGCTCTTTGCTTTTCAGTGATAGATGTCCAGGGACCTCACAAAATAGGATCAAGGAGATTTTGGGTGTAGTGTCGTCCACGTTTGAAAGCAAATACTTGGGACTACCTACACCTGAGGGGAGAATGAAAGGAGAGTACTTTCAGCTCATAATGGATAGGTTCTCAAAAAGATGCAACGATTGGTCGGAAAGGTACATGTCGCATGCAGCAAAAGAAACGCTTGTGAAATCAATAGCCCAAGGCTTGCCCACACATGTGATGAGTGTGTTCAAAATGTCAGCGGGCTTCTATGGAAAATATGAGAGGCTTATCAGACAATTCTGATGGGGTGAAGATGGAAAGCACCGCAAAGTTCATTGGATGGCCTGGGACAAGATGATAAAACCCAAGAGAGGAGGGGGGATTGGTTTTAGAGATATGCAGGGAATTAACCAAGCGCTCTTGGCTAGACAAGCATGGAGACTGTTACAAAACCCAAATAGTCTCTGGGCTAGAGTCCTCAAATCCAAATACTTTCGCCATGGTGAGCTCCTCGATACAGTTTTCGCTTCTGATGCATCGCCAAGTTGGAGAGGGATTGAGTTTGGGCCGGAACTCTTGAAGAAAGGCCTTATTTGGAGTGTTGGAAATGGCAGAAGCATTCAGATTACTAGAGATAATTGGATCCCAAGGAATGAAGGGCTTAGAGTAGCTAATTTCACTACCAGAACCAGGGTAAGATGGGTCAACCAACTCCTAACACAAGGATCCAATGAGTGGAACACTGAGCTAGTCCACCGGATATTTACTAAGTTTGATGCAGAAGAGATATGCAAAATCAAATTGCCGACCAACCCAACAGATGACCACTTGGCATGGAACTACGAGAAAACTAGAATGTTTTCAGTGCGCAGCGCCTACAAATTAGCTATGGACCTACCAGCGCGTGGGCTAGCCAACTCGTCCTCCTCAGGGAGCAGCAATAATAGGAGCATATGGGATCTTATTTGGAAGGCGGCTGTCCCGAAGAAGATAAAAATATTTGCATGGAGAGTCGCAACAAACACTCTAGCCACCAAGAAGAATAAGTTTAGGCGTACACTGGAACTGGGTAGCACCTGTAACATATGTGGAAATGCAGAAGAGGAGGAGTTCCATAGTGTGGTGGAATGCACGAAGAGCAAAGCCTCGAGATCGGCTATGAGAGCAGTATGGCCCCTGCCGGAAGATGCATTTAGGAACACCGGCTGTGATTGGCTGCAGATGCTACTTGATTCATGCAATGCTGATATGATGAATAAAGTTTTGCTGCTACTTTGGAGAGCTTGGTTCTTACGCGAGAATTGTGTGCATGGGGATGGGAAGGAATACATATCTAGGTCAGTATCCTTCTTGACCAGGTATGAGGAGGAAATTAGGAACTGCACTGTCGACACAGTAAATGAGAAAGGCAAAGTTCAGGTGGGAGGGAGTACAGATACCATAGTGAAGCTGTATAATGATGCAGCTAAACGGTGGATTGCTCCCCCAGAGGCCAGTGCTAAACTGAATGCAGATGCATCATTCCAGGCAGAATCGGGACAGAGCTATGCCGGGGCTGTGACTAGGGACCATCGGGGAAGAGTGTTTATCTCTCTTGGTCAGAATACCGGAGTTTGCACGGACATAACTGAAGCGGAAGCATGTGCCGTGCGTGAAGGCCTAAAAGCTCTTTCCACTCGCTTTAATGGGCACTTAATCGTTGAAACTGATTGTAGCATACTAGCCAAGGAACTCTCCCCGCAGGCTAAAAACAAGTCCAAGTGGTTCCCAATTATCAGTGATATTCGAAGGTTTATGAGTCTTTTTGAGTCATGCAAAGTTAACTGGATCAGCAGAGAAAGAAATAAGCTGGCCCATGTCCTCGCGGCTGAAGCAAGAGAGCATGGTGACTTCCAGATGATTGGAGCTGTACCAAATAGGGTACAGGAGGTTTGGTTGTGTCAGGACCCTGATTCCAAGTCATATCGATCTAGCCGGTAACATCTCATATCACTTTGCGGCCTCACGCACGGTATTCCCACGGGTGTCGCCTTACCATGGCCCGGAACCGTTTGCGCCTTTTTGGCTCACGTATATGATAGTGTCGCTAGCATCCATATGACAGAGAACCCGGGCCGACATGACTAGTCGTGAACCCAAAGTGGCACTAACTTACGGGGACATGCATACATGAATCAATATCGAGCATGTCGGTCAGCAGCGTGTGAATCCGGGCTGTAGCACTAGGCTAACAGGACTCCGGTGAACCGGGCTGTAGCAGGCTAGGCAGGACTCCGGATGTCACCGCATGACATTTCACCGAAGGGACAGACACAAGAACGAAGTGAATCACATGCCGGCCAGTCAAGTGCTCCGGAGCAGTAGTGCTGGGCTAGCAGGACTCCGGTGAACCGGGCTGTAACAGACTACTATGGCTCATGGGAGCACAAGACTACATTTCCCCATAAGAGAGGCTACCAAGGATAAACAACTAGGTTGTCGGATCCCACTCATACCAAGCATTTCAGTCATACACACAATATGCTCGATATGTGTAAATACAACATGGCATCACAACATAACTCTAGACTCAAGTATTTATTAGGCTCCGAGGAGCGAGATATTACAAGCATGGGTCTCATGGCCCAACATACAGAGCATACAAGCAACAAGCACATGCGGAAGCTTAACATGTCTGAGTACAGACATCTACAAATGAAAAAGGCTGAGAAGCCTGACTATCTACAAGACCCTCCCAAGGATACAGGATCGTAGCTGAGGTAACAAGCTAAACGTCGAAGTCCACGCGGAACTACTAGCGAGACTGAAGTCTCTCTGTAAAACATAAATTAAGCAAACGTGAGTACAATTGTACCCAGCAAGACTTACATCAGAACTAACTACATATGCATTGGTATCAACAAAGAGGTGGTGGAGTTTGACTGCAGCAAGCCAGCTTTGACTCGGTGGCTATCCTGAACTACGACTGCAAGTAACTCTTTTGAGGTGGCGCACACGAGTCCACAAATTCACCATACCAATACACCACTATGGATCCGCTCCCGTCTCCCTACGAGAACACCATCCATAGCACTCACGCTTATCTTGCGCATTTTAGAGTATCCACTTTCACTTGTCTATGAACTATGCAAGGGGTCCAAGTTTCCATATTCGAGGAATCCGGCTATTCGAATAGATAATGATAACCCTGCATGGGTGTACTTCTTCACACATGCTCTCGCCACTTATCGCCGTGTACACGTCATGTACCTCGGCAACCTTCAAGCAGAGCCGGGCGAGGGAGTCGGCCACGACCTGACTAACCAACAAGTCTCTAGTCCAGGTTTATCGCCTATTCGGGTTCCATCCGCAAGGAGATCCGTCCGGGGTGTCGCTCACGGCCCCAAACGATGTGTACAGGGTTCCCAAGCCCACCATCCGGGTGCCACTTGGTACACCGGGCCACTGTGCCTAGTCTGTCCCAAGCCCACCTGTACCGGGTGCCACTTGGTAGACTACTAACACTACCTACAAACACCAGAAACTAGTTGCAACTCCTGGACAGAGATCAAGTTGATTAATAAGTCGAAAGGGGTCGAGTTACCGGAACCCAATGTGTGGTAGTAACTGTTCATGGATCACAAACACAGAACTCAGTTCCTGAGGACGGCTGCAATGAGACAACCCACCATGTACTCCTACATGGCCTCACACCGCTACCTTTACCAAATCATGTTCACACACTTAGCTCACACACAGTAGGACATGTTCATCACTATTCCAATTCATTCCCGATGAATCAGACCTGACTCAACTCTAAGCAATAGCAGGCATGACAAACAAGCATGAATGAGTAGGCACACCAGGGCTCAAACAACTCCTACTCATGCTAGTGGGTTTCATCTATTTACTGTGGCAATGACAGGTCATGCAAAGGAAAGGGGTTCAACTATCACAGCATATAACAGTTGAATCGTTGTTGTCCAAATGCAGTAAAAGAGAGCAGGAGCGAGAGAGTGGGATTGTATCGGAATGAACAAAGGGGTTTTGCTTGCCTGGCACTTCCGAAGATAATATAGTTCTTCATCGGTGTCATCGATCAATCGTCGGAACCACGCCTATCAAGGGGGGGGGACAATCACCGGCAAACACAGAAAGAATACAATCAATGCAATGCAACAATATGATGCATGATCATGACATGGCAATATGATGTGAGTTGAGCTAATGTAGCTAGCAACGGTTTAAATGAAGTTGGTTTGAACCCAATGTTCAAATTCAAACTCCATGTAAGACATTTCAAATGCCATTAATTCAAATTGTCTTATACAGCAACTTTAAGTTGTTCAAACATGCATGAAAATAGTACAGATGGATAGATTAGATTTTTCTGATCATTTTTCATATATAATTTATCTTATTTGGAGTTATGGCTGAATTTCTATGATTTTTCAAAGTTTCGGATATTTTTTGAATTAAACAAATCATTTCTGATTTATTTAAAATCCAGAAAAGCATTTATGACCTCATCACTGCGTCACTATGACATCATCCAGTCAACAGGACGGGTCCAGGTCAAACCTGACCAGTGGGACCCACTGGTCAGTGACCCTGAGACACTTAGTGTCACAGACAGGTGGGTCTGGTCAACGGTGACGTGGCCAGGTCAAACTGACCTGTGGGGCCCGTGGGGTTAGTTTAGTCTAAACAGGAGCTAAGCAGTGTTAATTAGGCCGTGGGGCCTAGTAGTCAGTGGCTCTGGGGAGGGTTAGCTGGCGGTGATTAGCGCTAATCATGCGGCCACGTCGGCTCGCCAGAGTTCAACCGGCGGCGACCACAGAACACGGCGGGGCGCGTCGGATTTGCGCTAGAGGCGCCGGGTTAGCGCGCTGAGGGCACCAGGGCATAGCCCTTGCTCGCCCGCATCAAGAGGAGGCGGAGGTGGGCGCGGGGGTCGCCGGAATCAACGCCGGCGACGAGGTTTGCGGCGGCCGTGGTTCGGTCAAGCTGGAAATCAGCGTTGTGGTGCACGGCGGGGCGAGCAGTGGGGTGCTTCGTGCTCCTGCAGACATGCTGAGCACGGTGACGCTCTCAGGCTCGAGCTGTAGTGGTTGCAACGACGACGGTGACATGGCCGGCGGCAGGGGAAGCTCGGCCACGGTGGTTACGGACGCTAAGGTCGCAACAACGAAGATAACGAGGGGGAAAAGACGGCGAGCTCACAGCGGTCACGTAGACAAGCTCGGCGGGCTCGGGGACGCTCTGGGCGAGGCGAATCGAGCGACGGCGTTCGTCGGAGCAGACGAGGAAGATGGCGGTGGTGACGACGCTGCAGGGCATCTGCGGCGCGTTCGTCGGCTTGGAGCTTCACAGCATCGAGGCGGAGCTAGAGGTCACAGCCACGGGGCAAGGGAACGGCGGTGGCCGCGGTGGTGCTCGTCGGCGGTCTCTGGCGTGTCTGGGGAGGAGCGCGGGAGAGAGACGGAGGAGGGAGAGTGGCACGGGGAAAGTGAGGGGGGTTGAGGGGGTCGCGTGTCGTTCGTAGCCAGGTCCAGGCGGACAGCGGCAAGCAGGAGGTGGCGAGCTACGGCGCGCGCGCGGACATGCCTCTGCCAGTAGGCAGAGGTTGAAGACGGCTCTGCCCCTGGTGGGCTGGCCAGTGTAGCTGGGCCGACTACAGGTAAGGCCAGGTAGGTTTTCTCCTTCTCTGTTTTTTTTTCCTATTTTGGTTTCTGTTTTTATTTTTGCAATTTGTTTTTGATTTGGTAAAAACACCAAATCATTTCTATAAATCCTGAAATTAATTATGGGCAATAACTGAATTAACTCAGAGGCCCTTAGCTATTTCCAGAATTGTTGGAGCATTTAATAATATTAATAGCAATTAAATGCCCCAATTCAAATATTTTATGACTTAAATTCAATGCCCAACTTGTTCCTTAAAATGCTCATTATTTTTGGTATGGATCAAAACCATTGTCAAAAATAACAAACATCAAATAAGAGCATTTTGGGTTCTTGAATGAAATTTATTTAAGCTGGACCTATTTGGATTTCAAAGTGCTAGGGTTTTATCACCCCCAATTCAACTTTTAAATAAAATTTAAACATGATGCACACACAAGCTAGCCTAGTGCAAAACCAGAAGCTAGGGATGTGACAACTCACCCCCACTAAAACAAGAATCTCGTCCCGAGATTCAAGACGTGAGGTAAGAAATCAGAGGGGACACAAAGCCAACATGATCTTCATGATCCAACTGCCCTTCTCGGAGATGTTGATCCGCTACATCATATTGATTATGACATCCTTTCCTTCGAGAACTTCATCCAACATGGCGACAAGAGAGCAAGACAACCTCACAAGACTGGATCATCGATCTTAATGAACACAAGATCAACTCACGGAATGAGACGTAGAAACATCCCTTGAGGTGAGACGCAGAACACACATCAGAGATGATGGATGAGAAACACATGACAAAGGTTCAAATTGGTAGGCAAAAATTCGACGCTTAAATAGATGGTGAGGGGGGTTTCAAAGTGGTGAGGAGTTAAGTTGCCCACGATACCATAACGGGACACCTCGGGGAAGGTGACTCGTAGAATTTTTCCCTTAAGTGGCAAAAAGAATTACTTTTGATACATAGATCATTGGAACTCTTTTCACCAACCTGAGGCAATTTACGAACGTTTGTTTGACGGAGTTCGGAGAAATGACATACTCAGATCAGAAAGGAAATTATGGTTATAGAACAACTCGACAAACGGGAGGCACATCCCAATTGATACCGAGGATATAACCTAGTGACTGAGTGTGATCTTAGGGACTTGAGCATTTCCAAACTCATCAAAGGTTTTACCAGCATCCGTGGCAAGGATCCTGGCAACACGACATACTACCATGATGACTAGTGATGGATGACGCGGATACAAAAGAAGATAACACCTTCTCCGACTTCCCCTTAGCGAGGCTAAGGAAACAGAATCTGGATGATCGACCGAGAGAGATTTAGCACTCCGCTTCTAATGTTCTCCTTGATGTGCTAGCATAACCCATTTATTGATATGGTTTGGTATCTAGGACATCAAATAAAAGGTCGGACTTCGGAAACAGAAAAATCCATAAGGAACTACTACTGGAATAAATTCTACGAGATCCTTATGGGGAAGTGGCCAACTTCTTCAAACAAGATACTACAATAATAGGTCTTCCGGTCGGGTGGGTTGGCCACGTCATCCACTTTACCGGTTACCGAGAGACCAATATTATAGCTCTTGGGAAAATGTCCCAATCATCACATCTGCCTAAGATTCAGATCTGGTTGGTGTCAGGATATTCCAGACTCATTGAGTCTAGAAAGAAAATGAAAGTTTGCAACACAAATCGACGAGATGACATTGCGAGATTCTCAAGAAATGAACTATAATAGCAAGCTCCAAAACATGAGCTGGTTCTGCTACACACATGTGAACACGCTGTCCTAGACAAGCATGACCACATAGTAGTCTTACAATAAAACGCTACCGAGTTCAGAAGGGGAACCATCATCAAGGATGTCGGAGTCCTTGCATAAGTCTTGCTCTTAAGAAGGAACTACTTCTCCTTGAACAAATCAATCAGTGGCTTGGTGTGCTAGGAAACACATATGGAATGGAGGCGGCCAACCTATCAAACCATAGAGTACTTCGCATATAGGCGTGACTAACTTGGGACGATTCCAGAGGAAGCAAAAACAATCTTTCTCGGATCCACGGCGGCAACTTACATCAAGTGCACGTGAATTAAAGAAAGTCACTTCTTTCATCCAAACATATCCTTCATGAGATAGTATGAAGAAAATGCTTTCAAAAGTTTCCAACACTAGCTCAATGTTCAACATGAATCATGGAGGAGACAAGATGCTGTTGTTGGGCTCAATCAGCAACTCATCGGAATTTCCATATCACTGAACTTCCACCATTATGTGAACAATGTGTTACTATTGGTCAGACCAAAAGATGTAATGGTGTATGCTCGAGGGATCAAGCACGAGTAAGACAACATTACGAACATCGTTGGTACTGATTTGATTTGACGATAGCCCGCACTCAAATCAAAGGATTGATAAGACAATAGGTCCAACAACTGATCACAGGGACCAATCGATGGAGATATCATCTTTCTTGAACACACACACACACACGCAAGATATCCCCTTTGAAGTGAACTAAGTGGATTAAGCTTTTATCTTCCAACTCTCCAAGTTGTTGTTTAGCTTAACCAACTAGCTCAGGGGTGTCTAACATGGATTCTTGGAGAAAGAGTGGTTTACAAGAAACCAACTTGATCACGAACTCAACATAGCGGTCAGGGGACAACCTGGAAATACTTCCGAGAAGATATTCGGAAAATCACGAACCACCGATATGTTACTAAGATCGAGAACAATCTTGCTTTACAGAGCGAGACGATATGATCAAATAAGCAAAGGGTTGACACTATCCTAACTCATTGATCAAAAAGTGCACCAGGAAAATGGACTAGGTAGCACGATCAATCTTAGAATGATGATTCCATAATCAACACACCAAGAATGAGATTATCGTCCATTAACCACCAAGCAACGGGGTTGCTAGGAGTATTGATTTCACACATCACAATTCACTTGTCGGCATTCCGGTTACAATAACACGGGAACCGAGGAATGAACAATGATGGCAAGAAGTATCACTGCAACAGGAATTTATAAGAGTTGGTGCAATTATCATGACATTCCTGGCATCAAGAGGGCAATACTTCAGGGTAGAACAGAATCAAAAGCTGGATTGGCATTTTGATCTGCGGAATACAACTGCTTTGACCCAATCCTAGATATGGATGAGGTACTGGAGTTTGTTTCTCCTAGTCATTCTGAAATAGAACGGCTCGACGGACCACAAGAATAATAGACTTTGACGAACGAATGCAATGATATACCCTCGACTATCAATTGATAGACGAAGGTCAGAAACAACTAAGGAGGGACAACTCAAGGAACATATATCTTTCTGAGTTGTGGATGCATAGATTAGTATGTCGAGCAAAGCTCAACATTTCTTCCGGATAACCCATGTAGAAAGGTAGAACTGGCAGATTCACAATATAGAACGAAGAACTCATCAAGAGCACTCTTATTGTGATCTTTTGGTTCAAAAGAACTTCTGCCATAAGAAGTCCATGGTACTTGGAAGAAGAAAATACCACGGACTTCGAGGACTATCGCAAAGGTTACTAATATTCTAAAGGAACTAGCAAACACTATCAACGGAAGGTAAGTGGAGTGAATCTTGGGTCAGGAACCCAAGAGTAGAATACCTACTACTAAATGGCATCACGGGATGCTTTCGAGAACAATAGCCAGAATCATCACACTAGAAATACAAAACATGGCTAGGTTACTAGATTATCCCCTAGGACACCTAGGGTCATAATAATAATTCCAACATATATGTCGAGGCAATAGAATACCTCAACTCAGCAATTAGTGTGGTTAAACTGGCCCAAAGAAACATCGGGAACGGAAAGAAGGGATTTGCAAATGCATCAGACTATTTTAAAAACCTGGGATGACTCGGACAGCATAACGGCTGTAAATGCTCGAAAAGATTTGAGACATCCTGCAAAATGGTGGCATAACCACTCAACATCACAATATCAAGGTTCTGAGGCTAGCTATGAACATATGGAAGTAGTAGGAACTGAACTGAGGCTTGAACTCAACAATCCTAGGCAACTACGGTTTAGTAACACGTCATCCTGAGAGATAGAAGAGAAGCCTAGCTCTTAATCCCCGTAGAAGAGAAGAGGTTGACTCAGATCAGAAGGCCATGAGGTAAAGGAGTAAAAAGAGCCTTACATTCCCATCCACAATCAATTCCCTTATATAACTAAAGCATTTCTAGACACGACTTCGACCAGCTTGGCTTGGTAATCCTACAGGCAGTCAGGCTCTGATACCAAGGCTGTCAGGACCCCGATTCCAAGTCACATCGATCTAGCCGGTAACACCTCATATCACTTTGCGGCCTCACGCACGGTATTCTCACGGGTGTCGCCTTACCATGGCCCGGGACCGTTTGCACCTTTTTGGCTCACGTATATGATAGTGTCGCTAGCATCCATATGACAGAGAACCCGGGCCGACATGACTAGTCGTGAACCCAAAGTGGCACTAACTTACGGGGACAGGCATACATGAATCAATATCGAGCATGTCGGTCAGCAGCGTGTGAATCCGGGCTGTAGCACTGGGCTAACAGGACTCCGGTGAATCGGGCTGTAGCAGGCTAGGCAGGACTCCGGATGTCACCGCGTGACATTTCCCCGAAGGGACAGACACAGGAACGAAGTGAATCACATGCCGGCCAGTCAAGTGCTCCGGAGCAGTAGTGCTGGGCTAGCAGGACTCCGGTGAACCGGGCTGTAGCATACTACTATGGCTCATGGGAGCACAAGACTACATTTCCCCATAAGAGAGGCTACCAAGGATAAACAACTAGGTTGTCGGATCCCACTCATACCAAACATTTCAGTCATACACACAATATGCTCGATATGTGTAAATACAACATGGCATCACAACATAACTCTATGACTCAAGTATTTATTAGGCTCCGAGGAGCGAGATATTACAAGCATGGGTCTCATGGCCCAACATACAGAGCATACAAGCAACAAGCACATGCGGAAGCTTAACATGTCTGAGTACAGACATCTACAAATGAAAAAGGCTGAGAAGCCTGACTATCTACAAGACCCTCCCAAGGATACAGGATCGTAGCTGAGGTAACAAGCTAAACGTCGAAGTCCACGCGGAACTACTAGCGAGACTGAAGTCTCTCTGTAAAACATAAATTAAGCAAACGTGAGTACAATTGTACCCAGCAAGACTTACATCAGAACTAACTACATATGCATTGGTATCAACAAAGAGGTGGTGGAGTTTGACTGCAGCAAGCCAGCTTTGACTCGGTGGCTATCCTGAACTACGACTGCAAGTAACTCTTTTGAGGTGGCGCACACGAGTCCACAAATTCACCATACCAATACACCACTATGGATCCGCTCCCGTCTCCCTACGAGAACGCCATCCATAGCACTCACGCTTATCTTGCGCATTTTAGAGTATCCACTTTCACTTGTCTATGAACTATGCAAGGGGTCCAAGTTTCCATATTCGAGGAATCCGGCTATTCGAATAGATAATGATAACCCTGCAGGGGTGTACTTCTTCACACACGCTCTCGCCACTTATCGCCCTGTACACGTCATGTACCTCGGCAACCTTCAAGCGGAAGCCGGCGAGGGAGTCGGCCACGACCTGACTAACCAACAAGTCTCTAGTCCAGGTTTATCGCCTATTCGGGTTCCATCCGCAAGGAGATCCGGCCGGGGTGTCGCTCACGGCCCCAAACGATGTGTCAGGGTTCCCAAGCCCACCACGGGTGCCACTTGGTACACCGTGCCACTGGTGCCTAGTCTGTCCCAAGCCCACCTGTACCGGGTGCCACTTGGTAGACTACTAACACTACCTACAAACACCAGAAACTAGTTGCAACTCCTGGACAGAGTCAAGTTGATTAATAAGTCGAGAGAGCTTGGAGCGCCCGGAGCCCAATGTGTGGTAGTAACTGTTCATGGATCACAAACACAGAACTCAGTTCCTGAGGACGGCTAATGAGACAACCCACCATGTACTCCTACATGGCCTCTCACCGCTACCTTTACCAAATCGTGTTCACACACTTAGCTCACACACAGTAGGACATGTTCATCCATTCCAATTCATTCCCGATGAATCAGACCTGACTCAACTCTAAGCAGTAGCAGGCATGACAACAAGACATGAATGAGTAGGCAAATCAGGGCTCAGAACAACTCCTACTCAGGTGCGTAGGTTTGTGGCGAGTGGGTGGTAGGTTTACTGCGTGTGAGCAAGAAAGGGTTCACTATCACGCATATAACAGCGTTGAATCGTTGTTGTCCAATGCGCAGCTGAAAACGGGCAGTGAGCCTGAAGGGAGAGTGGTGTGAGTCGGATGAAGCAGGTTGTGCTGTGCGCGTGGGGCATTCCGAAAGATATTAGTACTTCATCGGTTCATCGATCATCGTCGACCACGCCGTATCAGGGGGGACATCCCGGCAAACACAGAAGAATTACACGTTCGATGCATGGCAAATATGTGAATGATTCATGACCTAGGCAATATGTGTGAGTTGAGCTAATTAGGTAGCAACGGGTTGTTTAATGGAACGGTTGGGTTTGACCCATGTTCAACAAAACGTCCTGTTAACGATTTCAAGTTGCCATGTAATTTCAATTGTCTTATCCAGCAACTTATTGGTTCACAACAGTGGCATAATTTAGTACAGTGGAGTAGAGTTAGATTTTTTGTTTTTCATATATAATTTATTTCATTATGGAGTTACGGTTGATTTTCTATGATTTTTAGAAGTTTTACTGAATTTTCTGAATTTTCATTATTTAAATCTAGAAATGATTTATTGCCTCATCCCTGCGTCACTTGCATCAGCAGTCAACAGCGCGGTCAGGTCAAACCTGACCAGTGGGGTCCACTGGTCAGTGACACAATGCTGTTCAGTGTCAATGACAGGTGGGGCCTGGTCAACGGTGACGTGGCCAGGTCAAACTGACCTGTGGGCCCGTGGGGTTAGTTTAGTCTAAACAGGAGCTAAGCAGTGTTAATTAGGCCGTGGGGCCCAGTAGTCAGTGGCTCTGGGGAGGGTTAGCTGGCGGTGATTAGCGTGCTAATCACGCGGCCACGTCGGCTCGCCGGAGTCCCACCGGCGGCGACCAAATCTACGGCGGAGCCGGGGCTGGCAATAGGCCGAGCACGGGTATAGACGCGAGGGCACCAGAACGTAGCCCGAGCACGCCCGCATCTAGCTAGCCGCACGGGTGGTCGCGTGCGGCGATCGAACGCCAGAGCGACGAAGTTTGCGGCGGGCCGTGGTGTCGGTCAAGCGAATGCGCGTTGTGTGTTGGCCGGAGGCGAGCGTGGGGTGCTTCGTGCTCCTGCAGACACGACATGCTGAGCACGGTGACGCTCTCAGGCTCGAGCTGTAGTGGTTGCAACGACGACGGTGACATGGCCGGCGGCAGGGGAAGCTCGGCCACGGTGGTTACGGACGCTAAGGTCGCAACAACGAAGATAACGAGGGGGAAAAGACGGCGAGCTCACAGCGGTCATGTAGACAAGCTCGGCGGGCTCGGGGACGCTCTGGGCGAGGCGAATCGAGCAACGGCGTTCGTCGGAGCAGACGAGGAAGATGGCGGTGGTGACGACGCTGCAGGGCATCCGCGGCGCGTTCGTCGGCTTGGAGCTTCACAGCATCGAGGCGGAGCTAGAGGTCACAGCCACGGGGCAAGGGAACGGCGGTGGCCGCGGTGGTGCTCGTCGGTGGTCTCTGGCGTGTCCGGGGAGGAGCGTGGGAGAGAGACGGAGGAGGAAGAGAGGCACGGGGAAAGTGAGGGGGGTCGAGGGGGTCGTGTGTCGTTCGTAGCCAGGTCCAGGCGGACAGCCGCAAGCAGGAGGTGGCGAGCTACGGCGCGCGCGGACATGCCTCTGCCAGTAGGCAGAGGTTGAAGACGGCTCTGCCCCTGGTGGGCTGGCCAGTGCAGCTGGGCCGACTACAGGTAAGGCCAGGTAGGTTTTCTCCTTCTCTGTTTTCTTCCTATTTTGGTTTCTGTTTTCTATTTTTGCAATTTGTTTTTGATTTGGTAAAAACATCAAATCATTTCTATAGATCCTGAAATTAATTATGGGCAATAACTGAATTAACTCAGAGGCCCTTAGCTATTTCCAGAATTGTTGGAGCATTTAATAATATTAATAGCAATTAAATGCCCCAATTCAAATATTTTATGACTTAAATTCAATGCCCAACTTGTTCCTTAAAAATGCTCATTATTTTTGGTATGGATCAAAACCATTGTCAAAAATAACAAACATCAAATAAGAGCATTTTGGGTTCTTGAATGAAATTTATTTAAGCTGGACCTATTTGGATTTCAAAGTGCTAGGGCTTTATCACCCCCAATTTAACTTTTAAATAAAATTTAAACATGATGCACACACACAAGCTAGCCTAGTGCAAAACCAGAAGCTAGGGATGTGACAGGTTGTTTGATTGTAATCACTCTACTGTATAGCTTTGGGGCTCGTCATTCTCAAAAAAAAAATTAGAGATAAGGATCGCTTACTTAGGGGTCAAGTAAGCCTTACTTAGGAGTCAAGTAAACCTCTCTATATAAAGAGAAGAGATGTATCAATCTAATCAAGTAAGAATTAAGAAGGAAATCCCTTCCATCTTGCCCGGCCGTGGGCAAAAGGTCCCCGGCCGGCCCTCTCGCACCCTCCTAGCAACACCATAACAATTTGGTATCAGTTAGCTTCGGTTCGATCATGTCTTCACCGCGGCCCAACCCGTCTCTTCCGCTGCCGGGATCCTCCGTTGCGCCCGCCCCCACCGTCCTCACCCCGGAGGAGGTGTCCGGGGCGCTGCGGGACCTAACCCAGGCGGTCCAGGAGATCCGCCTGTTCTTGGCCGGGTCCTACGGGCCGCACCCGGCTGCGCCGCCGTGGCTGCCGTGGCAGCCGCTGCACCAGGCGGCCTCCGCCGCGCTCGCTGGGCCGCTGTAGCTGCCATCCATCGCCGCGCCCTGGCTGCAGTGGCAGCCGCCGCGTCCGGCGCTCCGCCACAGCAGCCGCTGTCGCTGCCCCAGGGCGTCACCGCCGCGTTCGTCGGGCCACTGCAGCTGCCATCCACCGCCACCACCGCCCCGCCCTGGCTACCGTGGCAGCCGCCGCTCCTGGCGGCCTCCGCCACGCCCGGTGCTCCGCTGCAGCAGCCACCGCCGGTCGGCTCCGGCCCCGCATCGACCGCGTCAGCGGGAGTCCCGATCCACCAGATCAAGTTTCCGCCGTAGCCATTACCGCTTCCCCAGGGCGTCCCCATCCAGCAGATCAAGTTCCCGCCGTCGCCGTCACCGCTTCTGGCTTGGATCACTACCCGCCACGTGTCGGCGGCAGTGAGGCTGCAGGCTGCTGCGCGCGGCCTCCTAGCACGTCGGCGTGTGCGGGAGATCCATGGTCTGCAGCTGCCGCTCCTCCCAGCTGCCCTTCGCTGCGCAAAGGACCTCGATCTCGTCCGCTACGTCGGGGATCTTGGGCATTCTGTTTTCCCCGCGGGCAGCGACATCAAAGTCTGTGACATCGGCGGTTGGGGGGCGCACCCCTCCTCATCATTCTCCATCGCAAGCCCTCCACTCTTCTCTGTGCGGTGCAGACCAACAGCCGCCCGGCGGGGAGAAGGCAGGGTGTCACCGACAGGAGCGCACCGCGTAGCACCACTGCATTCCGCCGGCCGCCGCGAGGGCGCCTCTGCTGGTCGCTCTTGCGGCCACTTCCAGGTGGCCATACACATGCACTCCTTTTGTCTAGGTGGTGTCCATGGGATCCAGGTGGCTGTACACGTGCACGTCCGACGTGCGGATGGTGTCCACTTTTTGTTAAGGGGTCCAAAATAAAGCGTCTTAGTCCATTTCAGGTTGAGAGTAATAAAACAAGCCGAGATGTAAAAGGCTTGTTTTTAAGTGTTAGGTTTGTGTTGCGTCGAGTCATGGTTATAAGTTGGTTAGGCTGCAGCTCGAGGACAAGCTGCATATCCAGGTGGGGTGTAGCGTTAGAGTACGTAATGGACCTGGGCTGGCAGTATAGCCCGTTAGTCTTAAGGTTAATTAGAGATAAGGGTCGCTTGCTTAGGGGTCAAGTAAGCCTTGCTTAGGGGTCAAGTAAACCTCTCTATATAAAGAAAGAAGATGTATCAATCTAATCAAGCAAGAATTAAGAAGAAAATCCCTTCCATCTTGCCTGGCCGTGGGCAAAAGGTCCCCGGCCAGCCCTCTCGCCCCCTCCTTCTAGCAGCGCCATAACACGTGGTCTAACTGGGAACTCTGACCTGCAGGGTCTTCGATGTATCTCTGAACAAGAAGTTAAAGTATATCAGGAGATCGTACTTCGGCTTCCTGCGTGTTATATATGCCACGGTGATCGACAGGCGATGGCACATCAGGAAAAGGAGAAATGCCGATAACAAGGATCCCTCCATGGCACGCCTATTGGTAGCGATTACCATATTGTTCATTCAGCAGCTGGTGTTCGCAGTTATACTGTGCCCTTTAGCAGCGCTTTACTTGTGTGGGTTGGTGATCACCGGCGGGATATCTCTGTGGCGCCTGATACGGCGCGATTACGGCGAGGTGGATGGACGTGCAAACCTGCAGCCTGCTCTGAATGTCTTTTACTCACTGGCTCTGTTCCAGGGTGTGCTCTTCTGCTACAGGTTCTTCTCATATTCTGCAGGAGATGGGCTAGTCAGTAAAGTGGTCGAAGAATACAAGCTGGACAAAGAAGGATCCGTTCGGAAATCGGTGAAGGAGTACCTGTGTCAGACCAGAAATGGGTGCGCCAAGGACCCATCATTTGTAAAGGAAAGGAACCTGGTCACGTACGCTGTGGATTTGATGAAGTCTGAATCATCTGGCAGCTACCTCTCCGGGGTAAGGATTTTGGACGCACTCTTGGCACAGTCAGCTCTCAAGGAGCAGCACTCGATGATTGCACAGCTCATTGGGTCGGCATCCTGCAGCCAGATAGTTGAGAAACTGCTGCAGGCGCTCGATTCAAGAAGCCGACAAGACAAGGAGATCATGGAGCTCGCTGCCAGGATAGCGGTGAAGCTTGCTGGAGAGATCCATTTGAAGCGGTTTCCACAAGGCATACTGTGTATATCTTCACTGCTCGAAACCTCTCAGCGACAGCCTGACGATGACAGTGCCCCTTCCGGTGAATTCAAGTCGCTCATGAAGCAAGGCCTTGTTATCCTTGACAGCCTCGCTGCTGACAAACATAACTGCTGTCTCATATGCGAAGACCAGAGCCTTCTCTTCAAGGTCATGGCCCCCATAAGCTCTGATATGCTCCACCTCATTGATCATGACGAATGGTTTGGTGTAGCTGCAGCATCACTGCAAGTCATGTGCCGCATCGTGACTTCTCCCGGAAGCACCGGCGAGAATCTCCGTAACCAAATCCACGGAAACACGGAAGTGATCAGTAGCATGGAGCGGATTCTGCACTGTAAAATCTGTCGTAAACACAAGTTATACATACTAGTCATCAAAATTCTCACAAAACTACCCATGGATGCAGCTCCAGGAGTGGGCACCAAAAGCCGAGGAAAATTCATCGAGACAATGGCTCGCATCTTCACTTCTGATTCTGAAACCCAAGATAGCTCCATCAGAAAATTGGCAGGGGAAGCACTGGCGATGCTAAGCGAAAAATATGCTACCATCTTCTTGAAGGAAAATGGTGGTGTTGTCGATGATCTAAGTAGGATGCTCTTTAAGGCTGACCACAACACATACAGAATAACTGCAGCTGAAACCCTGAAACATCTTTGTATGCATTACAAAGAGAATGAAGATTGTTTCAAGGAACTCATGAAAGCCATGAAAGATGTCACGCCAAAGGTGAACTTTATTTTGTTTTCTTGTTCTCTCACTTGAATTATTACCGTTTCTTCTCATCTAAATAGCTTTGTACCTGTTAGAGTTATATTTATGTTGGCTTTTGGCCTTTTGCATTCTGGCCTTTGGCCTCCCCTGTACATGTATATATGATGGCGTTTTGCCTCCTGATAATGATAAGTTGCTATTCCTAACATGGTATTAGAGCTTAGGTTCTTTTTTCTCGCACGCGCAACTCGTGCTACCATCTAATCCCACGCCGCGCCGCTGTTTTTCCGGCCAGCGCTGCTGCCTTCTCCCCGTTGTTCAGGCTGCTTTTAGTCCGCTGCCGATCGGGACTTGGCTGGCGCTCGATCTGCAAGGCTTGATCCACTCCGTCTCCAACTATTGCATATCCAAAGGACTAGGCTCCTCACGATCGGGCCGCTCTGGCTGATCCGGATCGAAACAACTGCTCCAGCAGCCGGCTTGCTCCACTTCGTCTCTGATCTCGCCGCCCGCTCTTTCGTTTGGTGTGCCGCCACCGCGGCCCGCCCGTCTGGTGCGCCGTCGCCGCCGCCCGCCCTCCTGGTGCGGCGCCGCCGCCCGCCCGGCCTGGCCGACGCCGTCCATCCTTCTTCTTGCCCCGCGCGCGATCTGGTCGAGCGCCAGCCGCCATTGCCGCCTGCTGCTCTCCCGAGCCGGTTACCCATCTCACACTCGTGTGCGTTGACTGCAGGGTCGTGAATCGATCCACCTGCCTGTGTGCGTGCTCCCTGCTTCCGTTCTGCTTTGGGCTGCTGGTGGGCTTCGTTCGGCTCCCTGGCTTGACGCCCTGAAGTTCTGTCGTTGTGAAAAAAAAAGAAAAAAAAGAAAAAGAGAGATACAATGCTTTCGTCGGGTACGCCTCCCCCTCGCTGCCCGGTGTTTATTGACGGTGTTCCTTATATTGATCCCATCTCGCACATGCGCTTTTCCTCGGTGCTTGGTGCTTGCCCGCTTGGAGGTGGTGTTTGTCGCTCTACATCAGCACCTTTTGCGACATCCACTTGTGCTGCTGGCCGCTCTACATCGGCTCCTTCGGCAGCTGCACCGCCTCCTCTGGCCGCTTCTCTGCATGGTGATGGTCGTTCTTCATCGACTCTTTCCATGACTTCCGCACCTGGTGATTGTCGCCCCACGTCGACTCCTCCCGCGGCTTTCGTGCGCGGCGGTGATCGCTCTGTGTCGACTCCCCCGGTGGTTTCCACATGCGGCTCTGGGTCGACTCGCTACTCTCGGTCGACTTTACATGCGGCTTTCATGGGGGGTGGCGACTGCTCATCGTCGACAAGTGTTTCTACCTCAACCTCTGCCCTGTCGCTGTCTGCACGTGAGATTGCACAACTACGTTGCCTGCTTGATGCTTGGGATTCTTCACCAACAGTTTCTGCAGATTCTGTGACTGACTCTTCTGGCAATGAGAAACCACCTTCTACCCATTCAGGTACATCCCCATGGATTCTTGATACTGGAGCGTCTTTTCATATGACGTATGATTCTTCCACTTTGACCTCTGTTCGACCTGTCGAGTCTCCTGTTCGCGTTCTTACGGCTGATGGCACTCCCCTCCCTGTAGCAAGTCGAGGCACTCTTAGCACTTCTTCATTTCATGTTCCCTCTGTAGCTCATGTTCCTCGACTTACCATGCAGCTCATATCTGGTGGTCAGATTGTAGATTCTAGTTGTAGGGTCATTCTCGACTTTGATTCGTGTTCTGTTCAGGATCGTCACACGGGCGCTCTGCTTGGTGCTGGCCCTCGACGCTCTGATGGTCTCTGGGAGCTTGACTGGCTTCGTCTTCCCTCCGCTGCCACCGCCGCTAGTCTCACAGCCCCTGTTACTGCATCTACCAGCTCTTTTCAACAGTGGCATCATCGTCTTGGCCATTTATGTGGTTCTCGTCTCTCCTCTTTGGTTCATCGCGGTGTTCTGGGGTCTGTCTCCGGTAATGCTTCGTTGGATTGTCTAGGTTGTAGGCTTGGCAAGCAGATTCAGCTACCTTATCCTCATAGTGAGTCAGTGTCCGAGCGCCCTTTTGATCTTGTTCACTCTGATGTTTGGGGTCCGGCTCCCTTCACTTCTAAAGGGGGTCATCGTTACTATATTATCTTTATAGATGATTTTTCTCGGTACACATGGATCTATTTCATGTCTTCCCGTAGTGAGGTCTTATCTATATACAAAAAATTTGCTGCCATGGTTCATACCCAGTTTTCTACTCCTATTCGCGTTTTCCGTGCAGATTCAGCTGGTGAGTATATCTCCCATGCTTTGCGAGGATTCCTTGCTGAGCAGGGTACTCTTGCTCAGTTCTCTTGTCCTGGTGCTCATGCTCAGAATGGTGTGGCTGAGCGCAAGCATCGTCACCTTCTTGAGACGGCACGTGCGATGATGATCGCTGCCTCTCTTCCGCCTCACTTCTGGGCTGAGGCTGTTACCACTTCCACCTATCTCATCAACATTCAGCCATCTGCTGCTCTACAGGGTGGTATTCCTCTTGAGCGTCTTTCTGGTCGTTCTCCTGATTATTCGGCGCTTCGCTTGTTTGGTTGTGTTTGCTATGTTTTGCTTGCCCCTCGTGAACGCACCAAACTGACCGCTCAATCTGTTGAGTGTGTCTTTCTCGGATACAGTGATGAGCATAAGGGCTATCGGTGTTGGGATCCTGCCAGTCGCCGGATGCGTATTTCCCGGGATGTCACCTTTGATGAGTCTCGTCCCTACTACCCTTGGCCATCCTCCTCGGCCTTTTCCACGGAGGACATCTCTTTTCTTACCTTTCCGGATACACCTCCCTTTGTTTCCAGTATTCCTACTCCTCATCCCACTATTGCAGATTCGACACCGTCCTCTCCTATGGTTTCTTCTCCTCCCTCATCGCATGAATCACCACCTTCATCACCGATACCTTCCTCTTCTCCACCTTCATCACCGATACATTCCCCGTCTCCACCTCCAGTGATTCCACCTCTCCCATCCTTTCCTTTCCATTATACTCGTCGTCAACGTGTTATGGATGAGTCTACTGATGTGCCCTCTACTTCTGATGTGTCGTCTTCCTCCTCTCAGCCGACTTATGGTCTTCGTTCTCGGCCTTGTCCACCTCCTGATCGATATTCTCCTTCTCGCTATGGTCTTTCGACCGTTGTAGAGCCGGCTTCTTATCGAGATGCTATTGTTCATCCTGAATGGCAGTTTGCCATGGCAGAGGAGATTGCTGCTCTTGAACGCACCGGCACATGGGATCTAGTTTCTCTTCCTCCTCGTGTTCGCCCCATCACTTGTAAGTGGGTCTATAAGATTAAGACTCGCTCTGATGGTTCTCTTGAGCGTTATAAAGCTCGTCTTGTGGCTCGTGGCTTTCAGCAGGAGCATGGTCGTGATTACGATGAGACCTTTGCTCCTGTGGCCCATATGACCACTGTTCGCACACTTCTCGCCGTGGCCTCTGTTCGCCACTGGTCCGTGTCTCAGCTTGACGTTAAGAATGCTTTTCTTAATGGTGAGTTGCGTGAGGAAGTTTATATGCAGCCACCACCTGGGTATTCAGTTCCTGATGGCATGGTCTGTCGTCTTCGTCGCTCTCTCTATGGCCTTAAGCAAGCCCCGCGTGCCTGGTTTGAGCGTTTTGCCTCGGTTGTCACTGCAGCTGGTTTTTCACCCAGTGTCCATGATCCAGCACTGTTTGTTCACCTTTCTGCTCATGGTCGCACTCTTCTTCTTCTATATGTTGATGACATGATCATCACCGGCGATGATCTTGAGTACATTACCTTTGTCAAGGCCCGTCTCAGTGAGCAATTTTCTATGTCTGATCTTGGTCCACTTTGTTACTTTCTTGGGATTGAGATTTCCTCCACCTCTGATGGCTTTTTTATTTCCCAAGAAAAGTATATCCAGGATCTTCTTGCTCGTGCGGCTCTTAGTGATGAGCGCACTGTTGAGACTCCTATGGAGCTTAATGTTCACCTTCATGCTACTGATGGTGAGCCCTTGTCCGATCCGACTCGTTATCGTCATCTTGTTGGGAGTCTTGTCTATCTCGCTGTCACTCGTCCGGATATCTCCTATCCTGTCCATATCCTGAGTCAGTTTGTTTCTTCTCCCACTTCGGTTCACTATAGTCACCTTCTTCGTGTTCTACGATATCTTCGTGGCACGATCTCTCACCGTCTCTTCTTTCCTCGTTCCAGCTCGTTACAGCTCCAGGCCTATTCAGATGCTACCTGGGCTAGTGATCCTTCGGATCACCGTTCACTTTCTGCTTACTGTGTCTTTCTTGGTGGTTCTCTCATTGCCTGGAAGACGAAGAAACAGACTGCAGTTTCCCGTTCGAGTGCAGAGGCTGAGTTGCGAGCTATGGCTCTTCTCACAGCAGAGGTGACTTGGTTACGCTGGTTACTCGAGGACTTTGGTGTTACTGTTACTGCACCTACTACACTCTTGTCAGACAGTACAGGTGCTATCAGTATTGCGCGGGACCCAGTGAAGCATGAGCTTACCAAGCATATTGGTGTTGATGCTTTCTTTGTGCGCGCTGGTGTGCAGGACCATGTTATCGCTCTTCAGTATGTGCCTTCCAAGTTACAGCTGGCGGACTTCTTCACGAAGGCCCAGACTAGAGCGCAACATGGATTTTATCTCTCCAAACTCAGTGTTGTGGATCCACCATGAGTTTGCGGGGGGGTGTTAGAGTTATATTTATGTTGGCTTTTGGCCTTTTGCATTCTGGCCTTTGGCCTCCCCTGTACATGTATATATGATGGCGTTTTGCCTCCTGATAATGATAAGTTGCTATTCCTAACAGTACCCTGGTCAAATTAAACATGCTCTTGCCATTGCAGGTTCTCATTCAAATACTTCCTCATGGATCAACAAGGAAGGAAGTACAAGCAAGAAATGAAACAGATAAAGACAAGTATCAGCCACCAGGAGCTGACTTAGAAGATGGCCATGACAGTTGTGTTTCATCACAAGACAATGGTCCGGACGAAATCATTTCCTCTCTTCAGGAAAAGGATGAGGAATCTGTGGACAGGAAATTGCACGCAGCTTTATTATCTCTTTGTGCGGCAATATTTGATAGATTGATCAGTGACAAAGGTCATGATTTAACTCCGCCGGTTAAGGCAATTGTCTCAGAAGATGCCGCATTTAGCTTTGTTGGGAAGCTCAGGGAGATGGTTGAAATAAACCGTGAGCCCACAGCCAATTGCCTGATGATAATGAAGATTATCAGCAAGATGGTAATATCAATGATGCAGCATGGAGGCTGGTACGTCAAAAAAAATCTGGACAGGACAGGTTTGACAGCTTGATACTATCTCTGTCTAATGCTTCAGATAATATGTCAGCACTTGAGGGTTTCATGATTTTTGCTAGTGCTGATCGTCTTGCAATGAAGGAATTTGGCACTCTCGCTTCCCTAGTGAGTAAAGCACGAGAACTTCTGGACAAAAATAAGATGGAACATCAATCGGGAATTATACCAGCACCTTCCGTGTCAATGGAAGTCAGCTCATCGAGTAGTACTATGCACATTTAAACATTTACACACTGCTAGCTACCAGCTACTTGTGTTGTTCGTAGTACCTATTGTGGATTAGTTGATCCTCAAAAAAGGGAGAGATTATATGTATCATTCCCTGCCTGTTGTGGGCAGAATCATATTCGCAATTTGTTTTCTATAAATGTGCATGTGTCGTAGCTGAAGTTGCAAAGTGAAAATGTGGCTTCGATGGAGAGTACTTTCCTGAAGAAATCTGTGGTAGCAGCTAGAAGGTCAAGTGTATAGGCTATGGTTCATCTTCTAGGAGGTACTCGGCTCAAAAGTTGTCTTCACTTGTCATGTTACTGGAGATTTCTTGAGTAAGGAACTCATACAGTTTACAAATGTTTTTGTATGAACATTCGCCTTACTGGCCATTCTATCAGCACGCCATTCTTAATATGTGTTCTTGGTTTACACAATCTTCTTGTGTGTGACCTTGAAATTCTTTCAGAATTTTGTTCAAAATTGCTAATTCCAGATTTAAGCTGCATCTGCCACTCCTATTCATCCATGAGCTCATGGATTCATCCATGATATTCATATTTTAAACAAGATATGCACAACTCACACAGAAAATTGACTTCGTGGTCAAATGGAAAATTAGCTAACTCAAGACTTCTTCAAATGGCGAGCTAAGAACAAAGGCCCCATTGGGAACTCACCTGACTTCCTCAACTCCTACTCCCTCCGTTCCTAAATACTTGTCTTTCTAGGCATTTCAACAAGTGACTACATACGGAGCAAAATGAGTGAATTTACACTCTAAAATATGTCTACATACATCCATATGTAGTAGTCATTTGAAATGTCTAGAAAGACAAATATTTAGGAACGGAGGGAGTAGATGCCAACTTCTCCACATCGATGCCAGTTGCCAGCTTTTCCGGTGGAGGCAGGAGTATCCGGCCAGACGGGCTGGCAGCCCAGCAAGGAGGCCTGAGGTCCAATTCGGCGAGTGTTTGAGGCTTTGGGCCAGTCAGACTCATCGATGCGGCGGGGAACAAACTGGTCTGGCGTATAGTGCGGTGGGGAGGCTCGTCGGAATAGCTCATTCGGCTGCCGATGGCAAACACGAGGAGAAAGATATGAAGCTCGTCATGGTCGGGCGTCCGAGCGGAGTCGATGCGGTGGCGACAGCGTGATGGGGCGGGAGAAACCTGCGGGTATCAGTTGAAAGAATTTTCTCAGCTACGAAGATTATCAAGATAGGGCTGTGCTGGAAGCCTTTCCGTCAGTTGGTCACCTTCTATCGGATGTACATCTCCAGCTGGCTTCCACATACTGCAGGTGCTCTGCAGTCTTTGTGGTTGGGCCGAGTCCCGCAACGGAAACAGCTGCTACTGCGATGGCGGCGCCGTGGTTGTCGTCAGTTATATATGTTGCATTTCAACCGCAGCAGCTAATAGGGGGCGTCATCATGGATAAAGTCATGAATTAGATCAAGCTGGACAAACGAGCGCAGCGACGGGGACATTGATGGACTTGGGGAGGACGAGAACGTGAAGGCAGCGTCGTCGGCTGGTAGCATATGGGCAAGGAGAGGGCCCATCAGTTTTTGACAGAATGTAGATAGTCCATATTGCCCTGGGAAATCAACGGTGAGATGGGACTTGTACTGTTGCTTCACGCACAAACCAAGTGGGGAGTTTAAAGTTCAGGGTTGAAATATGAACTTCTGCAATAGTTGAGGGTTGAAAAGTGGACCTTTAAAAAAAAGGTTATAGATCCCTGAAACGGCATGATGGCCACAAAGGTGAAAATAAAAAGCATGTTATAGACAAGAATACCTGATCCATAATTATATGTATTATTATGTATTTATGTTACCTGTTTTGTGGTATTGATTGTGCTGGCTTCCAAATTTAGATATCTGGATGACAGGCCAACAAAGAGGTGTATCCCACACATGAATAGATTGAAGTAACACCTTGATGATCACAAATGGAAACATAGGGGACTTCAGGAGGAGCACTTCAAGAACTTAACTTCAACACATTTCACCAGAAGCCTCCACATGAACAATTGCCATTGTTAAAATGGTGAAATCTGTACACATCTCGCAATACAATTTCTCTTCCCATGACTTCAGAGGTAAACTTCATCCAAGTGTGGCAATCGTTGCAGACACGGAGATTCTTAATGACTCTAAGGGGCATAGAAGGAGGCAAACTCATCAATCCAAAGGCCACAGCTAACTTCTCGCTATGGACAAAAGCAGTGGGGTCCTTTTGTTCTTTCTCTTTTTCTTGGAAAAGAAAATAGTTCCCTTGTCTGTACCCTATTTTGGCTAACCTGTCATCTACGTCAGCCAAATATTTGTAAATCTGATGAGCCAATGGGTGCAACCGATCACCAACAAAGAAAGCATGAACCACGTTCTTTACTTCAATCCAGCTACGGCCGGGCTCTTTTCTGACTCCTCTGTCTTTCATCATCTTTCTGACGTGATCCCTGTAAGCCCATTTCCCAGTAACAGCATATGCATTTGAAAGGAGGACATATGATGCTGAATCATGAGGTTCTAACTCCAGTAGATACTTGGCTGCAAGCTCCCCAATTTCGATGTTTTTGTGCACTCTACAAGCACCGAGAAGGGTTCTCCAAACCATTGCATTAGCAGATACAGGCATTTCCTCAACAAATTTCCTTGCCCGGTCAAGTTGCCCAGCTCGTCCAAGAATGTCTACAACACAAGCATAATGATCAGGCCTTGGATGGATTCCATGCTCACTAGACATGGATTCAAAGTAACCAAGACCCTCCTCTACCAGACCCACATGACTGCAAGCAGCTAAAACGCCTATGAAGGTCACATCATTTGGTTTTAGACCTTCTTGCTTCATTTGATCAAATAGATCCAAAGCCTCTAGGCCACGTCCATGTTGTGAGCAACTTGTAATAATAGTATTCCATGACACGTCGTTCCTTTCAGACATTTCAAAGAACTGCACCTTGGCATCTTCAATGCTGCCACATTTCCCATACAGTGAAATCAACGCATTGGCAACTTCAGTTTCAGAGGTGTAACCTGTTTTAGTAACTGTAGCATGTATTTGCTTTCCTTGTTTTATATCTGCAAGGTTAGCTGATGCACTAATAGAGGATACAAAGGTGAACACGTTATACTTGACACCTGCTTGATACATCTTAATAAATACCTCAAGGGCCTCTTCATATAGACCACTCTGTGCAAAACCAGATACCAGTCCATTCCATGTTATCTTGTCTTTATGTTCAACTGCCTCAAATAAAGAGAGAGCTTCTTTGCTTCTTCCACATCGTGCATAAAGGTTTACCAGCGCATTCCAAATGGAGACATCTGCTGAATAACCAGACACATAAACCCGAGAATGAATCTGCAGACCCTGACGGATCGCTTTAATTCCAGCACAAGCACTTATAGCACTTGCTAGCCCTATGTTATCAGGCCAAATTCCAAATAGCTGCATATCTTTGAATGTTTCAAGGGCCTCTTTGCAAAAGTCATGTTGCACGTATCCAGCAATCATCGATGTCCAGGAGACCACATCTTTTGCTTCAAGTATTTCAAGAATTCTTCGAGCTTTATCAAGCCACCCGTATTTAGAATACATATCTATCAGTACACCACTGACATACATATCGGACTCAAAGCCAGTCTTTATGCTTAGTGAATGAATCTGCTCTCCAAGGTTAATTTCTCCAGCGTAAGTGCAAGTCCTTAACAAGCATGGGTATGTGAATTGGTTAGGGCGTACCCCTGCAGCTACCATTTGATAAAAGAGGTCAAAAGATTTTGCTAGATCACTAATCTGCCCATATGCAACAAGCATCAAATTCCATAGCACTACATTTGTCCTATCACCCGATTTGAAGATCTCGAGGGCTTCCACAATATCACCACATTTCACATAGAGATCAAGAAGCGAACCTTCAATTATGTAATCCGGAGACATGCCTGCTTTTAGCAGATAAGAATGGAGCTGCTTGCCCTTATTCAGATCCCCAATAGAGGCACAAGCTGCAAGGAGACTAGCAATGGTTACACAATCAGGCGTCCAGCCTGACAAGCGCATCTCCTCAAATATCTCCAAAGCACTCTCACCATTTCCACACTGAGCATGTCGCGAGATCAGTGTATTGAACGTTACTCTATCGCAGTACGGCATCTCAGAAAATACTCTTTCCGCCAGGCTAAAAGATCCGAACCGCAAGTACAGTGCAATAAGCGCATTCCCCACAACAGTTTCAGAGCACAACCCTTGCTTGTAAACTTGGACATGAACGAACCGCCCTTGCTCAAAAAGCGCAGCTTTAGTGCAAGCACTGAGTACACTAGACAGAACGTAAGGCGTGGGAACAACACCGGAGCGATGCATCTGGTGGTATAGCCCAACAGCTTCTTGTCCAAGACCATTCTGTGCATACCCTGACAACATTGCAACCCAAGAAACATTGTCCCTGGAAGATAGCTGCTCAAACACACGCCTCGCGCGCTGCACAAGCCCTTTCTTCGCGTACAAATCAATCAGCAGGTTGCCAGCGATCCGGTCTCCCCCGAGCCCACATGTGATCGCCTTCGCGTGGATCTCCGGAACGAGCGGCCAGCGCTTGCCGCTGCCCCTGCACTCGCGCAAGGCGCACGCGAAATCAACAGAGCCAAGGCCCCTGCACTGCCTGACCTTGGCTGCGAAGAGCGACAGGAGCTTCTCCGGATCTTCGTGCGCGAGGAACCCAGTGAGCGACTTGTTAAGCGAGGCCGCTGCCCGGCGCGTCATTGAGCCGAACACCTTGGGCGCGACGGGGTGAAGGACATTGTCCAAGTAGCTCGCTGGTGATATGTTAGTGAGAGGGAGCACGCGCGAGGCAGGGAGGTTGGAGGTGGTGGAGGAGGTCAGGTCGGCGGCCTGCGCCGGAGCGATGGCTGCTGTGCGGCTTCAGGACGAGCTCGCTGAAGCGCGACTGCGCTAATCTCGTGCCGGTGAGCAAAGTTACCAGGATAGGCGACGTCTCACGATACTGCTTTATTTACAGCATCTCCACAGTTCCTAAATTTAATATTTTTAATCTCATACTCTCTCCATTTTTATATGCAAGACGGATTGCACATATGGAAGTGGGATTAAGTGGGACTAATCAGCCCATCCCACTTAAACTACTTTAGCGTGTTCGCATTGAACACAAAAATTTAATTGGGTTGTCTCATTTAGCCGACCCATTATTACCATTTATACCTTTCTAAACATTAAAAATGTCCACGCCACACGCGAGCCCCCATGGCAAGAGGACGAGCACAATCATGGCATCTAGGTTGGTTGGGGGGAGGGGGGGGGCATCAATCTTGGACATCAGCGTCATCTGCACTTTCTATGCCACCACCGTGAGTGAGGAGCCTACCGAGGAGTTACGAGAAGGGCGCACTCCATTGTCGCCGTCACGCACAGAGCTAGACATCCCACCGGGGGACTTCCTGGCGATGTCACTGAGCAGGACCTTGCCGGGATCGGCTTGCTTGGAATCGCCGGTGTTCTGCTGGCCATCGGACATGAGGAAGATGTTGGATGTGCGAACTTTGGCGGCAGCGTGACCAGAGTGGTGTCCAAGCCGGACTAGATGTTGGCCTAGGCGAGCTTCGTGACGGAGCATAGCAGGCAGTGCCTGGTGGCGGAGTGGAAAAAGGAAATAGCATAGAAGGGTCGACCGGGGTGAACTTCACTATCACGAATTGCATCGCCCTCTTCATGCTATGCATCTTGTCGCCCCGCGTGCTGTCCCTCACGTCCATCACCACTACCAGGTCCAGCCCTTCTCGAATGACCGTCGACGAGGTGACGTTCGGGTCCACCTCCGTCGTTACCGCATCCATCGCCAATGCCGCCTTGTCCTTGTTGTATACGGCATCTTGATCGTCACCAGAGCCATTGGTGTTGCCTGCATTGGAAGTGCGAGGCTTCGCATCATTGTTGAGCGCCATGGATTCAGTTGATAAAGAGAGGTAGTAGAGTAGGCACACCTGACAGCTAATAGAGCACGCACACCATGTATTGTAAGTGGGATCCCACTTATACCCATGAAACCTATATAAGTTGTAGTGGGTTGTTAGTAGGGATGTAAATGGCAAATAAATGGTGTCCGCAAGTCCCGTTTAGTTAGTTTTACCTAGCTCCGTAGTTAATTTTTCTAGAAAGAAAAACAATTTTTTAAACTGCTAGATCACATAGTGGGTTAAAACGAGATTAAACGAGACCCGATTGACATCCCTAGTTGTTAGCTACTGCCTATCAAATCTGTTGGGACTAAGTGTGTGACGCCCCCGATTTGACCGTACACTAATCATATACGCAAACATGTACGATCAAGATCAGGGACTCACGGGAAGATATCACAACACAGCTCTATAAATAAAATAAGTCATACAAGCATCATATTACAAGCCAAGGGCCTCGAGGGCTCGAATACAAGAGCTCGATCATAGACGAGTCAGCGGAAGCAACAATATATGAGTACAGACATAAGTTAAACAAGTTTGCCTTAAGAAGGCTAGCACAAACTGGGATATAGATCGAAAGAGGCGCAGGCCTCCTGCCTGGGATCCTCCTAAACTACTCCTGGTCGTCGTCAGCGGGCTGCACGTAGTAGTAGGCACCTCCCGAGTAGTAGTAGTCGTCATCGACGGTGGCGTCTAGCTCCTGGGCTCCATCGTCTGGTCGCAGCAATCGGGTATAGGAAGGGGGAAAAGGGGGAGCAAGGCAACCGTGAGTACTCATCCAAAGTACTCGCAAGCAAGGAACTACACTACATATGTATGCATTGGTACCAAATGGAAAAGGGGTATCATATGTGGACTGAACTGCAGAATGCTGGAATAAGAGGGGGATAGCTAGTCCTATCAAAGACTACGCTTCTGGTAACCTCCATCTTGCAGCAGAAGAAGAGAGTAGATGGGAAGTTCACCAAGTAGCATCGCATAGCATATTCCTACTCGGCGATCCTCTCCTTGTCGCCCTGTTAGAGCGCGATCACTGGGTTGTATCTGGCACTTGAAAGGGTGTGTTTTATTAAGTATCCGGTTCTAGTTGTCATAAGGTCAAGGTACAACTCCAAGTCGTCCTGTTACCGAAGATCACGGCTATTCGAATAGATTAACTTCCCTGCAGGGGTGCACCACATTTCCCAACACGCTCGATCCCCTTTGTCCGGACACACTTTCCTGGGTCATGCCCGACCTCGGAAGATCAACACGTCGCATCCCTACCTAGGCACAACAGAGAGGTCAGCACGCCGGTCTAAATCCTATGGCGCAGGGGCCTGGGCCCATCGCCCATTGCACACGTGCATGTTGCGAGGGCGGCCGGTGAGCAGACCTAGCCTCCCTTATACAAGAGCAGGCGTTCCAGTCCAACCCGGCACGTGCCGCTCAGTCGCTGACATCACGAAGGCTTCGGCTGATACCACGACGTCGAGTGCCCATAACTATTCCCGCGTAGTTGGTTAGTGCGTATAGGTTAGTGGCCAGACTCAGATCAAATACCAAGATCTCGTTAAACGTGTTATCTTGAAATAACCGCGAAAGCCGACCAGGACCAGGCCCACCTCTTTCCTAGGTGATCTCAACCTGCCCTGTTGATTCGCCACAAAGATCCACACAGAGGGCTGTCGGGAAAGTATGTCCTTCCAGCCCCCAATTCATGAATCAACCGCGGGTACTCCTCGAGCCGACCCGTCTTTTGTCACCACAAGTATCATATATTATGTATAAGTATATACCCGTGACCACCTCCCGAGTGATCACGGCCTGATAGTATAGCATGGCAGACGGACAAGAATGTAGGGCCACTAATGGTAAACTAGCATCCTATACTAAGCATTTAGGATTGCAGGTAAGGATTCAACAGTTGTAGCAACAATGACAGGCTATGCATCAGAATAGGATTAACGGAAAGCAGTAACAAGCTACACTACTCTAATGCAAGCAGTAGGGAGAAGAGTAGGCGATATCCGGTGATCAAGAGGGGGGGCTTGCCTGGTTGCTCTGGCAAGAGAAGGGTTCGTTGTCGATGTAGTCGATCACAGGGGTACCGGTAGCGGTCTCGGGGTCTATCAGAAAGAAGTAACAGAGGGGGAACATAATAAATAACAGAGCAATCAAAGCAACACAAAGCATAACATGGTGATACGCGGTGCTAGGGGTGACCTAACGCAGTAGGAGGTGATACCGGCAAAGGGGGAAAACATCCGGGAAAGTATCCCCGGTGTTTTGCGTTTTCGGACCGGTGAACTGGAGGGAGAAAGTTGCGAGTTCGATAGGTTAGGGATGTGTGGCGGACGAACGGGCTGCGTATCCATATTCGTCTTGTCGTTCTGAGCAACTTACATGTAGAAAGTATTTTCATCTGAGCTACGTTTTATTTTCTATTAATTTAAAAAGATTTAAATCATTTTTAGGATTTATTTAATTATTTTAATTCAACATTATCCAGAATAGTGCATGCTGACGTCGTCAGCAGTCAACAGAGGTGCTGACTGGTCAAACTGATGTGTGTGTCCAGTGGGACCCACATGTCATACACTGTTTAGGTTAATCAGGGTTTAGGTTAATTAGTTAGGCTTAAGTAGTTAACTAAAATGATTAGTTTAAACTAATATAGAATTAATTAAGACGTCGCGGCAAACTGGCGCGGCCAGCCGGGGCCACGACGAGCGGATGCGAGGGGTGGCGCCGGCGGCATCACGAGGCGGCGCCGGAGTGTGGTAAGGCGAGGCCAGGGCTGGGCGTGGCCAGGCGGAGGCGCGGCCGTGGCTGCGAACGGGCGAGGCCGGGAGGGCGCAGGCCGGCGTGAGGACGCGCACGAGCGCGGCTAGGGCGCCGCCCGGCCGCGGTGTCCGAATGGGCAGGGGGTGCGATAAGAGGGGGCAAGGCCCGGGGCCTCACCGGGGTTCGCAGGGTCAAGGGCAGCGGGCTCGACGGAGGTCGGGGACGACGGCGTCGGAGACGGGGAGGCAGTCCGACGACGGCGGTGATGAGGTCGGGGCGGCAACGACCCGGGGAGGAGGTGAGGAAGCACGGCGGCGACGACGGGGTCCGGCGAGTCGGAGTCACGGTGGTGGTGCTCCGGTGACGTGGTGGTGGTCGGCAACGGCGTAGGGCGCATCGGCGGGGCGGCGTGCGTCGACGACGGGTGGCCGAGCCGGAGGCGCTCCGGCGGCGGCGACAGGCAACGGGGTCGAGAGCGGCTCCGGGCTCAAGGCGGTCCGGTGAGGAGGAGGACGAGGACGGGGTGGCGATGGCAGCAGGGCAGCGCCGGCGACGGGCGTCGTCGTCGAGGTCGCGGGGCGGCGCGGGATCGGGGCGATCCCGATCCAGATCAAGGGGGGAGGCGCCAAGGAGAGTGGGGGGATCGGGAGGAGTGGGTTAGCGGTTAGGGTTCGGTCTGGGTTGGCCAGGGGTATAGGCCAGGGAGAGGGCCGGTTAGGCCAAGTAGGCCGGTTGGGTGGGATGGGCCGAGGCCCATGGGGAGCCGGGGAGTTTTTCTTTTCTTTTCTTTTCTTTTTTTTCTTTTCTGTTTTAATTTTATTTCCCTAATTGTTTTAGTTTTGTAAACATATAGTTAGCACCTAAATTACTAATAGTAATTATACCACTGCCACAATTATTCTTGTAGTTATAAAAAGTAGTTTTTAATAATTTAATTATTTAAGAGACGTTTAAATAATTGTTTCAGCGTCTGTTCCTATTATCTAGTGCATTTAAACATTGTATGTTAATTTGGATCCACCACCATAATCATCTATGATTTATTTGCTACACTTTGAACATTTTAGATTTGACTTTTTCAAAACTTTTACCGTTTGACTAGATTTTGAATTTGAATTCGGAAAGAGATTTGAATCATCGTGAAACTAACAACAGTAATCATGGTGACATGGCATCATTAGTAGATGGTTACTGTAGCTTAACTATCTGGGCGTCACAATTCTCCTCCACTACAAGAAATCTCGTCTCGAGATTTAAGAGGTAGAGCAAGGGGGGAATGTCTGGTTACGATATTCTAACAGATCTTATCGGTCTTGGCTGCTCTTCTCGTAGAAGTTAATCCCTTTCGTTGATGTCTTCGGTTCTCTGTTTCGGGTCATCATGATGAAGTAGGCTTCCTTTCTTCAGGAACTCCATCGTACTTATGAAGGATAAGGGGGTATTCCGGGAGAGCGGGTCGCTACAGTGTTGCTTATCTGGTAGATAACATCAAGGAAGGTGGCGGGAAGTAACTCTTGATTTGAAACTTAAGACATTATCGAGAGCAAAGTAAGAAGGTACCATGAGAAGTTTCCAATGGGCAGGCAATCGTTGGATGGCCTAATCAGAAGGTGAAGGGGGTTCAAAGCAACGAGAATAAGTATTGCGTCCGATACCAAAGTAGATTTCAAGGAAGATGACCCATGAATTACATACGAAATCAAGCGCGAGGAATAACTTTGGCAACATGGGTGTACAGGAGAGTCAGGTTTCGATCATGTGGAACTGTGGGTTATGGGCCCACCATGTGGTTAAAAGTAGGAAGGGCATTGACATCTTGCACGGTCATGATAGAAAGACATGTCAGAGGGTAGCCTATCTGTTATGTCGGTACCAAGGACGAGGGACGAAGAGAACCATTTTCCTGCTCGTTGAACGAGGCGGACCATTAGGCAAAGTTCTCGTTCATCGGTGGCTACCAGAATGTCATCAACAATAGTACCAAGGTCTTGCTTGACAGAATTGTACACCGAGGTGTTTACATAAGCAGGAGAATATTACTGTTGGAAATATGCCCTAGAGGCAATAATAAAATGGTTATTATTATATTTCCTTGTTCATGATAATTGTCTATTGTTCATGCTATAACTGTGTTATCCGGAAACCGTAATACATGTGTGAATACATAGACCACAACACGTCCCTAGTGAGCCTCTAGTTGACTAGCTCGTTGATCAAAAGATAGTCATGGTTTCCTGACTATGGACATTAGTTGTCATTGATAACGGGATCACATCATTAGGAGAATGATGTGATGGGCAAGACCCAATGCTAAGCATAGCTCAAAGATCGTGTGGTTCGTTTGCTAGAGCTTTTCCGAATGTCAAGTATCATTTCCTTAGACCATGAGATTGTGCAACTCCCGGATACCGTAGGAGTGCTTTGGGTGTGCCAAATGTCACAACGTAACTTGGTGACTATAAAGGTGCACTACGGGTATCTCTGAAAGTGTCTGTTGGGTTGACACGAATCGAGACTGGGATTTGTCACTCCGTATGACGGAGAGGTATCTCTGGGCCCACTCGGTAATGCATCATCATAATGAGCTCAATGTGACCAAGTGGTTGATCACGGGATCATGCATTACGGTACGAGTAAAGTGACTTGCCGGTAACGAGATTGAACGAGGTATTGGGATACCGACGATAGAGTCTCGGGCGAGTAATGTACCGATTGACAAAGGGAATTGTATACGGGATTGATTGAATCCTCGACATCGTGGTTCATCCGATGAGATCATCGAGGAGCATGTGGGAGCCAACATGGGTATCCAGATCCCGCTATTGGTTATTGGCCGGAGAGTCGTCTAGGTCATGTCTGCGTGTCTCCCGAACCCGTAGGGTCTACACACTTAAGGTTCGGTGACGCTAGGGTTGTAGAGATATTAGTATGCGGTAACACGAAAGTTGTTCGGAGTCCCGGATGAGATCTCGGACGTCACGAGGAGTTCCGAAATGGTCCGGAGGTGAAGAATTTGAAGGAAATATGCCCTAGAGGCAATAATAAAGTTATTATTTATTTCCTTATATCATGATAAATGTTTATTATTCATGCTAGTATTGTATTAACCAGAAACATATACATGTGTGAATACATAGACAAACAGAGTGTCACTAGTATGCCTCTACTTGACTAGCTCGTTGATCAAAGATGGTTATGTTTCCTAACCATAGACATGAGTTGTCATTTGATTAACGGGATCACATCATTAGGAGAATGATGTGATTGACTTGACCCATTCCGTTAGCTTAGCACTTGATCATTTAGTTTGTTGCTATTGCTTTCTTCATGACTTATACATGTTCCTATGACTATGAGATTATGCAACTCCCGTTTATCGGAGGAACACTTTGTGTGCTACCAAATGTCACAACGTAACTGGGTGATTATAAAGGTGCTCTACAGGTGTCTCCAAAGGTACATGTTGGGTTGGCGTATTTCGAGATTAGGATTTGTCACTCCGATTATTGGAGAGGTATCTCTGGGCCCTCTCGGTAATGCACATCACTTAAGCCTTGCAAGCAATGCAACTAATAAGTTAGTTGCAAGATGATGTATTACAGAACGAGTAAAGAGACTTGCCGGTAATGAGATTGAACTAGGTATTGAGATACCGACGATCGAATCTCGGGTAAGTAACATAGCGATGACAAAAGGAACAAACGTATGTTGTTATGCGGTCTGACCGATAAAGATCTTCGTAGAATATGTAGGAGCCAATATGAGAATCTAGGTTCCGCTATTGGTTATTGACTGGAGACGTGTCTCGGTCATGTCTACATTGTTCTCGAACCCGTAGGGTCCGCACGCTTAACGTTACGATGACAGTTTCATTATGAGTTTATATATTTTGATGTACCGAAGGTTGTTCGGAGTCCCGGATGTGATCACGGACTTGACGAGGAGTCTTGAAATGGTCGAGACATAAAGATCGATATATTGGACGACTATATTTGGACACCGCAAAGGTTCCGGGTGAGATTGGGACAATACCGGATCACCGGGAGGTTATCGGAACCCCCCAGGAGGTATATGGGCCTTATTGGGCCTTAGTGGAAAGGAGGGGAAAGGAGCAAGGGAGGGGCGCGCCCCCCCAAGCCCAATCCGAATTGGGAGGGGGGTCGGCCCCCCTTTCCTTCCTCCCTCCTTCCTCTTCCTTCCCTCTCCTACTCCTAATAGGAAAAAGGGGAGTCCTACTCCCGGTGGGAGTTGGACTCCCCCCTAGGGCGCGCCACCCTCCTTGGCCGGCCCCCTCCTCCACTCCTTTATATACGGGGGTAGGGGGCACCCCACAGACACAACAATTGATTTTGATCTCTTAGCCGTGTGCGGTGCCCCCCTCCACCATAGTCCTCGATAATATTGTAGCGGTGCTTAGGCGAAGCCCTGCGACGGTAAAACATCAAGATCGTCACCATGCCGTCGTGCTGACGAAACTCATCCCCGACACTTTGCTGGATCGGAGTCCGGGGATCGTCATCGAGCTGAACGTGTGCTAGAACTCGGAGGTGACGTAGTTTCGGTGCTTGATCGGTCGGGCCGTGAAGACGTACGACTACATCAACCGCGTTGTGCTAACGCTTCCGCATCCGGTCTATGAGGGTACGTAGACAACACTCTCCCCTTTCGTTGCTATGCATCACCATGATCTTGCGTGTGCGTAGGAAATTTTTTGAAATTACTACCCTCCCCAACAGTGGCATCCGAGCCTAGGTTTTATGCGTTGATGTTATATGCACGAGTAGAATACAAGTGAGTTGTGGGCGATATAAGTCATACTGCTTACTAGCATGTCATACTTTGGTTTGGCGGTATTGTTGGATGAAGCGGCCCGGACCGACATTACGCGTACGCTTATGCGAGACTGGTTCTACCGACGTGCTTTGCACACAGGTGGCTGGCGGGTGTCAGTTTCTCCAACTTTAGTTGAACCGAGTGTGGCTACGCCCGGTCCTTGCGAAGGTTAAAACAACACCAACTTGACAAACTATCGTTGTGGTTTTGATGCGTAGGTAAGAACGGTTCTTTCTAAAGCCCGTAGCAGCCACGTAAAACTTGCAACAACAAAGTAGAGGACGTCTAACTTGTTTTTGCAGGGCATGTTGTGATGTGATATGGTCAAGACATGATGCTACATTTTATTGTATGAGATGATCATGTTTTGTAACCGAGTTATCGGCAACTGGCAGGAGCCATATGGTTGTCGCTTTATTGTATGCAATGCAATCGCGCTGTAATGCTTTACTTTATCACTAAGCGGTAGCGATAGTCGTGGAAGCATAAGATTGGCGAGACGACAACGATGCTACGATGGTGATCAAGGTGTCGCGCCGGTGACGATGGTGATCATGACGGTGCTTCGGAGATGGAGATCACAAGCACAAGATGATGATGGCCATATCATATCACTTATATTGATTGCATGTGATGTTTATCTTTTATGCATCTTATCTTGCTTTGATTGACGGTAGCATTATAAGATAATCTCTCACTAAATTTCAAGATAAAAGTGTTCTCCCTGAGTATGCACCGTTGCCAAAGTTCGCCGTGCCCAAACACCACGTGATGATCGGGTGTGATAAGCTCTACGTCCATCTACAACGGGTGCAAGCTAGTTTTGCACACGCAGAATACTCAGGTTAAACTTGACGAGCCTAGCATATGCAGATATGGCCTCGGAACACTGAGACTGAAAGGTCGAGCGTGAATCATACAGTAGATATGATCAACATAGTGATGTTCACCATTGAAAACTACTCCATTTCACGTGATGATCGGTTATGGTTTAGTTGATTTGGATCACAGGAAGATTAGAGGGATGTCTTTCTAAGTGGGAGTTCTTAAGTAATATGATTAATTGAACTTTAATTTATCATGAACTTAGTCCTGGTAGTATTAGCATATCTATTTTGTAGATCAATAGCTCGCAATATTGCTCCCAGTTTATTGTGTTCCTAGAGAAAAATTATGTTGAAAAATGTTAGTAGCAATGATGCGGATTGGATCCGTGATATGAGGATTATCCTCATTGCTGCACAGAAGAATTATGTCCTTAATGCACCGCTAGGTGACAGACCTATTGCAGGAGCAGATGCAGACGTTATGAACGTTTGGCTAGCTCAATTTGATGACTACTTGATAGTTTAGTGCACCATGCTTAAACGGCTTAGAATCGAGACTTCAAAGACGTTTTGAACGTCATGGACCATATGAGATGTTCCAGGAGTTGAAGTTAATATTTCAAGCAAATACCCGAGTTGAGAGATATGAAGTCTCCAACAAGTTCTATAGCTAAAAGATGGAGGAGAATAGCTCAAGCAGTGAGCATGTGCTCAGATTGTCTGGGTACTACAATCGCTTGAATCAAGTGGGAGTTAATCTTCCAGATAAGATAGTGATTGACAGAATTCTCTAGTCACCATCACCAAGTTAGTAGAACTTTGTGATGAACTATGATGTGGAAGGGATAACGGAAACGATTCCCAAGCTCTTCGTAATGCTGAAATCAACGAAGGTAGAAATCAAGAAAAATATCAAGTGTTGACGGTAGACAAGACCACTAGTTTCAAGAAAAGGGCAAAGGGAAGAAGGGGAACTTCAAGAAGAACGGCAAGCAAGTTGCTGCTCAAGTGAAGAAGCCCAAGTCTGGTCCTAAGCCTGAGACTAAGTGCTTCTACTGCAAAGGGACTGGTCACTGGAAGCGAAACTGCCCCAAGTATTTGGCGGATAAGAAGGATGGCAAAATGAACAAAGGTATATTTGATATACGGATTATTGATGTGTATTTTACTAGTGTTCGTAGCAACCCCCCGGTATTTGATACTGGTTCAGTTGCTAAGAGTAGTAACTCGAAACGGGAGTTGCAGAATGAACAGAGACTAGTTAAGGGTGAAGTGACGATGTGTGTTGGAAGTGGTTCCAAAATTGATATGATCATCATCGCACACTCCCTATACTCTCGGGATTAGTGTTGAACCTAAATAAGTGTTATTTGGTGTTTGCATTGAGCATGAATATGATTTGATCATGTTTATTGCAATACAGTTATTCATTTAAGTAAGAGAATAAATTGTTGTTCTGTTTACATATATGGTTACACACCCAATGAAAATGGTTCGTTGGATCTCGATCGTAGTGATACACATATTCATAATATTGAAACCAAAAGATGCAAAGTTAATAATGATAGCTCTACTTATTTGTGGCACTGCTGTTTAGGTCATATTGGTGTAAAGCGCATGAAGAAACTCCATGCTGATGGACTTTTGGAATCACTTGATTATGAATCAGTTAATGCTTGCGAACCATGCCTCATGGGCAAGATGACTAAGACTCCGTTTTCCGGAACAATGCAGCAAGCAACAGATTTGTTGGAAATCATGCATACTAATGTATGTGGTCCGATGAATATTGAAGCTCGCGGCAGGTATCATTATTTTCTGATCTTCACAGATGATTTGAGCAGATATGAGTATATCTACTTGATGAAACACAAGTCTGAAACATTTGAAAAGTTCAAAGAATTTCAGAGTGAAGTGGAGAATCATCGTAACAAAATAAAAGTTTCTACGATATGATTGCAGAAGTAAAATATTTGAGTTACGAGTTTGGCCTTCAGTTAAAACAATGTGAAATAGTTTCACTACTCACGCCACCTGGAACACCACAGTGTAATGGTATGTCCGAACGTCGTAACCGTGCTTTATTAGATATGGTGCGATCTATGACGTCTCTTACTGATTTACCGCTATCGTTTTGGGGTTATGCATTAGAGACAGCTACATTCACGTTAAATAGGGCACCATCTAAATCCGTTGAGACGACACCGTATGAACTATAGTTTGGCAAGAAAGCTAAGCTGTCGTTTCTTAAAGTTTGAGGTTGCAATGCTTATGTGAAAAAGTTTCAACCTGAGAAGCTCAAACCCAAATCGGAGAAGTGCGTCTTCATAGGATACCCAAAAGAAATTGTTGGGTACACCTTCTAACACAGATCTGAAGGCAAGATATTCGTTGCTGAGAATGGATCCTTTCTAGAGAAGGAGTTTCTCTCGAAAGAAGTGAGTGGGAGGAAAGTAGAATTTGATGAGGTAACTGTACCTGCTCCCTTATTGTAAAGTAGTTCATCACAGAAATCTGTTCCTATGACTACTACACCAATTAGTGAGGAAGCTAATGATGATGATCATGTAACTTCAGATCAAGTTACTACCGAACCTCGCAGGTAAACCAGAGTGAGATCCACACCAGAGTGGTACGGTAATCCTGTTCTGGAGGTCATGTTACTTGACCATGACGAACCTACGAACTATGAGGAAGCGATGATGAGCCCAGATTCCGCGAAATGGCTTGAGGCCATGAAATCTGAGATGAGATCCATGTATGAGAACAAAGTATGGACTTTGATTGACTTGCCCATTGATCGGCGAGCCATTGATATTAAATGGATCTTCAAGAGGAAGACGGACGCTGATAGTTCGCAAAAAGGTTTTTGACAAGTTCAAGGTGTTGACTACGATGAGAGTTTCTCACTCGTATCTATTCTTAAGTCTGTCCGAATCATGTTAGCAATTGTCGCATTTTATGAAATCTGGCAAGTGGATAAACAAAACTGCATTCCTTAATGGATTTATTAAAGAAGAGTTGTATATGATGCAACCAGAAGGTTTTGTCAATCCTAAAGGTACTAACAAAATATGCAAGCTCCAGCGATCCATCTATGGACTGGTGCAAGCATCTCGGAGTTGGAATATACGCTTTGATAAGTTGATCAAAACATATAGTTTTATACAGACTTGCGGTGAAGCCTGTATTTACAAGAAAGTGAGTGGGAACACTACAACATTTCTGATAAGTATATGTGAATGACATATTGTTGATCAGAGATAATGTAGAATTATTCTACAAATCATAAAGGAATGTTTGAAAGGAGTTTTTCAAAGAAAGACCTCGGTGAAGCTGCTTACATATTGAGCATCAAGATCTATAGAGATAGATCAAGACGCTTGATATGTTTTCAATGAGTACATACCTTGACAAGATTTTGAAGTAGTTAAAAATGGAACAATCAAAAAGGAGTTCTTGCCTTTGTTACAAGGTGTGAAGTTGAGTAAGACTCAAAACCCGACCACGACAGAAGATAGAGAGAGAATGAAAGTCATTCCCTATGCCTCAGCCATAGGTTCTATAAAGTATGCCATGCTGTATACCAGAACTATTGCATACCCTACCCTGAGTTTGGCAAGGGAGTACAATAGTGATCAATGGACATTGGTCAAAATTATCCTTAGTGGAATAAGGATATGTTTCTCGATTATGGAGGTGACAAAAGGTTCGTCGTAAAGGATTACATCGATGCAAGTTTTGACACTGATCCAAATGACTCTAAGTCTCAATCTGGATACATATTGAAAGTGGGAGCAATTAGCTAGAGTAGCTCCATGCAGAGCATTGTTGACATTGAAATTTGCAAAATACGTACGGATCTGAATGTGGCAGACACGTTGACTAAACTTCTCTCACAAGCAAAACATGATCACACCTTAGTACTCTTTGGGTGTTAATCACATAGCGATGTGAACTAGATTATTGACTCTAGTAAACCCTTTGGGTGTTGGTCACATATCGATGTGAACTATGGGTGTTAATCACATGGTGATGTGAACTATTGGTATTAAATCACATGGCAATGTGAACTAGATTATTGACTCTAGTGCAAGTGGGAGACTGAAGGAAATATGCCCTAGAGGCAATAATAAAGTTATTATTTATTTCCTTATATCATGATAAATGTTTATTATTCATGCTAGTATTGTATTAACCGGAAACATAATACATGTGTGAATACATAGACAAACAAAGTGTCACTAGTATGCCTCTACTTGACTAGCTCGTTGATCAAAGATGGTTATGTTTTCTAACCATAGACATGAGTTGTCATTTGATTAACGGGATCACATCATTAGGAGAATGATGTGATTGACTTGACCCATTCCATTAGCTTAGCACTTGATCGTTTAGTTTGTTGCTATTGCTTTCTTCATGACTTATACATGTTCCTATGACTATGAGATTATGCAACTCCTGTTTACCGGAGGAACACTTTGTGTGCTACCAAATGTCAAAACGTAACTGGGTGATTATAAAGGTGCTCTACAGGTGTCTCCAAAGGTACATGTTGGGTTTGCGTATTTCGAGATTAGGATTTGTCACTCCGATTGTCGGAGAGGTATCTCTGGGCCCTCTCGGTAATGCACATCACTTAAGCCTTACAAGCAATGCAACTAATAAGTTAGTTGCAAGATGATGTATTACAGAACGAGTAAAGAGACTTGCCGGTAACGAGATTGAACTAGGTATTGAGATACCGACGATTGAATCTCGGGCAAGTAACATAGCGATGACAAAGGGAACAAACGTATGTTGTTATGCGGTCTGACCGATAAAGATCTTCGTAGAATATGTAGGAGCCAATATGAGAATCTAGGTTCCGCTATTGGTTATTGACTGGAGACGTGTCTCGGTCATGTCTACATTGTTCTCGAACCCGTAGGGTCCGCACGCTTAACGTTATGATGACAGTTTCATTATGAGTTTATATATTTTGATGTACCGAAGGTTGTTCGGAGTCCCGGATGTGATCACGGACTTGACGAGGAGTCTCAAAATGGTCGAGACATAAAGATCGATATATTGGACGACTATATTTGGACACCGGAAAGGTTCCGGGTGAGATTGGGACAATACCGGATCACCGGGAGGTTATCGGAACCCCCCGGGAGGTATATGGGCCTTATTGGGCCTTAGTGGAAAGGAGGGGAAAGGAGCAAGGGAGGGGGCACCCCGCCAAGCCCAATCCGAATTGGCAGGGGGGCCGCCCCTCTTTCCTTCCTCCCTCCTTCCTCTTCCTTCCCTCTCCTACTCCTAATAGGAAAAAGGGGAGTCCTACTCCCGATGGGAGTTGGACTCCCCCCTAGGGCGCGCCACCCTCCTTGGCCGGTCCCCTCCTCCACTCCTTTATATACGGGGGCAGGGGGGCACCCCACAGACACAACAATTGATTTTGATCTCTTAGCCGTGTGCGGTTCCCCCCTCCACCATAGTCCTCGATAATATTGTAGCGGTGCTTAGGCGAAGTCCTGCGACGGTAAAACATCAAGATCGTCACCACGCCATCGTGCTGACGGAACTCATCCCCGACACTTTGCTGGATCGGAGTCCGGGGATCGTCATCGAGCTGAACGTGTGCTAGAACTCGGAGGTGTCATAGTTTCGGTGCTTGATCGGTCGGGCCGTGAAGACGTACGACTACATCAACCGCGTTGTGCTAACGCTTCCACTTCCGGTCTACGGGGGTACGTAGACAACACTCTCCCCTTTCGTTGCTATGCATCACCATGATCTTGCGTGTGCGTAGGAATTTTTTTGAAATTACTACGTTCCCCAACAGAATTATATATAGGAAGTCTAGTTTCGGCCATCGGAAAAGTTTCGGGGGTCACCGGTATTGTACCGGGACCACCGGAAGGGTCCCGGGGGTCCACCGGGTGGGCCCACCTATCCCGGAGAGCCCCATGGGCTGAATTGGGGAAGGGAACCAGCCCCTGGTGGGCTGGTGCGCCCCCCTTGGGCCTCCCCCTGCGCCTAGGGTTGGAAACCCTAGGGATGGGGGGCGCCCCACTTGGCTTGGGGGGCAAGCCACCCCCCTTGGCCGCCGCCCCCCTTGAGATCCAATCTCTAGGGCCGGCGCCCCCCTAGGGGCCCTATATATAGTGGGGGGGAGGGAGGGCAGCCGGACCAAGCCCCTGGCGCCTCCCTCTCCCTCCCGTGACACCTCTCCCTCTCGCTGAGCTTGGCGAATCCCTGCCGAGATCACCGTTGCTTCCACCACCACGCCGTCGTGCTGCTGGATCTCCATCAACCTCTCCTTCCCCCTTGCTGGATCAAGAAGGAGGAGACGTCTTCCCAACTGTATGTGTGTTGAACGTGAAGGTGCCGTCCGTTCGGCGCTCAGTCATCGGTGATTTGGATCACAACAAGTACGACTCCATCAACCCCGTTCTCTTGAACGCTTCCGCTCGCGATCTACAAGGGTATGTAGATGCACTTCCCTTTGCCTCTTTGCTAGATAACTCCATAGATTGATCTTGGTGATGCGTAGAAAATTTTAAATTCTGCTACGTTTCCCAACAGTGGTATCAGAGCCAGGTCTATGTGTAGTTTCTATGCACGAGTAGAACACAAAGCAGTTGTGGGCGTCGATATTGTCAATTTACTTGTCGTTACTAGTATTATCTTGATTTGGCGGCATCGTGGGATGAAGCGGCCCGGATCGACGTTACACGTACGCTTACGTGAGACCGGTTCCACCGACTGACATGCACTAGTTGCATAAGGTGGCTAGCGGGTGTCTGTCTCTCCCACTTTAGTCGGATCGGATTCAATGAAAAGGATCCTTATGAAGGGTAAATAGAAATTGGCATATCACGTTGTGGTTTTGGCGTAGGTAAGAAACGTTCGTGCTAGAAACCTATAGCAGCCACGTAAAAACTTGCAACAACAATTAGAGGACGTCTAACTTGTTTTTGCAGCATGTGCCATGTGATGTGATATGGCCAAAAGGATGTGATGAATGATGTATGTGATGTATGAGATTGATCATGTTCTTGTAATAGGAATCACGACTTGCATGTCGATGAGTATGACAACCGGCAGGAGCCATAGGAGTTGTCTTAATTTATTTATGACTTGCGTGTCAACATAAACGTCATGTAATTACTTTACTTTATTGCTAAACCGTTAGCCATAGTAGTAGAAGTAATAGATGACGAGACAACTTCATGAAGACACGATGATGGAGATCATGGTGTCATGCCGGTGACGATGATCATGGCGCCCCGAAGATGGAGATCAAAAGGAGCAAATGATATTGGCCATATCATGTCACTATTTGATTGCATGTGATGTTTATCATGTTTTTGCATCTTATTTGCTTAGAACGACGGTAGCTTAAATAAGATGATCCCTCACATAATTTCAAGAAAGTGTTCCCCCTAACTGTGCACCGCTGTGAAGGTTCGTTGTTTCGAAGCACCACGTGATGATCGGGTGTGATAGATTCTAAGATTCGAATACAACGGGTGTAAGCCAGATTTACACACGCAATACACTTAGGTTGACTTGACGAGCCTAGCATGTACAGACATGGCCTCGGAACACGGAATACCGAAAGGTCGAACATGGGTCGTATGGAAGATACGATCAACATGGAGATGTTCACCGATGATGACTTGTCCGTCTCACGTGATGATCGGACACGGTCTAGTTGAGTCGGATCATGTTTCACTTAGATGACTAAGGGGATGTCTATCTGAGTGGGAGTTCATTGAATAATTTGATTAGATGAACTTAATTATCATGAACTTAGTCTAAAATCTTTACAATATGTCTTGTAGATCAAATGGCCCACGCTAATGGTGCCCTCAACTTCAACGCGTTCCTAGAGAAAACCAAGCTGAAAGATGATGGCAACAACTATACGGACTGGGTCCGGAACCTGAGGATCATCCTCATAGCTGCCAAGAAAGATTATGTCCTAGAAGCACTGCTAGGTGACGCTCCCATCCCAGAGAACCAAGACGTTATGAACGCTTGGCAGCAGCGTGCTGATGATTACTCCCTCGTTCAGTGCGGCATGCTTTACAGCTTATAACCGGGGCTCCAAAAGCGTTTTGAGCAACACAAAGCATATGAGATGTTCGAAGAGCTGAAAATGGTCCAAGCTCATGCCCGGGTCGAGAGATATGAAGTCTCCGACAAGTTCTTCAGTTGTAAGATGGAGGAAAATAGTTCTGTTAGTGAGCACATACTCAAAATGTTTGGGTTGCACAACCGCTTGACTCAGCTGGGAGTTAATCTCCCGGATGACGCGGTCATTGACAGAATCCTTCAGTCGCTTCCACCGAGCTACAAGAGCTTTGTGTTGAACTTCAATATGCAGGGGATGGAAAAGACCATTCCTGAGGTATATTCAATGCTGAAATCAGCGAAGGTGGAGATAAAAAAGGAACATCAAGTGTTGATGGTGAATAAAACCACTAAGTTTAAGAAAGGCAAGGATAAGAAGAACTTCAAGAAGGACGGCAAGGGGGTTGCCGCGCCCGGTAAGCAAGCTGCCGGGAAGAAGCCAAAGAATGGACCCAAGCCCGAGACTGAGTGTTTTTATTGCAAGGGAAGTGGTCACTGGAAGCGGAACTGCCCCAAATGCTTAGCGGACAAGAAGGCCGACAACACTAAAGGTATATGTGATATACATGTAATTGATGTGTACCTTACCAGTACTCGTAGTAGCTCCTGGGTATTTGATACCGGTGCGGTTGCTCACATTTATAACTCAAAGCAGGAGCTGCGGAATAAGCGGAGACTGGCGAAGGACGAGGTGACGATGCGCGTCGGGAATGGTTCCAAGGTCGATGTGATCGCCGTCGGCACGCTACCTCTACATTTACCTACGGGGTTAGTTTTAAACCTCAATAATTGTTATTTAGTGCCAGCTTTGAGCATGAACATTGTATCAGGATCTCGTTTAATTTGAGATGGCTACTCATTTAAATCCGAGAATAATGGTTGTTCTATTTATATGAGAGATATGTTTTATGGTCATGCCCCGCTGGTGAATGGTTTATTCTTAATGAATCTCAAGCTTAATGTTACACATATTCATAGTGTGAATACCAAAATATGTAAGGTTGATAATGATAGTCCCACATACTTGTGGCACTGCCGCCTTGGTCACATAGGTGTCAAACGCATGAAGAAGCTCCATGCAGATGGACTTTTGGAGTCTCTTGATTACAAATCATTTGACACGTGAGAACCATGCCTCATGGGTAAAATGACCAAGAATCCGTTCTCAGGAACAATGGAGCGAGCAACCAGCTTCTTGGAAATCATACATACTGATGTGTGCGGTCCAATGAGTGTTGAGGCTCGTGGTGGCTATCGTTATGTTCTCACCCTCACTGATGACTTGAGTAGATATGGGTATGTCTACTTAATGAAACACAAGTCTAAGACCTTTGAAAAGTTCAAGGAATTTCATAGTGAGGTTGAGAATCAACGTGACAGGAAAATCAAGTTCTTGCGATCAGATCGTGGGGGAGAATACTTGAGTCACGAATTTGGCACACACTTAAGGAAATGTGGAATAGTTTCACAACTCAAGCCGCCTGGAACACCTCAGCGTAATGGTGTGTCCGAATGTCGTAATCGCACTCTATTGGATATGGTGCGATCTATGATGTCTCTTACCGATCTACCGCTATCATTTTGGGGCTATGCTTTAGAGACTGCCACATTCACTTTAAATAGGGCTCCGTCGAAATCCGTTGAGACGACACCGTATGAATTATGGTTTGGGAAGAAACCTAAGTTGTCGTTTCTAAAAGTTTGGTGATGCGATGCTTATGTCAAGAAACTTCAACCTGAAAAGCTCGAACCCAAGTCGGAAAAATGCGTCTTCATAGGATACCCTAAAGAAACTATTGGGTATACCTTCTACCTCAGATCCGAAGGCAAGATCTTTGTTGCCAAGAATGGATCCTTTCTAGAGAAAGAGTTTCTCTCGAAAGAAGTAACTGGGAGGAAAGTAGAACTTGATGAAGTATTACCTCTTGAATCGGAAAGTGGCGCAACTCAGGAAAATGTTCCTGAGGTGCCTGCACCGACTAGAGAGGAAGTTAATGATGATGATCATGAAACTTCAGATCAAGTTGCTACTGAACTTCGTAGGTCCACAAAGACACGTTCTGCACCAGAGTGGTACAGCAACCCTGTCTTGGAAATCATGTTGTTAGACAATGGTGAACCTTCGAACAATGAGGAAGCGATGGCGGGCCCAGATTCCGACAAATGGCTGGAAGCCATGAAATCCGAGATAGGATCCATGTATGAAAACGAAGTATGGACTTTGACTGACTTGTCCGATGATCGGCGAGCCATAGAAAATAAATGGATCTTTAAAAAGAAGACAGACGCAGATGGTAATGTGACCATCTACAAGGCTCGACTCGTCGCTAAGGGTTATCGACAAGTTCAAGGGGTTGACTACGACGAGACCTTCTCACCCGTAGCGAAGCTGAAGTCCGTCCAAATCATGTTAGCAATTGCCGCATTCTATGATTATGAGATATGGCAAATGGACGTCAAAACGGAATTCCTTAACGACTTTCTTAAGGAAGAATTGTATATGATGCAGCCAGAAGGTTTTGTCGATCCTAAGAATGCTAACAAGGTGTGCAAGCTCCAACGCTCAATCTATGGGCTAGTGCAAGCATCTCGGAGTTGGAACATTCGATTTGATGAGATGATCAAAGCGTTTGGGTTTACACAGACTTATGGAGAAGCCTGTGTTTACAAGAAAGTGAGTGGGAGCTCCGTAGCATTTCTCATATTATATGTGGATGACATACTATTGATGGGAAATGATATAGAATTCTTGGAAAGCATAAAGGGCTACTTGAACAAGTGTTTTTCAATGAAGGACCTTGGAGAAGCTGCTTATATATTAGGCATCAAAATCTATAGAGATAGATCGAGACGCCTCATTGGTCTTTCACAAAGTACGTACCTTGACAAGATATTGAAGAAGTTCAATATGGATCAGTCCAAGAAGGGGTTCTTGCCTGTATTGCAAGGTATGCAATTGAGCACGGCTCAATGCCCAACCACGGCAGAAGATAGAGAAAAGATGAGTATCGTCCCCTATGCCTCGGCCATATGGTCTATTATGTATGCCATGTTGTTTACCAGACCTAATGTAAACCTTGCCGTATGTTTGGTAGGAAGGTACCAAAGTAATCCCGGCATGGAACACTGGACAGCGGTCAAGAATATCCTGAAGTACCTAAAGAGGACTAAGGATATGTTTCTCATTTATGGAGGTGACAAAGAGCTCGTTGTAAAGGGTTACGTCGATGCTAGCTTCGACACAGATCTGGATGACTCTAAGTCACAAACCGGATACGTGTATATTTTGAATGGTGGGGCAGTAAGTTGGTGCAGTTGCAAGCAAAGCGTTGTGGCGGGATCTACATGTGAAGCGGAGTACATGGCAGCCTCGGAGGCAGCACAAGAAGCAATCTGGGTGAAGGAGTTCATTACCGACCTAGGAGTCATTCCCAATGCGTCGGGCCCGATGACTCTCTTCTGTGACAACACTGGAGCTATTGCCCTTGCGAAGGAGCCCAGGTTTCACATGAAGACCAGACATATCAAGCGTCGCTTCAACTCCATTCGTGAAAGTGTTCAAAATGGAGACATAGATATTTGTAAAGTACATACGGACCTGAATGTAGCAGATCCGTTGACTAAACCTCTCCCTAGAGCAAAACATGATCAACACCAGGACTCTATGGGTGTTCGATTCATCACAATGTAACTAGATTATTGACTCTAGTGCAAGTGGGAGACTGTTGGAAATATGCCCTAGAGGCAATAATTGTCTATTGTTCATGCTATAACTGTGTTATCCGGAAATCGTAATACATGTGTGAATACATAGACCACAACACGTCCCTAGTGAGCCTCTAGTTGACTAGCTCGTTGATCAAAAGATAGTCATAGTTTCCTGACTATGGACATTAGATGTCATTGATAATGGGATCACATCATTAGGAGAATGATGTGATGGACAAGACCCAATCCTAAGCATAGCTCAAAGATCGTGTAGTTCGTTTGCTAGAGCTTTTCCGAATGTCAAGTATCATTTCCTTAGACCATGAGATTGTGCAACTCCCGGATACCATAGGAGTGCTTTGGGTGTGCCAAACGTCACAACATAACTGGGTGACTATAAAGGTGCACTACGGGTATCTCCGAAAGTGTCTGTTGGGTTGGCACGAATCGAGACTGGGATTTGTCACTCCGTATGACGGAGAGGTATCTCTGGGCCCACTCGGTAATGCATCATCATAATGAGCTCAATGTGACCAAGTGGTTGACCATGGGATCATGCATTACGGTATGATTAAAGTGACTTGCCGGTAACGAGATTGAATGAGGTATTGGGATACCGACGATCGAGTCTCGGGCGAGTAACGTACCGATTGACAAAGGGAATTGTTTACGGGATTGATTGAATCCTCGACATCGTGGTTCATACGATGAGATCATCGAGGAGCATGTGGGAGCCAACATGGGTATCCAGATCCCGCTATTGGTTATTGGCCGGAGAGTCGTCTCGGTCATGTCTGCGTGTCTCCCGAACCCGTAGGGTCTACACACTTAAGGTTCGGTGATGCTAGGGTTGTAGAGATATTAGTATGCGGTAATACGAAAGTTGTTCGGAGTCCCGGATGAGATCCCGGACGTCACGAGGAGTTCTGGAATGGTCCGGAGGTGAAGATTTATATATAGGAAGTCCAGTTTTGGCCATCGGGAAAGTTTCGGGGGTCACCGGTATTGTACCGGGACCACCGGAAGGGTCCCGGGGGTCCACCGGGTGGGGCCACCTATCCCGGTAGGCTCCATGGGCTGAAGTGGGGAAGCAAACCAGCCCCTGGTGGGCTGGTGCACCCCCTTGGGCCTCCCCCTGCGCCTAGGGTTGGAAACCCTAGGGGTGGGGGCGCCCCACTTGGCTTGGGGGGTAAGCCACCCCCCTTGGCCGCCGCCCCCCTTGAGATCCAATCTCTAGGGCCGGCGCCCCCCTAGGGGCCCTATATATAGTGGGGGGGTGGAGGGAGGGCAGCCGGACCAAGCCCCTGGCGCCTCCCTCACCCTCCCGTGACACCTCTCCCTCTCGCTGAGCTTGGCAAAGCCCTGCCGAGATCATCGTTGCTTCCACCACCACGCTGTCGTGCTGCTGGATCTCCATCAACCTCTCCTTCCCCCTTGCTGGATCAAGAAGGAGGATACGTCTTCCCAACCGTACGTGTGTTGAACGCGGAGGTGCCATCCGTTCGGCGCTCGGTCATCGGTGATTTGGATCACGACGAGTACGACTCCATCAACCCCATTCTCTTGAACGCTTCCGCTCGCGATCTACAAGGGTATGTAGATGCACTTCCCTTTCCCTCATTGCTAGATAACTCCATAGATTGATCTTGGTGATGCATAGAAAATTTTAAATTCTGCTACGTTTCCCAACAATTACTGCTTAGATCATATAGACCTCAAGAAAGGTCAAACCAATCAATGGAAAGGATAATATGATTATGAAATTAAATAGAACAATGGAAAGGAAAATGTGTAAACACATATTTCAGGGGTATATCCTTCGCAAGGACAAACAGAGCATGACATCCATGACATGATAGAAGTAGAAAATCATTTAGGTAAAGGGAGAGGAATTTCATGACATTACCCATACAATGGTGTTTGGGTAATTGAGCAGGAAACATTTAGCATTGGGCTTCAAATGTTCTTGTTGAAAATCGGAGTACCATAGACATGCTTTGACATAGCATTGACATGGTCAACAGGTGAAGATCAGACTCTGCAGACACAAAGGATCCATCAGGAATAACTTGAAGAATAGGTCTTACAATTCCCTCATGGAAGAAGGGATAACCTTGCTGAAAAGGAATCTATAACAACAAGTCCTCCGGCCAAGTGTGATAGGCATGACCTCACCTTACCGATATATAAGGACCAATGTAATAACTCTTGGAAATATGTTCCAACCATCATAGCTGACCGAGATTCAGATCTGATTGGTGCCAGGATGCCTCAGACTCAGGATGCCTGAGAAGAAAAGGTGCATCACAATTGACGAGACGACATTGTAAGATTCTCGGGAAATGTACTATGGAAGCGAGTTCCAAAACAAGAGTTCACCATTAAAACCAAGGAGAGGATGAAGAGGTGGCTGATGAACTCAGCGACAATTCATTGAGATTTTCAAAGATGGATTTCCACACTTATGTGAACAAGGAGATAACATTTGTCGGATCAAATGATATAAGGATGTATGCTCGAGGAAAACATACACAATTAAGCATTGGTTGAAAAGTGCACCCAAAATATGGTCTTAGGTAGCATGACCAATGGTAGAAAGGTGATTCAACAACCAATAGTCTAAGGATGGAATATCAACCATTAACTTGAAAGAAATAGGGTTGCTAGAGACACGAACAAGTTTGTGTTGAACGGAAGGCAATAAAGTCGTCGATGATAACACAACTCATCAAGGGCAAGGAGGGTACTTCTCATCATGAATTCAATTGATATCTTGGAAGAGGTCAAAATGTTGATGATGATCATGACACATTTGTCGAGAGGTTTCAAGAAGATGTAACTGATCGGCGATGACATCAAGTCAACGGAATGATGAAGCGGGAAGTTATTGAAACCATAGGTACGACACAAACTTGAAATCAAGCTTGTCATTCAAGGACAATTGTTATGACGAGGAAGATCGACGTAAGATTAGCTCACCTTGAAATTTTTGCTCTAGAAAGAAGGACCAGGTAGCACAGTTTAAAATCGGCATGACAATGATATAGTCGAGCAGGCTAGGACTTACGTGATCGAGTTCAAATTCGTAAGTAATGAAGGTTACCAAGAGTTGTTTAATCGCGGTGCGAGCTCGATTCAGTTATCGGTGTCTTTGAGTGTTTAATAACTCAGAGCTCGTGAAAAATTGGAATCAGTGAGAATGTAGTACTTGATGAAGAACTCATAAGAGGTTATGCAGTTCCATGATAATATCGAGATACCATGGGGGTAATACTCGATGACAGATCAAAGTAGAGGTTGGACTAGGGTATTGCTCTGCAGAAGACAAGTGCTTAAACTTGCACGAGAAATGGTATTTAAAGGAGAACATGGTCGGAACCACGATTGAAAAAGGCCAGATCCCAGATATAAGATGAACTTATACCAAGAGAATAATTAATTTTAAAAGAAGCTTCGATGAGAAGATCTACATCGTGTCTATGGGCATGAACACAAAGTTCAAGGTCGACTCCCACTTCTCCAATGCATAACCTTTCATTTACTTCTCGCGTTCGATGAAGTTGTAGTGTTGAAATTTTATCTGGCAAAATACCAGAAGAGTATGACTCGTGAAAACTTTCGAGTTCACACATATTAAGGAAGGCATAGGTTCAAGCCATCGGGGCTTCTTAGAACATATACCACGAACTTCAGGAGCAAATAACACAAGCTCAAAAGTAGAGCATGGTTGACAAAGCAGAGGATACAATTTACCAAAGACATTATATATCCTAGGAAAGGCTCGAGGTTATTGAATATGAAGGACATTGTCGGATAAAATCCAACAAAGGATCTGGTGGTCCACAAAGGATATGATGTGAGTATCGGCACACAACCAGAGGAAGAAGCAATGCAAAGACATTGGATTATAGAAACAACTGAATAACTTAGAGCTCAATTGCAAAGGAATTATGATTTACAAAGCGAAGGTTCAGAAGCAGACGCTCTGATCAAGGATGGATAAGTTCAATAGACTTAGGGGCACAATCGACGACAATTTAATTTGCGAGAACCAGCTCATTTTTAAAATGACGTCTGAGCTGGAAGGATGAATTCTAGGATCTGTTTGAGGATTGCGAGCATTCGCAAAAAATCGAATCAACGAACTCAAAATGATAGTGGCAAGGGATGCCAATAAGATTACGAGACTTATGGGATTAACCATAATGCAAGCAAACAAGAATTTCAAGAGCAATAGGCTGCTTAGGATTTCTAGAAGATCGAATGGTATTTTCGAAGACTTTTGTGAAACATATGAACAACTAGGAATGAGCGGATACTCGATAAGTGTGAGGAATTATCCGTAGGGGTATCATGTGGCAAAGAACTGTAAGGTAGTAGCCACATGGTATTCTCGGTACAATAGAGAGAATTTTGGGGTATCGGGTAATAACAAGATCACTGGGGAATGACTGTATGAATGGCACGTGTACGTGGTTATCCATAGAAGTTAATCGATGGAAGTGAATTGCAAAAGTGATGGGCACAAGCCCTCGAGAGAACATCGAAGAGTATCTTCGGAATCTTCTGGGGCACTAAGCAATCATCTGGAGTGAGGGGCTCTCCGGGAGGAAGTAGTTACGAGAACCTAGAGTCAGAGTTAGTAAAAATCATTTAACCCGAATAGAAGAGAGATCAGAGTCACAGAGTATAGACGAGGAGTAAAAGATCCTAATACCACCCAAATGGCGACGTGGGCCCGTAAGACACACAACCATGTTAGTAAAAGTTTTCTAATGTCTAGACTCGACTTCGGCCAAGGAGTGTGGAAGGGGGATTCCTACAAGCAGTCGGCTCTGATACCAACTTGTGACGCCCCCGAACCGTACACTAATCATACACACAAACGTGTACGATCAAGATCAGGGACTCACGGGAAGATATCACAACACAACTCTACAAATAAAATAAGTCATACAAGCATCATATTACAAGCTTAGGGCCTCGAGGGCCCGAATACAAGAGCTCGATCATAGACGAGTCAGCGCAAGCAACAATATTTGAGTCCAGACATAAGTTAAACAAGTTTGCCTTAAGAATGCTAGCACAAACTGGGATGAGGCGCAGGCCTCCTGCCTGGGATCCTCCTAAACTACTCCTGGTCGTCGTCAGCGGGCTGCACGTAGTAGTAGGCACCTCCCGAGTAGTAGTAGTCGTCATCGATGGTGGCGTCTGGCTCCTGGGCTCCATCGCCTGGTCGCAGCAATCGGGTATAGGAAGGGGGAAAAGGGGGAGCAAGGCAACCGTGAGTACTCATCCAAAGTACTCGCAAGCAAGGAACTACACTACATATGTATGCATTGGTATCAAATGGAAAAGGGGTATCATATGTGGACTGAACTGCAGAATGCCGGAATAAGAGGGGGATAGCTAGTCCTATCGAAGACTACGCTTCTGGTAACCTCCATCTTGCAGCAGAAGAAGAGAGTAGATGGTAAGTTCACCAAGTAGCATCGCATAGCATATTCCTACTCGGCGATCCTCTCCTCGTCGCCCTGTTAGAGAGCGATCACCGGGTTGTATCTGGCACTTGAAAGGGTGTGTTTTATTAAGTATCCGGTTCTAGTTGTCATAAGGTCAAGGTACAACTCCAAGTCGTCCTGTTACCGAAGATCACGGCTATTCAAATAGATTAACTTCCCTGCAAGGGTGCACCACATTTCCCAACACGCTCGATCCCCTTTGTCCGGACACACTTTCCTGGGTCATGCCCGACCTCGGAAGATCAACACGTCGCATCCCTACCTAGGCACAACAAAGAGGTCAGCACGCCGGTCTAAATCCTATGGAGCAGGGGCCTGGGCCCATCGCCCATTGCACACGTGCATGTTGCGAGGGCGGCTGGTGAGCCGACCTAGCCTCCCTTATACAAGAGCAGGCATTCTAGTCCAACCCGGCACGCGCCGCTCAGTCGTTGACGTCACGAAGGCTTCGGCTGATACCATGACGTCGAGTGCCCATAACTGTTCCCGCGTAGTTGGTTAGTGCGTTTAGGTCAGTGGCCAGACTCAGATCAAATACCAAGATCTCGTTAAACGTGTTATCTTGAAATAACCGCGAACGCCGACCAGGACCACGCCCACCTCTTTCCTAGGTGGTCTCAACCTTCCCTGTCGCTTCGCCACAAAGATCCACACAGAGAGCTATCGGGAAAGTATGTCCTTCCAGCCCCCAATTCGTGAATCAACCGCGGGTACTCCTCGAGCCGACCCGTCTTTTGTCACCACAAGTATCATATATTATGTATAAGTATATACCCGTGACCACCTCTCGAGTGATCACGGCCCGATAGTATAGCATGGCAGACGGACAAGAATGTAGGGCCACTGATGGTAAACTAGCATCCTATACTAAGCATTTAGGATTGCAGGTAAGGTATCAACATCTGTAGCAACAATGACAGGCTATGCATCATAATAGGATTAACGGAAAGCAGTAACAAGCTACACTACTCTAAAGCAAGCAGTAGGGAGAAGAGTAGGCGATATCTGGTGATCAAGGGGGGGGCTTGCCTGGTTGCTCTGGCAAGAGAAGGGTTCGTCATCGATGTAGTCGATCCCAGGGGTATCGGCAACGGTCTCGGGGTCTACCGAAAAGAAGTAACGGAGGGGGAACATAATAAATAACAGAGCAATCAAAGCAAAACAAAGCATAACATGGTGATACATGGTGCTAGGGGTGACCTAACGCAGTAGGAGGTGATACCGGCAAAGGGGGAAAACATCCGGGAAAGTATCCCCGGTGTTTCGCGTTTTCGGGCCGGTGAACCGGAGGGGGAAAGTTGCGAGTTCGATAGGTTAGGGATGTGTGGCGGACGAACAGGCTGCGTATCCGGATTCGTCTCGTCGTTCTGAGCAACTTTCATGTAAAAAGTATTTTCATCTGAGCTACGGTTTATTTTCTATTAATTTTAAAAGATTTAAATCATTTTTAGGATTTATTTAATTATTTTAATTCAACATTATCCAGAATAGTGCATGCTGACGTCATCAGTCAATAGAGGTGTTGACTGGTCAAACTGACGTGTGGGTCTAGTGAGACCCACCTGTCATACACTTTTTAGGTTAATCAGGGTTTAGGTTAATTAGTTAGGCTTTATTAGTTAACTAAAATGATTAGGTTAAACTAATACAAAATTAATTTAATTAATTAATAATAATTATTATTATTGTTATATTTTTATATTATTCTCTTTTGTTTCATAAGAAAAATGTTCTGGGCGTGGGGCCCATCTATCATAGGCCCCAGGGGCCTCGGCGGGTTTGGTCCAGCGGGTGCGGGCGCACCCGAGCGAGCACTCGCCCGCAGGGCGGGACGAGGCCGCCGGGGCAACGACGGCGCGGCAAACTGGCGCGGCCAGCCGGGGCCACGGCGAGCGGAGGCGAGGGGTGGCGCCGGAGTGTGGTAAGGCGAGGCCAGGGCTGGGCGTGGCCAGGTGGAGACGAGCGGAGGCGCGACCGTGGCCGCGAACGGGCGAGGCCGGGAGGGCGCAGGCCGGCGCGAGGAGGCGCACGAGCGCGGCCAGGGCGCGGCCCGTCCGCGGTGTCCGAATGGGCAAGGGGTGCGAGGGGAGGGGGCGGGAGGCCCGGGGCCTCACCGGGGTTGCAGGGTCAAGGGCAGCGGGCTCGACGAAGGTCGGAGACGACGGCGTCGGAGACGGGGAGGCAGTCCGGCGACGGCGGTGATGAGGTCGGGGCGGCGACGACCCGGGGAGGAGGTGAGGAAGCACGGCGGCGACGACGGGGTCCGGCGAGTCGGAGTGACGGTGGTGGTGCTCCGGTGACGTGGTGGTGGTCGGCAACGGCGTAGGGCGCAGCGGCGGGGCGGCGTGCGTCGACGACGGGTGGCCGAGCCGGAGGCGCTCTGGGCGGCGGCGGCAAGCAACGGGGTCGGGAGCGGCTCCGAGCTCAGGGCGGTCCGGTGAGGAGGAGGACCAGGACGGGGTGGCGACGGCAGCAGGGCGGCGCCGGCGACGGGCGCCGTCGTAGAGGTCGCGGGGCGGCGCGGGATCGGGGCGATCCCGATCCAAATCGTGGGGGGAAGGAGGAGGCGCCAGGGAGAGTGGGGGGGGGATCGGGGGAGTGGGTTAGCGGTTAGGGTTCGGTTTGGGTTGGCCAGGGGTATAGGCCAGGGAGAGGGCCGGTTGGGCCAAGTAGGCTAGTTGGGTGGGATGGGCCGAGGCCCATGGGGAGCCGGGGAGTTTTTTTTGTTTTCTTTTTTCTTTTTTTCTTTTCTGTTTTAATTTTATTTCCCTAATTGTTTTAGTTTTGTAAAACATATAGTTAGCACCTAAATTATTAATAGTAATTATACCACTGCCACAATTATTCTTGTAGTTATAAAAAGTAGTTTTTAATAATTTAATTATTTAAGAGACGTTTAAATAATTGTTTCAGCGACTGTTCATATCATCTAGTGCATTTAAACATTGTATGTTAATTTGGATCCACCACCATAATCATCTATGATTTATTTGCTACACTTTGAACATTTTAGATTTGACTTTTTCAAAAAAATTATCGTTTGAATAGATTTTGAATTTGAATTCGAAAAGAGATTTGAATTATCGTGAAACTAACAACAGTAATCGTGATGACATGGCATCATTAGTAGATAGTTACTGTAGCTTAACTATTCGGGCGTTACAAAATGGGATGTGGTGGGACTCCTACAGACAGTCCCGCCTGTAGCCAGACAAGGACACTTGTATTTCGTGTCAAACTTTGACTAATAATTCTAGTCAACAAAATATGAATTATATGTCATAAAAAACATATCCTCGGAAAGTTCTTTGAAATGTGCATCCAATAAAATACTTTTTATGACATATAACTCATTTTTTGGTAAATTAATGATCAAAGTTAGACATAAAATTATAAAGTGACCATATATAAGGAAATGAATGGAGTATTAAGAACACCAGAAGGGAAAATTGGAAGATTGCATCTTCCCCTGTAACCCCATGCACGTTGTCGGGAGCCAACCGCCAGAGTTTTCACATCTCGGCACCACCCCGTCTCATCATCACACGGCACGTTGTTGGCCGACGCCCGCCTCGCAACCGACGGCCCGGTGCGCCACCACCTCTGAGATTTGTATCCAAGAGCGTGATTGTGACACAAACACAGTCGCTATGGCGGGCCATGTCTCGGTAGTGTTTTCTTTTCCCATGACTTGCATGTGCATCTCTTCTGAGAGTGGGGTTCAGGACCTCGTTCATTTTTTCGTCCTTCGTCACCTCCAGAGTTTTAGCTCGGATGACATATTTGTCATCAAGGAGTCTTGTCACCACAACTCCTTTGACCGAAGGGAGGACTTGGGCCCATTCGGAAACAACTTTCTGGTCGATTAACCATGCTTAAATCTCTCCAAGACAAGCACGCTTAACTTTAGAGTTCTTTGTGAATGAGTTCTCGGAGAAGAAGGAATTCCTTGTTAATATGAGTAGCCTATCATTCCTATTAAGTCAGACTCTCACATACACCCTCAACTCAAAGGAACTGACGTCCTCGTCGGCCCATCAGGAACTTTCCCTCTTGGCACACGTATGTGCGTAGAGTCCGGCCGGCACATGTGACATGCCATGTGCCACAATGGGACACACGCGCCATGCGCTACATGCTCGCGCACCTGACCTGCACATGTCCATGTAACTACAAGGGTCGGCTCTGATACCAATTGTAACGTCGTGGTCATAGCCACCGTATCCCGGCCGTTACGCCTGGCGGGATCTGCACTATCCTTACAGACCAATACTAGTCTTGTCTGCGCACTTTGTCCTTACTCGTGCGCACCCGGAAGCAACTTCCCGGCCGTAGCTCCAAATCAAACATGCTTAACTTTGGATTTCTTTGCGAATGAGCTTCGAAAAAGAAGGATATCCTTGTTGATATGAGTAGTCTATCATTCCTATTAACCCGGGCTCTCATACAGTGCTACCACTCTACTCTAGCCACCACTAGGTGTAGGAAATATTCTAAATTTTGGTAGCACCTCCTTTGTTTAGAAGGACATCCATGCCGTACAAACGATGAAAAATGACTCTAGGAAACGAGGTAATAAATCCAGAGAGACCAAAGGCTCACCCTAAACAAGAGAGTCTCATACTATGGCAACTAAAGATAATCCAAGTATTATGTGATATACATGTCTAATGTTTTTTGTAATGTAGGATAGCACACGCACATACACTCTATCACTATGAGTACCTACGAGATATTGAGTCGGCACAACATCTTGAAATTGACAAAGTCATCGCATGCGCCTTCGTAATGACTCTCACTGAATACGCATTGTCGCAAGGCCTGAAATAAATCCAGAAAAATGTGACCACTAGTGCCAAGTCTAGGAGTTGAACCCTATTGGGTTGGTTCCAACATAAGGAACCTAACCATCTGAGTTTAGCTCAGTTCGCGATGAGACCACACATTGATCTACAAGGCAATCAGCTAATACTTGAACACGCATGCCTAAACCCCTTTCATATCTATCTCTAACCTAAGGGCTTTAAAAACTTTTTCAAGCCTCCTTTCTATGGAACCCCAATTGTTCATGCTTCTTATGGTGCTTTGGTTTCTTCACTATCATCACGGTGCAATGCGCGTTGTGAGTGCAGTAATCGCTCACGCTCCCAAGGACGGCCCTGCAAGAAATCAGTTTAATTAGGTAGAATTCTATCCATTATAAATAAAACAATAATGGTGATACATTATTGATGGTTGCTACTTGATCGTTGTTTCGGTTAATCGCCATAGTTGCATCTATGTTGAACAATTTTCATTCTTATTACAAGCATGGTCAATGGTTGTCCATGACCATGGGTTGCATCCAAACCAAACTCTCCATGTCTCCAATTCAAACATTGTTTGATAAAATTTAACAGGATATTGATTGCCACAACCCTGCTGGTCATGCACAGTTATTAGATTATTTTATTAATATAATGTTTTTAGCACGTTGACATATTGCATTGTCACAAGTTAGGTATATGAATTGTTGATGCAGAGGCCGGGGTAATAAATCTTCTATTTTCTTGAAAAAGTTTATTTTCCTTCCAAAATAATTGATGTTCTATGATTATCCTATGTCAAACTTTAGGAAAAATGGCATGAAGTATCTTTTTTTTGGGTGATAGGAAAATGGTTATGAATCTAACGAAGCAAATTTTGTGTTGTAGATGTTGACATATTTCTTTTACAGATTTGGTCAAATTCAACCAAGTTTGACAAAGAAAAAACCCAGAACTTCAGTTATTTTGAAACGACAGAAGCGTGAGCACCAAAGTTAGAAAGGCAAACCAACCTCTTGAAAGCGCCGTAGCCATGGCTGCCCATAACCAGCATGTCTGCATGATGCCTCTCAACTGCCTCGCACAGCACATTCCTCGCGTCGCCCTCTTTCACTTCATAGCTGACATCGGCCACCTACATACATATAGCGACGATGTATCAATACTTATAGCTTATGCTATATGGCGATCAATGAAGCAATGCCTCCTCGATCTGTCAAAGCACGCCGCATACATGTGAGCAGTGCTCCTTGGCCTTGTCGATGACTCTGGCGGAGGCGCGCTTGAGGTCGAGCTCCACCCTCGGGAGAAGCTCCGCCGTGCCTATGCCGGCGATGCCGATGACGGAGGCGGCAGGGGGCTTGGCGCTGACCACGATGAGGTGGTACTGCTGCGGCTGGCCGGGGGCGAAGAAATGGCGGATCGTCCACTCCAGCGCGTAGTAGCTGTGCTCGCTCTCGTCGATCCCCAGCACCATCGCCGGCTTCCCGCTCGCCGCCGCTTTCCCGTTGGCTCCTGACTCCGTCGCCACCGCCGGTGCAGTCGACGTCTCTGCCCTTTCCGCTGCCATCAGGGCCTCTCCCTCCGCCGCCATGTTCCCTCGAGCCAGTTATTACCTAGTGACCTGAACTTGGTTGGTTTTGATGATGAACAAGTAAAGAAGGGAAGCAGCTGATGAAGCGGACGGTTTATACCTCTGAGAAATGGGGCTAGCGGCTGGGAGGAGGACCCGGAGCGCGGGAAGCGCGCAGGTTGCCTCCGTGTCCTGTGGCTATCAAATTTTGTTCCTTTTTTATGAGTCCCCTTTTTGCAAGGAGAAAAATCTGAACAGAAGAAGCATACATTCACAAATTACATACAGTTCCACAAGAACTAAACACACGTGTCCACTGCAAGGAACTTGCAGTCTTGATTACATATACATACAGCGTTCATGCATCTGCATCACAAATAACACTGTTCTGATGAGGCACATCAGTTATTCACATTCTCAATCAATAATCCACATGTAGCATGTAGGATCATTATGGGCTACTCGCAGGAGTTCACTAGTCTGAAGTTGTGAACTGCGACAATCCATTTATTCACAAAGATGCGCAAACTGGCAGGGCACACGAAAGCTCAAATACCAATCACTGGGTTCAGCGAAGAGTCAAGGCTGGGCATTGCTCAGTGCTTGTGCTTTGGTTTCTTCACAACCATCACGGTGCAGTGAGCGTGGTGGGTGCAGTAATCGCTCACACTTCCAAGAACAGCCCTGCAGCAAGGTTCAGGAAAGTTGATAACACAGGTGAGCAATGATGGGCAATTCAAAGTAAAACAGGGAAGGTACGTGTTTTAGGCTTAGAGAGAGTGGTGTTGAGTAACCTGATTGTATTAGGAAACATAGGATAAAGTAGAAATATTCTGGCTTATCTTGTACTTCAAGTAGAACATGTACTCCTATATATATACCCACGATACCCACGAGGCTCAAGCAATACAACGATCATCATATTCCATCAATTCTTTCTCTCCCTTCTAACATGGTATCTATCACAAGTCGATTCTAAACTCTAGCCGCCGCCGCTTCACACTTGCGCGCCGCCCCCGGGACAGTCGGTCTCCATAACCGTCGCCGGGGGCCGCGTGTTGGAAATATGCCCTAGAGGCAATAATAAATTGATTATTATTATATTTCCTTATTCATGATAATCGTTTATTATCCATGCTAGAATTGTATTGATAGGAAACTCAGATACATGTGTGGATACATAGACAACACCATGTCCCTAGTAAGCCTCTAGTTGACTAGCTCGTTGATCAATAGATGGTTGCGGTTTCCTAACCATAGACATTGGATGTCGCTGATAACGGGATCACATCATTAGGAGAATGATGACCCAATCCTAAGCCTAGCACAAAGATCGTGTAGTTCGTATGCTAAAGCTTTTCTAAATGTCAAGTATCATTTCCTTAGACCATGAGATTGTGCAACTCTCGGATATCGTAGGAATACTTTGGGTGTATCAAACGTCACAACGTAACTGGGTGGCTATAAAGGTACACTACAGGTATCTTCGAAAGTGTCTGTTGGGTTGGCACGAATCGAGACTGGGATTTGTCACTCCGTGTAAACGGAGAGGTATCTCTGGGCCCACTCGGTAGGACATCATCATAATGTGCACAATGTGACCAAGGAGTTGATCACGGGATGATGTGTTACGGAACGAGTAAAAGAGACTTGCCGGTAACGAGATTGAACAAGGTATCGGGATACCGAAGATCAAATCTCGGGCAAGTACAATACCGCTAGACAAAGGGAATTGTATACGGGATTGATCGAATCCTCGACATCGTGGTTCATCCGATGAGATCATCGTGGAACATGTAGGAACCAACATGGGTATCCAGATCCCGCTGTTGGTTATTGACCGGAGAACGTCTCGGTCATGTCTGCATGGTTCCCGAACCCGTAGGGTATACACACTTAAGGTTCGATGACGCTAGGGTTATAGGGAATAGATATACGTGGTTACCGAATGTTGTTCGGAGTCCCGGATGAGATCCCGGACGTCACGAGGAGTTCCGGAATGGTCCGGAGGTAAAGATTTATATATGGGAAGTCCTGTTTTGGTCGCCGGAAAAGTTTCGGGGTTTATCGGTAACGTAAAGGGACCACCGGGAGGGTCCCGGGGGTCCACCAAGTGGGGCCACCAGCCCCGGAGGGCTGCATGGGCCAAGTGTGGGAGGGGACCAGCCCCAGGTGGGCTGGTGCGCCCCCCCACCAAGGCCCAAGGCGCAAGGGAGAGGGAAGGGGGCAAACCCTAGGGCAGATGGGCCCTAAGGCCCACCCCAGGTGCGCCTCCCCTCTCTCCCCCCTTGGCCGCCCCCCTTAGATGGGATCTAGGCTGGCCGCCACCCCTATGGGTGGAAACCTAGTTGGGGGCGCAGCCCCTCCCCTCCCCCTATATATACTTGAGGTTTGGGCTGCCCAACACACACGAGTTCCTCTCCTTCTTGCCGCAGCCCTACCCCTCTCCCTCCTCGTCTCTTGCGGTGCTTGGCGAAGCTCTGCTGGAGTACCACGCTCCTCCACCACCACCACGCCGTTGTGCTGCTGCTGGATGGAGTCTTCCTCAACCTCTCCCTCTCTCCTTACTGGATCAAGGCATGGGAGACGTCACCGGGCTGTACGTGTGTTGAACGCAGAGGTGCCGTCCGTTCGGCACTAGGATCTCCGGTGATTTGGATCACGACGAGTACGACTCCTTCAACCCCGTTCTCTTGAACGCTTCCGCTTAGCGATCTACAAGGGTATGTAGATGCACTCTCCTTCCCCTCGTTGCTGGTTTCTCCATAGATAGATCTTGGTGACACGTAGGAAAATTTTGAATTTCTGCTACATTCACCAACAGTGGCATCATGAGTTAGGTTTATTGCGTAGATTCTATGCACGAGTAGAATACAAAGTAGTTGTGGGCATTGATTTTGTTCAATATGCTTACCGTTACTAGTCCAATCTTGATTCGGCGACATTGTGGGATGAAGCGGCCCGGACCGACCTTACACGTACTCTTACGTGAGACTGGTTCCACCGACTGACATGCACTAGTTGCATAAGGTGGCTAGCGGGTGTCTGTCTCTCCCACTTTAGTCGGATCGGATTCGATGAAAAGGGTCCTTATGAAGGGTAAATAGCAATTGGCATATCACGTTGTGGTTTTTGCGTAGGTAAGAAACGTTCTTGCTAGAAACCCATAGCAGCCACGTAAAACATGCAAACAACAATTAGAGGACGTCTAACTTGTTTTTGCAGGGTATGCTATGTGATGTGATATGGCCAAAGGATGTGATGAATGATATATGTGATGTATGAGATGATCATGTTCTTGTAATAGAAATCACGACTTGCATGTCGATGAGTATGACAGCCGGCAGGAGCCATAGGAGTTGTCTTAATTTATTTATGACCTGCGTGTCAACATAAACGTCATGTAATTACTTTACTTTATTGCTAACCGTTAGCTATAGTAGTAGAAGTAACAGTTGGCGAGACAACTTCATGAAGACACGATGATGGAGATCATGATGATGGAGATCATGGTGTCATGCCGGTGACGATGATGATCAAGGAGCCCCGAAGATGGAGATCAAAAGGAGCAATATGATATTGGCCATATCATGTCACTATTTGATTGCATGTGATGTTTATCATATTTATACATCTTATTTGCTTAGAACGACGGTAGTAAATAAGATGATCCCTCATTAAAATTTCAAGAAAGTGTTCCCCCTAACTGTGCACCGTTGCGAAAGTTCATCGTTTCGAAGCACCACGTGATGATCGGGTGTGATAGATTCTTACGTTCACATACAACGGGTGTAAGACAGATTTACACACGCGAAACACTTAGGTTGACTTGACGAGCCTAGCATGTACAGACATGGCCTCGGAACACAAGAGACCGAAAGGTCGAGCATGAGTCGTATGGTAGATACAATCAACATGAAGTGTTCACCGATGATGACTAGTCCGTCTCACGTGATGATCGGACACGGCCTAGTTGACTCGGATCATGTAATCACTTAGATGACTAGAGGGATGTCTATCTGAGTGGGAGTTCATAAGATGAACTTAATTATCCTGAACATAGTCAAAAGGTCTTCGCAAATTATGTCGTAGCTCGCGCTTCAGTTCTACTGTTTAGATATGTTCCTAGAGAAAATTTAGTTGAAAGTTGATAGTAGCAATTATGCGGACTAGGTCCGTAAACTGAGGATTGTCCTCATTGCTTCATAGAAGGCTTATGTCCTTAATGCACCGCTCAGTGTGCTGAACCTCGAACGTCATCTATGGATGTTGCGAACATCTGACATACACATTTTGATAACTACATGATAGTTCAGTTAAACGGTTTAGAATTGAGGCACCGAAGACGTTTTGAAACGTCGCGAAACATATGAGATGTTTCGAGGGCTGAAATTGGGATTTCAGGCTCGTGCCCACGTCAAGAGGTATAAGACCTCCGACGATTTTCTTAGCCCACAAACTAAGGGAGAAAAGCTCAATTGTTGAGCTGGTGCTCAGATTGTCTGAGTACAACAATCATTTGAATCGAGTGGGAGTTGATCTTCCAGATGAGATAGTGATGTTTCTCCGAAGTCATTACCACCAAGCTGTTAGAGCTTCGTGATGAACTATAATATATCAGGGACATATATGATGATCCTTGAGATATTCGCGATGTTCGTAGAAATCAAGAAGGAGTATCAATTGTTGATGGTTGGTGAAACCACTAGTTTCAAGAAGGGCAAGGACAAGAAAGGGATACTTCATGGAACAACAAATCAGTTGATGTTCTAGTGAAGAAACCCAAAGTTGAACCCAAGCCCGAGACTAAGTGCTTCTGTAATAAAGGGAACAGCCACTGGAGCAGAATTACCTTAGATACTTGGTAGATGAGAAGGCTGGCAAAGTCGATAGAAGTATATTGGATATACATTGTGTTAATGTGTACTTTACTAGTACTCCTAGTAGCACCAGGGTATTAGATACCGGTTCGGTTGCTAAGTGTTAGTAACTCGAAACAAAAGGCTACGGAATAAACGGAGACTAGCTGAAAGGTGGGATGACAATATGTGTTGGAAGTATTTCCAAGGTTGATCAAATATCGTACGCTCCCTCTACCATCGAGATTGGTGCTTGCGTTGAGCATAGACATGATTGGATTATGTCTATCGCAATACAGTTATTCATTTAAGGAGAATAATGGTTACTCTATTTATTTGAATAATACCTTCAATGGTCTTGCACCTAAAATGAATGGTTTATTGAATCTCGATCGTAGTGATACACATGTTCATGCCAAAAGATAGTAATGATAGTACCACCTACTTGTGGCACTGCCATGTAAGTCATATCGGTATAAAACGCATGAAGAAGCTCCATGTTGATGGATCCTTGGGCTCACTCGTTTTTGAAAAGTTTGAGACATGCGAACCATGTCTATTGGTGTATATGCATGAAGAAACTCCATGCAAATGGACCGTTTGGACTCACTTGATTTTGAATCACTTGAGACATGCAAATCATACCACATGGGCAAGATGACTGAAAGCCTCGTTTTCAGTAAAATGGAACTAGAAAGCAACTTGTTGGAAGTAATACATTTTGATGTGTGCAGTCCAATGAGTGCTGAGGCATGTAGTGAATATCGTTATGTTCTTACTTCACAGATGATTTGAGTAGATGTTGAGTATATTTACTTGATGAATCACGAGTCTGAATTATTGAAAGGTTCAAGTAATTTCAGGGTGAAGTTGAAAGATCGTCGTGACAAGAGGATAAAATATCTATGATATGATCATAGAGATGAATATCTGAATTACGAGTTTGGCACAGAATTAAGACATTGTGGAAATTGTTTCACAACTAATATAGCCTGGAACACCATAGTGTGATGCTGTGTCCGAACATCATAACTGCACCCTATTGGATATGATGCATACCATGATGTCTCTTATCGAATTACCACGATAGTTTATGGGTTAGGCATTAGAGACAACCGCATTCACTTTAAATAGGGCACCACGTAATTCCGATGAGATGACACCGTATGAACTGTGGTTTAGAGAAACCTAAGCTGTCATTTCTTAAAAATTTGGGGCTGCGACGCTTATGTGAAAAAGTTTCAGGCTGATAAGCTCAAACCCAAAGCGGATAAATGCATCTTCATAGGACACCCAAAACAGTTGGGTATACCTCCCGTCTCAGATTCGAAAGCAATAAGGGATTGTTTCTAGAATCGGATTCTTTCTCGAGGAAAAGTTTCTCTCGAAAGAATTGAGTGGGAGGATGGTGGAGACTTGATGAGGTTATTGAACCGTCTCTTCAACTAGTGTGTGGCAGGGCACAGAAAGTTGTTCTTATGGCACCTACACCAATTGAAGTGGAAGCTTATGATAGTGATCATGAAACTTCAGATCAAGTCACTAACAAACCTCGTGGGATGACAAGGATGCGTACTACTTCAGAGTGGTACGTAATTCTGTCTTGGAAGTCATGTTGCTAGACAACAATGAACCTACGAGCTATGGAGAAGCGATGGTGGGCCCGGATTCCGATAAATGGCTTGAGGCCATAAAATCCGAGAGAGGATTCATGTATGAAAACAAAGTGTAGATTTTGACAGAACGGCTCGATGGTCGTAAGGCTATTGAGTATAGATGGATTTTAAAAGGAAGATGGACAATGATGGTAAGTATCACCATTAAGAAAGCTCGACTTGTCGTTAAGATTTTTCGACAAGTTCAAGGAGTTGACTATGATGAGACTTTCTCACTCGTAGCGATGCTAAGAGTCTGTTGGAATTATATTAGCGATTACTGCATTATTTATGAAATCTTGCAGATAGGATGTCAAAACATTGTTTCCTCGACGATTTTTTTGAGGAAAGGTTGTATGTGATACAACCGAAAGTTTTTGTCAATCCTGAAAGATACTAATAAGTATGCAAAGCTCCAGCAATCCTTCTAAGGACTGAAGTAAGTATCTCGGAGTTGGAATGTATGCTTTGATGAGATGATCAAAGATTTTGGGTGTATACAAAGTTTATAAGAAACTTGTATTTCCAAAGAAGTGAGTGGGAGCACTATAGAATTTCTGATGAGTATGTGTTGTTAACATGTTGTTGATCGGAAATGATGTAGAATTTCTAGAAAGCATGCAGAGTTATTTAAAAAGTGTTTTTCAATGGAAAGCCTGGATTAAGCTACTTGAACGTTGAGCATCAAGATCTATAAGGATAGATCAAAACGCTTAATGGTACTTTCAAATGAGCACATACCTTGACATGATCTTGAAGGTGTTCAAGATGGATCAGTCAAAGAAGGAGTTCTTGCCTGAGTTGTAAGGTATGAAGTTAAGACTTAAAGCTCGACCACGGCAGAAGAAAGAGAAAGGACGAATGTCATCCCCTATGCTTTTGTCATAGGCTCTATACGGTATGCCATGCTGAGTACCGCACCTGATGTGTGCCTTGCCACATGTCTGGCAAGAGGGTACAAAGGTGATCCAGGAGTGGATCACTAGATAGCGGTCAAAAATTGTCCTTGGAGTAATAAGGACATGTTTCTCGATTATGGAGGTGATAAAGAATTCGGCGTAAAGGGTTACATCGATGCAAGCTTTAGCACCTATCCGAATGACTCTGAGTAGCAAACCGGATACGTATAGTGGAGCAACCATTTGGAATAGCTCCAAGTGGAACGTAGAAGCAGCATTTATAAGATGACATAGAAATTTACGAAGTACATACGGATCTGAATGTTGCAGACCCGTTGACTAAAACCTTTCTCACAAGCAAAACATGATCAAACCCAAAACTCATTGAGTCTTAATCACATGATGATGTGAACTAGTTTAGTGACACTAGTAAACTCTTTGTATGTTGGTCACATGGCGATGTGACCTGTGAGTGTTAGTCACATGGCGATGTGAACTAGATTATTGACTCTATTGCAAGTGGGAGACTGTTGGAAATATGCCCTAAAGGCAATAATAAATTGATTATTATTATATTTCCTTGTTCATGATAATCGTTTATTATCCATGCTAGAATTGTATTGATAGGAAACTCAGATACATGTGTGGATACATAGACAACACCATGTCCCTAGTAAGCCTCTAGTTGACTAGCTCGTTGATCAATAGATGGTTACGGTTTCCTGACCATGGACATTGGATGTCGTTGATAATGGGATCACATCATTAGGAGAATGATGTGATGGACAAAACCCAATCCTAAGCCTAGCACAAAGATCGTGTAGTTCGTATGCTAAATCTTTTCTAAATGTCAAGTATCATTTCCTTAGACCATGAGATTGTGCAACTCCCGGATACCGTAGGAATACTTTGGGTGTGCCAAACGTCACAACGTAACTGGGTGGCTATAAAGGTACACTACAGGTATCTCCGAAAGTGTCTGTTGGGTTGGCACGAATCGAGACTGGGATTTATCACTCCGTGTAAACGGAGAGGTATCTTTGGGCCCACTCGGTAGGACATCATCATAATGTGCACAATGTGACCAAGGAATTGATCACGGAATGATGTGTTATGGAACAAGTAAAAGAGACTTGCCGGTAACGATATTGAACAAGGTATCGGGATACCGACGATCGAATCTCGGGCAAGTACAATACCGCTAGACAAAGGGAATTGTATATGGGATTGATCGAATCCTCGACATCGTGGTTCATCCAATGAAATCATCGTGGAACATGTAGGAACCAACATGGGTATCCATATCCCGCTGTTGGTTATTGACCGGAGAACGTGTCGGTCATGTCTGCATGGTTTTCGAACCCGTAGGGTATACACACTTAAGGTTCGATGACGCTAGGGTTATAGGGAATAGATATACGTGGTCATCGAATGTTGTTCGGAGTACCGGATGAGATCCCGGACGTCACGAGGAGTTTCAGAATAGTCCGGAGGTAAAGATTTATATATAGGAAGTCCTGTTTTGGTCGCCGGAAAAGTTTCGGGGTTTATCGGTAACGTACCAGGATCATCAGGAGGGTCCCGGGGGTCCACCAAGTGGGGCCACCAGCCCTGAAGGGTTGCATGAGCCAAGTGTGGGATGGGACCAGCCCCAGATGGGCTGGTGCGTCCCCCACCAAGGCCCAAGGCACAAGGGAGAGGGAAGGGGGCAAACCCTAGGGCAGATGGGCCCTAAGGCCCACCCCAGGTGCGCCTCCCCTCTCTCCCCCTTGGCCGCCCCCCTTAGATGGGATCTAGGCTAGCCGCCACCTCTAGGGGTGGAAACTTAGTTAGGGTCGCAGCCCCTCCCCTCCCCCTATATATACTTGAGGTTTGGGCTGCCCAACACACACGAGTTCCTCTCCTTTTTGACGCAGCCTTACCCCTCTCCCTCCTCGTCTCTTGCGGTGCTTGGCGAAGCCCTGCTGGAGTACCATGCTCCTCCACCACCACCACGCCGTTGTGCTGCTGCTGGATGAAGTCTTCCTCAACCTCTTCCTCTCTCCTTGCTGAATCAAGGCATGGGAGACGTCACCGGGCTGTACGTGTGTTGAACGCGGAGGTGCCGTCCGTTCGGCACTAGGATCTCCGGTGATTTAGATCACGACGAGTACGACTCCTTCAACCCCGTTCTCTTGAACGCTTCTGCTTAGCGATCTACAAGGGTATGTAGATGCACTCTCTTTTCCCTTGTTGCTGGTTTCTCCATAGATAGATCTTGGTGACACGTAGAAAAATTTAAAATTTCTGCTACGTTCTCCAACATAGGATAAAGTAGAAATATTCTGACTTGTCTTGTACTTTAAATAGAACATGTACTCCTATATATATACCCACGAGGCTCAAGCAATACAACGATCAACATATTCCATTAATTCTTTCTCTCCCTTCTAACATAGTATCTATCGCAAGTCGATTCTAAACCCTAGCCGCCGCCGCTTCACACTTACGCGCCGCCCCCGGGGCAGACGGTCTCCATAACCGTCGCCGGGGGCCGCGGCGCCCGTACCTAGGGTTCGTCCGCCGGCCGTGTTGGCCGGCTGCCCTAGAGAGTCTTTTCATGAGCTCTTGCTTCGGGTTTTTCGCTCTCTTGCCAATCGTTTTGATCGGTGTTTTTCTTTTTGGTTTTTCGATCTATCTTGATCGGTTTACGTCACCCGCCGCCGCGTCGACCCCGCACGCCTCTACTCCAACACCGACGTGATCGACTGGCTTCTTCATCGACCCGGTGGCCTCGCGCGTCGTCCGTGCGTCTGCCCGCCGGTCGCCCTAACCCTGCGGCCTCGCGCGTCTGCCCGCCGGTCACTCCGACCCGGCGGCCACGCGTCATGTGGCTGCCCTTCAACGCCGCCGTTCGCGCACCAGCCGGCCTGTCGATCTACGCCGACCGTCACCGTCTTGCTCCGACCAGGACTCCTGCATCACCTCGACCCGGCGGCCTCGCGCCATGCGACGGCCAATCATAGCTGCCCTGCAGCCCGCCGTCGCCGGCTTCATCTAGGGCTCCGTCGCCACCCCATCTCCACCGAGCGGCGTCCCCGACCTCGTGCGCGATCGAAATGATCACCCGCCCGCCGCCGCGATCCGCCTCAACTACGCAGTGCGACCGACTTGGCCCGTCGGTTGCGCGCGTCTTCGCAGGCCCCGTGAAGATCATCCCCGAGTTTAGCGTGCCTCTCCACCGATCGAGCATCAGGCTGCCGCTGTGTCGCCCCGTTGGGCCACAACGTCGCCGCCCCATGGTTCTTCTCGTGGCTGCATCGACACGCGTGCTGCCGCTGCGTCGCCCCTTTGGGTCGTAGTGTCGCGGCCCGCGGTCTACCGCCGCCTCGAGTACGTCCGTTTCAGGCCGTTTCCGTGGCAGCACCGACCCTCGCACTCCCGCTGCGTCACCCCATCGGGCCGTAGCGAGCATGGCACGCGGTCTCCGCCATCGCCCAAGGTCGTCCCCGTGGCTGCACCGACTGGCGCGCCACCGTTGCGTCGGCCCTTCGGGCCGCAGCGCCATGGCCCGCGGTCCCAGCCGCCGCCCCAAGGTCTTCCCGCCGTCGCCCCGACCTGCCTGCCGCCACTGCGTCGCCCCTTCGGGCCGTAGCGTGGCGGCCCGCAGTCCACTCCGCCGTCACGCGCGTCGATCTCCCGTGGTATGCGTCGCGCCGTCTCCCTTGATGCGGGAACGCCACCGTCCGCGCCGGTCTTCGTCACGCTGTCGGGTTCCTCGCCTCCTTCGAGCATCGCCGTCACGCTCCTAACCTAGCAGCCGCCGCCGTCAGGCCGCCGCAGCTGCTCTTCTTCGGCGGCCGCCGCGACTACCCCCGTAGCCGCCGCCGCTGCCCGTCCAACCCCTTCGTCTTCGTCTAACACTAGCCCATCGCCAGCTTCGCCGTCATCTACCCCGACCACTTCGTCTACTCCGACAACCGCGGGCGACATCAGCCCCGCGCCGATTGACGCTGCACCCGTCGTCGAGTCCTTCTCTGCTGGCTTTTTCGATTTCTTCGACATGGCGTACAGCTCGTGCAGGTCTCAATCTACACATGCTCGATGCTGGCAACACCGAAGCATGCCTTCGTCCACGACTTGTCCCCGGGCCTGGCAAGCCTTGTGCGGCGCTTCGTCAACTTTGTCTTCGTCCGTCTACGCATGCCCGGTGCTGCCGACACTGGTGCGTGCCTTCGTCTACGATATGTCCCCGGGCTTGACAACCCCGGCGCGACGCATCGTCAACAACGTCTTCTCCCCGAGGCACCACTACTGCGCCCATGACTAACTCGGCGCCTTTTTGCGCCCGCGGCTCCACGACGACTTCCTCGACACCGGCTACCCCGACTCGACATCGACCACAACATTCTTCGCACGACTACCTCGACCATGGCTCCACCACCCACGCTCTCGACTACCTCGACAACGGCACAAAGGGCTACCGCCTTGCTTGAGCAACCTCGTCGGTCGCCACTCCAGACACGACTCCGCGATGCGTCGACCGTTACGACTGTGGGGGCTTGTCCGTCGGCTTGCCTTTGGATTCTTCTTCAGTCTCACCATCTGCGTCGCTACCATTGTGACTGCGGGGAGATGTTGAGTAACGTGATTGTATTAGGAAACATATGATAAACTAGGAATATTCTGGCTTGTCTTGTACTCCAAGTAGATCATATACTCCTATATATATACCCACGAGGCTCAAGCAATACAACGATCATCATATTCCACCAATTCTCTCTCTCCCTTCTAACAAGTGGCAATTGTGGACAGCACCGACCAGGTGCCATTAATCCAAACTGCAAGCAGGGGAGAACAGAGCACAAGTAGCAAATGTTGCAATACCTTTTGATTGCTCCATAGCCATGGTTGCCCACAACCAACATCTCTGCGTGATGCCTTTCTACCGCCTCGCAGAGGACGTTCCTGGCATCCCCCTCCACCACTTCAAAGACAGCATCACTCACCTACAGCAAAATCATCAACAATCTTATAATGAGCAAAAATGGTTCACTGTCCTCGCTCTAAGCATAATCTCTAACTGACAACCAATTCTCAGGACGAGCCCGGCTTAAATTTGGTCCGACTAGACTTTTCATCCGCGGGGAAATTAGACGTTAAGCTAGCTTAAGAGCTCCCTTGATGTAGGGTAAGTGTGATTCGTATTACAAACTCCTTTATATTAGGTATAATAATTGTTAGACAAAAAACTGTAGGCATAATATAGACGTGGTTTAAATTAAAGCAATGTTCAAGATCATACGCGTCCTTCTTCTTTTGACGGGATCATACGCGTCCAGCGTCCTTCTAGTCTTGACGTGACACCGATTTTAGCAATATTCAAGTCTAGTAGTATTATATTGTACTACTACGACCAGAGCAGTACAGAAATCTACCTGCGCGCAGAGCTCCTTGGCCTTGTCGATGACGCGCAGCGAGCTTCGCTTCAGGTCCGCCTCAACGAACGGCAGCACGTCCGCGGCACCTTATTACAAGTAAAAATCGACCGGTAAATCTCCGTACAAATCCGATCGAGCGCGATCCCCAATTCTGGAAACGCGTGGGAGGGAAGAGGGTGCGCACCTGGTCCGGCGAGGCCGACGGCGGACGCGGCGGTGGGCTTGGCCGTGACGACGACGAGGCGGTACTGCTGCTGCTGGCCCGGGGAGAAGAAGTGGAGGAGCGTCCACTGCAGCGCGTAGTAGCTGTGCTCGCTCTCGTCCACCCCGACCACCATCGTCATCTTGCCCTCTCCGCCCGCCGCCGGCCCTGAAGCCGCCGTCGCCCCCGTTTCCTCCGCCATGGCTCCGCCAAAGCTTGGGCTTCTCTCCTGCAACACGCTACACAGTCCTCGCGGTCTCTCGACGGGTCTGGAATGGAAGCGCAGCGGCGTGTACTCCTCATGAACCTTGCGATAATAACGTGCTTGACGGGCGCTCTGACGGGTGGGACCAGCATTGCAGAGCGCGCGCCGGTGGGCCCGGTGGCTACCTTACGTGATCTGATTCGACGGCCGGGCACGTCAGTTGAGCCTCCTGTCCTGTGGGATGCGATCGTCCTGCAGTGCCCGGTGCATTGTATTTCGCCGGCTTTGTCTGTCATTATGTCAAAGCTGTGGTGCCAGCTGCTCATCGGCAACTTGGGCTTAGTCGCCCGTTGGCAAATCATTAGGGCATCTTCAACAGACGCGCTATATAAAACGGATGCTGAAAAAGATTTTTATATAGCACGTGCGTGACCAAAAATAACGCTTCAGTAAAAGCTATAAAATAAAGTACGCACAAAAACGAAGCTGCAAATTAGTGCACGCGGGCAGCGGAGCTGCAAATTTGAGGCGCCGGCTTGAGCGCGCGGGCAGCTGCGCGTGAGTCCGCCAGGTTAGGTGTTGTGGTTTTGTGCGTCTGGTAAACCTCCCGCGCGCAAAAGCGCTATTTCGGCGCTGTATACTTTTTTTTAGCGCGTCGCGCCAGCCCGCGTCTGTTGAAGATGCTCTTAGTGGTTGAGCCGCACCCGTGTTGCGCCGCCTCAGAGGGAGTTTGGGTGATGCCAGGTGGGGTGCGTCCTTTTGTCTTTTTTATTATCTGTTCTAATGTACGAATCTATTTCTATTTGCATTTTTAGATATAACACAGTTGCATGAACTTAACTAAGTGCAACTAACTGATGATAACTGTTGCAGTGACAATTTATTCATTTGATACCTAGTACAAATTTAGCATGAAATCATCAATACCTAAGCAAAATATGCAGGCATATAAAGGTAGTTCCCGTCAAACAAACCACTACAAAATATGCTGGCATATAAATATATTTCACAATCAAGCAAAACACTACAGTGTGTTGCACTTCCAGCTCTCGGCCTCCTTGTCTATCTCTCCAGCACCGCGCGCCGAGAGGACGGCGATGAAGTTGTCACAGATTGCTTCACCTCGTCCGTATCCTCGGCTCCACACGCCGAGGGAAGATGACGACGATGAAGTTGCCACAGATTGCTTCACCTCGTCCGTATCCTCGGCTCCACACACCGAGGGAAGAGGATGAAGGCAAGACTGCTCGACCTCGTCCATGTCTCCGACGTCGCGCGCAATGGTGCGAGGATGACGGCGGCGCCAGATGGGAGGAATCTTATCACATAACAAGTTACTGGGGACAATTAAGGTTGTAGTTCATCTGTGTTGGAGAGACAAGCGGCCATATGATACATACCTGATCCAGAAGGTGTATTTGCGGTAGGTGACCTGAGCTACAAGATTCTTTGCAACCTGTGACACAAACGCAAATAAAAATCTAGCTAGACAGATAATATATTTGGTATTAAACAAGGGTGACAACACTTGCAATCCTTAAATTAAGTGGCTCAAAACTACCAATCCCACCCATGAATAAAGTGGCGTCGATCTGAAACGCAGCGCCTCAAGCAATATGTATTGAAAAAGGCTTGTGTTCCATTGGACGTGAAAAACCTCGTGATTCCCTAGCCGGATGAATATTGCAAGACGATAAGGAAAACTCAGCACAAGGAAATGAGAGAAACATATTTATTTATACCCTAGCCCCAGGGGGTACACCAAGTCAACCCAGCCCCGGGGTCTAGTCTTAGTTCATATGGATCTGTGTTATACTATCATGTATGTGATTTCTTGTCTATACATTATCTTACAGATCTAAAATAACTGATATAGACTTAGGTACATAAGGATGTTGTGTCTTGTCATTTACCATTTGCATCTTTTAACTGGCATACCAAGCATTCGCATACCGCATACAACCATACAGGAGATGGGCGAACCAGTTCTGAACATGCAAATGCAACCATAAAGATGTGATGGACGATAAGCAGCAGGCAAAAAAAAGTTGAGTTCTAGTGAGCTGCAGATCTATATCTTGTTTCTGGATCATCAAGTTAAACAAAGCATATGTAACTTTGTAGGAACACTGCGGTTTTTCCCAATGAAATTTGTTGCATAGTGTAGAAGAATGATTTGGTGCATCGATATGTTGCTTTCGTGCATAGGCACGTATATATGATGTACAAGGTGGGGCCTCTACCTCAATCTATACAACAAACTAGAGAGGTGGGCCTAGTCAATATACATGCACAAATAACATACTCAACACCCCCCGCAGTCGAAGCGTCGCCGGTGACGCAAAGACTGGACCGAAAGCCCTCGAAGGTCGAGGTGGGTAGTCCCTTCGTCATGACATCGGCGAACTGCTGATCGGTGGGCACGTGTAGAACACGAACACGACCAAGGGCGACGTGCTCCCTGACGAAGTGGATGTCGAGCTCAATATGCTTCGTCCGTCGGTGATGGACAGGGTTGGCAGCAAGGTACACCGCGGAGACATTATCACAGTAGACGAGCGTCGCCTTGGTAACCTCACATAGCAACTCCTGAAGTAGTTGTCGTAGCCAAGAGCACTCCGCGACGGCGTTGGCCACGACCTGGTACTCAGCCTCGGCGCTCGATCGTGAGACCGTGGGTTGTCATTTAGACGACCACGAAATCAGAGAGGGGCCGAGGTAGACGCAGTAGCCGGAAGTGGAGCGTCGAGTGTTGGGACACCCAACCCAGTCGGCGTCGGAGTAGGCGACAAGGCTGGTGTCAGGTGATGCCGTCAGGGTGAGACCCATGGCTGTGGTGCCACGTATGTACCGAAGTATACGTTTCACGAGAGCCCAATGGGTGTCACGAGGAGCATGCATATGAAGGCACACCTGCTGGACAGCATACTGAATGTCCGGACGCGTCAGTGTGAGGTACTGAAGCGCACCGATGATGGAGTGGTAGAAGGGGGCATCGGACGCCGGAGAACCCTCGACGACGGACACCTTAGCCTTCGTGTCGACAGGCGTGGGAGCAGGCTTGCAGTTAAGCATGCCCGCTCGCTCCAGAAGCTCGTAGGCGTACTTCTGCTGGTGCAGGAAGAAGCTAGTGGCCCGGCGCACGACCTCGATGTCGAGGAAGTAGTGGAGAGCCCCCAAGTCCTTGAGGGCGAACTCGGTGCCGAGGCGAGCTGTGATCTGCTGAAGTAGCGTTGGCGAGGATGCAGTCAGGATGATGTCATCGACATACAGTAGGAGGTACGCGGTGGCGGGGCCTTGGTGATAGACAAACAGGGAGGCATCGGACCGTGTGGACCGGAACCCCTGCTGCTGAAGGAAGGCCGCGATCCGCTGGTACCAGGCTCGAGGTGCCTGCTTCAATTCGTAGAGAGAACGGGAGAGTAAGCACACATGGTCCGGATAGTTGGTGTCGACGAAACCAGTAGGCTGCTGACAAAACACCTGCTCGTCGAGATGGCCATGCAAGAAAGCATTGGACACATCGAGCTGGTGGACTGGCCAGGCGCGAGAAACAGCAAGCCGGAGAACCGCGCGAATCGTGCCCGATTTAACAACCGGGGCGAAGGGTCAGTGAAGTCCACGCCGGCACGCTGGCGGAAGCCGCGCACCACCCAACGCGCCTTGTAGCACTCCAGAGAACTGTCGGGGCGAGTCTTGTGGCGGAAGACCCACTTGCCAGTGATGACATTGGCATGGGGAGGCCGCGGAACAAGCTGCCACGTACGGTTGCGCTGCAGGGCGTCAAACTCCTCACGCATCGCAGCTAGCCAGTCGATCGGAGGTGGGGAGCGGAGACGGCGCCGAGGTAGATGCGGCACACGCGTACTCGTCCGACGGGTAGCGCGTGCTGGGACGAAGTGTCCCGGTCCAAGCCCGAGTGACCACACCAGTGTCGGGGGCGGCCGCAGCGACGGGGGCCACATAGGGGAGCGGCCGAGGGGGCCGCAGCTGGAGCGGCCGAGGGGACCGCAGCTGGAGCGGCCAAGGTGACCGCGGCAGGGGCTGCGGCGACGGGGGCCGCGGCAGGGGCCGCGACGACGGGGGCCGCAGTAGGGGCCGTAGCAGGGGACGCAGCAACAGGGGCCGCCGGCGCGGGGAGTGCGGGCAGGGCCGAGTCCGGTGCGCGGCTGGGCGGTCCGCCAGAGGTGGAGGCAGGGGCGAACCGCGCCGCGGGAGATGCCGAAGGTGACTGTACCTGCTGAAACGGGAACACCAGCTCATCAAAGTACACATGCCGCGAAGTGAAAATGCGGTGGGACACTGGATCATAGCACCGGTAACCTTTTGTGTTGGGAGGATAACTAAGGAAGATGCAAGGAAGCGACCGGGGAGCGAGTTTGTGAGGAGCAGTGGACGCGGTGCTAGGATAACAGAGACACCCGAAGATGCGAAGACCATCATAAGATGGAACCGCATCGAAGAGGAGCCGGTGAGGAGTGTAGTTCCAGCGGGAACGACACGGGCGAATGTTAATAAGGAGGCTGGCGGTCACGAGCGCGTCCGGCCAGAACCGAGGAGGCACGTAGGAGTGGAAGAGCAACGTGCGGACACAGTCATTAAGAGTGCGAATGACGCGCTCAGCGCAACCATTCTGCTGGGATGTGTAGGGACAGGTGAGGCGAAAGATGGTGCCGTGGGACGCAAGAAGATTGCGGACGGCGACGTTGTCAAACTCCTTACCGTTGTCAGTTTGCAAGGCGAGAATAGGACGACCGAACTGTGTGGTGACATATGAATAAAAGGCTGTGAGTGTGGCAAAAGCGTCGGACTTGCGACGGAGAGGGAATGTCCACACATAATGAGAAAAATCATCCAATATCACCAAATAGTATAAGTAGCCCGTGTTGCTCGCAACCGGGGACGTCCAAACATCACTATGCAATAACTGAAACGGAAAGGTGGAAATGTTTGTAGACTCGCTAAAGGAAAGACGAACGTGCTTGCCAAGACGGCAAGCCTCACAAGTGTGGTCCTCGACCTTATTACATGAGAAAGAAAAACTCTAAAGAATCTGACGCATAACGGTGGAGTTGGGATGACCGAGGCGGGCATGCCAAAGATCGACACTAGCGGCGAAGGCGGTGGGACGACGGGTGGCGGCGGCGCCGGAGGGATGCACCGGGTAAAGGTCGTCCGGGCTGTCACATCGGTGGAGTACCATCCGTCTACGGGCGTCCTTCACAAAAAAACCGATATCGTCAAATTCAACAGTGATAGGATTCTCACGAGCAAGGCGACGAACAGAAACAAGATTAGTGACCAAGTCAGGAGACACAAGAACATTAGACATATTGACGGGAGTAGAAGTAGAGGGAAATGACATATGACCGACATGTGTAATGGGTAGGAAGGAACCGTTACCAACGATGATGCAAGTGGGAGTATGAACGGGAGTGGAAGATGTGAGGTTACCGAGATGAGCAGTCATGTGAGCGGTGGCGCCCGAGTCCATGTACCAGTCAACTCCGCCACCGTAGTTGCTTGGTGACGGAGCCGAGTGCAGAGCAACGAGGAGGGCCGGATCCCACGATGGCGGCACCTGGGGAGGGAGAAACCCTCCGTAGGCCGACGCGGGAGCGGCGTCGTAGGCGCCGTAGGCCGGCGCAGCACCGTAGGCAGGCACGGGCGCGGCGCCGTAGCCGCTGTAGGGGGCGGCGTTCTGCGCGGTGAAGAGCGCCTGGCGGCTCGCCGGACGAGGCCCGAGGATGCCCGGAGCGGGAGCCCGCGGAACCGGCATCGAGTACGCGTGTATGACACCCGTCCACTGGTTGGTGTCGTAAGTCCAGGGTGGGGTGGCCTGCTGCTGCTGCTGACGAGGAGCCCCCCTTGCGCCTGTTTGCGACCGCCCCTGCGGCGGTTGCCGCAGCGCCCGCCACCCTGCTGCGGCTGCTGGGGGGCAGCGGGGGGCATGGGCGGGAGGGGGTAGAACGTCCTTGGAGGCGCGGGGGGCGCCGGCTGGTGGCGGGGCACAGGCGCGGGCAGGGCGGCCGGTGTTGGGGCGCCACGTGAGGTGCCGGCGACGAGGGCGTGCTGCTGCACGCGCTTCTTGACCCCCTTCATCCGGCGCTCCTCCAACCGCAAGTATGCCACAAACTTGGGAAAGGAGGGCTCCGTGATGAGGGAGAGGTTGGAGGCGGCGTTACCAAAGTCCTCTTTGAGGCCGGCGGTGAGCGTGCTGAGGAGAAGGTCGTCATCAACCTTGGCGCCGATGTCACGGAGCTCGTCCGTCAACGTCTTCAGGCGACGGCAGTAGTCATCGATAGACTGATGATCCTGATGACAGTCAAAAAATTCCTGCTGCAAGAAGACACGACGTTGAAGCTTGTTGTCGGTGAAGAGACCGTTGAGCTTGACCCACACGGCGCGGGCGTCATCGCCATCGCCCACGACCGTGTGAAACAGGTCCTTCAAGATGGTGATGAAGAACCACCGGATGAGCGTGGCGTCGATCGCGGTCCACTCGGAGTCACCCACCATGGCGCGAGAGTCGACGGAGCCGTCAATGTGATCCACGAGATTGTTCTCGCGAAAGAGCAGCGAGAAGTACGTTTTCCACACGAAATACGTGACGTCGGTGGCATCGAGGACGACGGGGACCCGGTCATGGATGTTGATGTCGCGGATGTCAGCGGGGTCAGATCTGGCGAAAGGGTTGTAGAAGGAGGAGCCGGAGGAAGTCATGACGGCGAGATGTGGCGCGGCGCGAGGTGGCAGCTGCGGCGTGTACCAAAGCGGGCTGGCACGTGGTGGAGCGTGCAAACACGGGCGGCAGCAGCGCAGATCAGAAGAAGCCAGCGATGCGGGATTGAGATGTTGGATTTATAAAGCTAGATCAATTTACCAGGAGCAGTACGTGCATGCAAAATCGATCAAGCAAGCTAGCGATGTGGGATTGGGAGGCGCTAGCGACACGGGCACAGCAGCCGCTACAGGGGATCGACAGCACTACGCGGGAACGGGAGGTGCGAGCGATCAGAAGCGGCGGGTAGGATGCGGCACGGCAGGAAGGAGAGCCGGCGGCGCAGGGGAGCGGCGGCGGCGGCGGCTGGAGATCGCAGCGGCGGCGGCGGCGACTAGGGTTAGGCGGAAGCGGTAGGGGATCGACTTGCAATAGATACCATGTAGAAGAATGATTTGATGCATCGATATGTTGCTCTCGTGCATAGGCACGTATATATGATGTACAAGATGGAGCCTCTACCTTAATCTATACAACAAACTAAAAAGATGGGCCTAGTCAATATACATGCACAAATAACATACTCAACACATAGGTTGTCTTTCCACATCTCTAAAAAGGAACCGAAAGCCTAATAACCCTGAACGTCAAAAGGCTTGCAAGTATTGAAAAGACAAGACATATAATATATTTTTAAAAGACAACATGGATGGTCTAGAACCAGAAATTCACAACATTTAACATTGGCTAAAGGAGATGATCAAATTAGTGGTACACATGTTCCATTTCTAAAACCAAAACAATGTTCAACGGCCGCTGCCGTGCTTTTCATGGTTTGACTGAGGCAACATCTTTTTTCCAATTCAGATTGTTATATTAACTCTGAAATTCTGTTCGCGCCATATGTTACTTTCTATAGTTCCTGTTATTATTCGTCTCTCACCAGCTATGAGAAAGATGGGGTTTTCTTTCTTGCTGATTTGTCAGAAGAGCAACCTGTGTTAACTAATGATTGTTTGCGACAAATTTCTCTAAGGAAAAAGGCATTCTTATGACATAACCGTATGGTCTTAGTTCACTAACCTGAAAAGCATTTAATAAAAAAGTACTGAATGCAGCGATTACAGTTTCAACTTGATATTATCATATACAAGCAGAAGAGGTATGTTACTATAGGCAGAAGAGGTATGTTACTTCATTTTACTGCTTTCTACTTACAGTGCATCCCGATGGTTACATTCCATGTGTACCCTAGCTGGTTTGGTGGCGGGCGCTGAACCCTGCCAGTCGACGCTGCCAGCGGTGGAGAGAGGAGCGACCAGCAAGCATAGCAACCATGGCTACGAATTGAGATCCATTACAGGCTAGTATCTGAAGTAATAAGGTAGCTATTAACCGAAAGGCGTGCTAGCATATATTCCAGCAAACGCAGCTATCCGAGCATATAATAGGTTGGAAATTTTGCTAATACAGAAAATTTTGAGCTATAGTTTTAGATAAACACAGTGACAAGCTCTGCTATAGTTTGAGAATTCAGAAGGACATCAACCAGCTCTTCCTTAAGTGTCCTGCGAGTGAATTCATACAGGCTCGACCATTTGAGCATCTATAGGAGACAATTTGTTACCAGCAACAAATCAAAGTGCACTTTGAATAACAAAAATGCACTTAATCCATAGTGGCAAATTTCAATAGTGCTTGATGTTTATTACCCCTTTCCGCACAAAGTATCATCATGTTTCTCTAGAAAATAGATCAGATAGAACAAAAAACTTACAGAAAAGTCCAGTAGTGTCAATTGAAACTCATCAAAGAATCAACACATGAGCTAAAAATAAAATAAAATAGAGGTGACCGGACAGACAATTCATTTGGCAGATGCACCTCGCCACATCAGGCAAATGATCAAATCTTCCTTGCACTCTACTCTGAGACTGCTATTTGGTAAGTGGAAGCTTTTGCCTATGGAAGTATTGATGCTTTCTTATAACTTCCTAAATAACCTTAGCAGCTGGTGTTTTGAAAGTGCGTTATATCGACTAGAGAGGGGTGAATATGCGATTTTTATGAATTCTTCACTGAGGAATTTGCGGGTGAGGAAATTCCTTAGCGAAGAACTACTTGCAGCGGAATAAGTACTCAAAAGTAAACATAACAGAACACAAGCATAGTCATCATGATGAAATGAAGACAAGCACAGAGTACGAAAATGGTAAGCACATGATAACACAGGATGAAGACAGACTGACTGAAGAAATTGAACCGAGGAAATTGAGAAAGTCTTCAGTCAAAGTCTTCAAACACAGATATGAGGAAATGAAAGAGTTGAGGAAATAGAACCCGTAAGCTTGGTGAAGACAATGATTTGGTAGACCAGTTTCAACTGCTGTCTCAGTTGTACATCTGGTTGGAGCGGCTAGATAAACCTAAGGACACACAGTCCTCACCGTATTCTCCTTGAGCTAAGGTCACAGAAACCTCGCCCAATCACTCGTGGTAAGTCTTCAGGTGACTTACGAACCTTCACAAACTTGGTCACTCGGCGATCCACAATTCCTCCTGGATGCTCTAGACCATGACGCCTAACCGTCTGGAAGAAGCACAGTCTTCAAAGGTAACAAGCGTCAGATCCACGCAGGATCAATCTCTTCAGTGATGCTCAATCACTTTGGGTTTGTAGGTGTTTGGGTTTGGGTTTTGGTTTTCCTCACTTGATGATTTTCACTCAAAGTCCTCGGAGGATGGGATGCTCTCAAATGACAAGTGTCAGTTCTCTCTCGGAGCAGCCAACCAGCTAGTGGTTGTAGGGGGCGGCTATTTATAGCTTAGGGAGCAGCCCGACATGATAAGACATAAATGCCCTTCAATGATATGACCGTTAGGTGGATAAGATATTTTGGGACAGCTGGCGCGTAGCACAACAATGGTCGGAAATTTGAGGCTCAAATTCCTCAGGGCTATCATGTTCCTCACTGTGTAGGCAATCCGCACTGGCGAATTCCTAACTCCCCAGTCAGAACAAATTCCTCGGAGGCCAGAAGAATTTCGTCTCTGTCACTGAAGAATATGACTGAACTGTATGAGATTGCCAATGGCTTCACTCGAAGGGATTCGTAGGTGTAGGATTTTGAGTTGAGCATCACATGAAATTTTTTCCTTAGTATTTCCTCGACCCCCTTTAACAGTAGGGTGTTTCTTATGACTCAAGAAAGAAAAAATGAAACTACGAAAACAAAAGTCTTCACGCTTCATGTTCCTCGAATGAATACCAAGTCTTCAAGGTCACATCAATTTCTTCACTTTCAAAGTCTTCAGTCGAAGAACTTCATTTTTAGGGGTCGACTTTCTCTGTAAATATCAAACTCCTCATAGACTTATAGACCTGTGTACACTCATAAACACATTAGTCCGTTAACCTATAACTCTTCAATACACCAAAATCACTAAGGGGCACTAGATGCACTTACAATCTCCCCCTTTTTGGTGATTGATGACAACATAGGTTAAGTTTTCAACGGGGATAAACATATGAAGTATAAATACTGATATTGAGGAATTTGATTGCAAGATATAGAAGAACTCCCCCTGAAGATGTGCATAGTGATGAATTTTCTTTTGAAGCAATGCACACTTGAAGAGTAGAATCATGAAGATCTCCCCCTGTATCTTGTAATTCATACACGCATTTGACATATCATATGAAGAATTTGAAATGCATGATGAAATATGGTGACTGATGTAATTCAGCATGCGTGCATTAAAATATATGAGGAATAAGCATGCAGAAAAACACATCAAAAGTATCAGAGCACCATCGGGTTTAAGTTTACAACTCGATCCAATAAAGTTTCAGAAGAACGAGAGTTGTAACTTAGCAAAAAAATGCCCATATAGACAGACCCGCTTGAAGACCAACTCAAAATTCTCCCCCTTTGTCATCGAATGACCAAAAGGATCGAAAATGAGGACTAACGCCCCCGAAGAATATCAAGTTGATGAAGGAGCGCCAGCGTTATTGGGGTCGTTTGTCGTTGAAGGGCCTGCCGCAGTGTCGTCCAAGTCTTCATACTCGTCGGTATCGCGCGATGAAGAATATGAGCTGGACACCAAAGAATGAACCTTGACCTTCTTGAATTTCTTCGGTGGAGGTGCAGACCAGTCAAAATCTTCCTTGAGACCCATTTTCTTCAGATCTTCTTCACCATATAGATGTGATAGAACAGCCCAGGTGCGACCGAAGACTTCATGGAGGTAGTAATGGTTTTTCTTCACTGCATTGTGTGTAGCAATCATGTTGTGAAGAAATGAACCAAACTGACGCTTAACCCATTTATGGTTTCGATCCACCTTCTGGTGAAGACTAAGCAGAAGCTCACGGTCAGTCATCACACAAGGAGCAGTGGCTTGAGAATTTGGCTTTGAAGCATTAGCGATAGAATCATGAGTGGCAGAGTCATCATTGATGGAATAAGATGCAGCTTTGCGAAACTGACCATCCAATGGACGAATGCCTTCATCAATGACAACGGGAGCCTTGCCCTTTTCATCAGTTGAAGTAAAAGCATGCTTGAGGACTTCAATCGGGGGCAGATAGCTGAGATGATTCTGAAAATTAGCCTTGTAGTTGAGTGAAGACCTTGTCCAGAGGAATCTCATAATCCAAGGTGCATAAGGCTTCAGCTCAAATGGAGAAAGTGCAGCATTTGCCAGAGTCCTCATGAAGAAATCATGATAGTTGATAGGAATGCTATGAATGATGTTGAATAGCAGATTCTTCATGATGCCAACTATTTTCTCATCAGATGAGTCATGGCCTTTCATGGGACTCATTGTCCTCGTCAGAATGCGATAGACGGTTCTGGGCACATAGAGTAAATCCTTCACGAGGAATTTGGTCCTTGGGGCTTGACCGGGCTTTAAAGGCTTCATTAACAGTTGCATGTAATGAGCTGTGAGTTCTGGTTCTTGATACAGGCATCGAGCTCCTTCACTGGGTGGACTGATGGGCAGGGCATGAAGCAATTCAGAGGCCAGTGCCTTATAATGAGTATTGTCGGTCATCCAGTCCAATACCTAGGTGTTGATATCTTTAGAATCACCTGTGATATGCAATGTAGCGTAGAACTGAAGAATAAGCTCTTCATTCCAATCAACAATGTCAGAGCAAAAGTTGAGGAGGCCTGCGTCATGAAGCACACCGAGCATAGGAGAGAAGCAAGGTAATGATTCCATGTCGACATGAGGAATATGCTCATGATAGAAGATTTTGTCTTTGCTGAAAAGCAGTGAAGAGTAGAAGTTGGCCTGGCTTGCAGTCCAGAAATGCTTCCTTCTTAGACGAGCAGAGTCATACGAATTGTAGTCAGTGAAGAACATGTGCTCGCCGAAGAAATCATTAGCATTGAATTTTTGCTTCTTCGAGAAGGGATCCTTTGGCTTGGGGCGAGGAGTGTCAGTCAATTGCATCACAACCTCAGGGATCTCGATCTTAGGTTCCACAGGCTGAGGAATTTCAGGTACTTCTTCAGTGGCAGCCCGGGACTTCAATTCTTCATTTGCATTTTCATCAGCACTAGTGGCTGGAATTTCTTCATGTATGGATGGAGTTGCACGAGGTTCTTCTGATTCCATTTGAACTTCAATTGTCACTGGGGACTGAGGAATTTGTTGAAGAGGTGTGAACAGAGGAGAATTGGGATGCTGACTTTCCCAAAAGTCATCATTCAGCACAGATGTGGTGCATTCAATGTCCACATCAACTTCTTCATATATTTCTTCAACGCCGGCCTCTTCAGCAGTAAACTGAGGCATGGGCGATGAGATAATTGGGGTTGAAGGGATTTCATCCACTTCAATTTCTTCATCCAACTGCTCTGACGAAGCAGCAGAGGGATGCTCTTCATCGGATTCACTTGGAATCACATAGTCTTCATCAAAAGGAACAAGGTCCTTGGATGGTATGGTTGAGATAGGAGCAACATCAATGGAGTTTGCAAATGAGCTTGTCAATGGCTTCATCTTCTTTGGGGCTGAAGAGTCTGATGAAGTTGATGCCTTCCTTTTCTTCACTGCTGCACGCTCTGCAGCCTTGGTCTTCTTCACATCTGATGCAGATGGAAGGATCGGTGTTGGTGTAAGCGCAGGAGGAGCAGAGGAATTTGATTGAATTTCTTCAGGTGCAACTGATGCAGTTGCCCTGACTTCTTCTTCTTCTTCTTCTTCTTCTTCTTCTTCAGGCACACCACTAGTGGATGCCCTAGCAATTTCTTTAACGGCTGGAATGCAGTCATCAACCCTGGAACTCACATTTTCTTCAGCAGCCTAATTTTCATCAGCGGTGCTGGCATGTTCTTCAGTCGGCTGAGCAGATGCTTCAGCCTGAGGAATTTCCTGTTGCGTTGGGGCTGCAACATTTGAGGTGAAGTTGTCAGCAAGTCTCACAAAACGAACCTTGGCTCCAAGCCAATCAGCGCGGTATGCGTCAAATTTATCACCGAGTTTCTTGATCTCAGTTTGAATAGTGACAAGTTCTTCAGTTGTCATAGAGACAACGTGTTTCTTCAGATAACGCTCCTTCTTGTACTGCGCTTTCTTGATTTTCCCGGCCTTCTCAAACTTCCATTTCTCTTCCTGTATGAAGTGAGTCAACATATGACTTTGGCCAGGAGTCAGCTTGAAGTCAGGCATGGGAGTGTTGGGGTCCTTGTGCCAAACATCAATGTATTGAAGGATTAACTTTGGATACAAAAGCAGAGGCACACTTGTGCCCTTGGCTCTAGCGGCCCTGACTTGCCCGTCTCTGATGATTTCTGCTAGTTCTTCATCATCAGCCTCATCATCATCAGAGGGTACTTGGAAAGCAACTTGTTTCTTGTGAGGACTTGGTCTAGGACCTCGTCCAGCAGTGGTCTTCTTCTTCAGAAGAGAGGGAGCAGCTGAGGAACTTGGAGCAGCTGAGAAACTTGCAGAGGCTCCTGAGGCAATAGATATGCCTGTGGTCCTTTGGCATATGGCAAGATGCACAGGTGCAGAGGATTTGGTTGGAGCAGCTGAAGACTTTGGCGGAGGAGCTGAAGATTTTGAAGGAGCAGAAGCAGCGTGAGGAATTGGCCGCGAGGGCTTTGAGGAATCTGGCTGTGAGGGCATAGCTGAGGAACTCGGCCGTGAGGGCATTGCTGGTGAAGTGCTTGGCTTGTGAGCAGGCTTCTTTGGCATGGCCTTCTTCGGCTTTACAGAGGCCTCAACAGCAGCAGCAGCAGAGTCTTCATTGAATTTCCTAACTGCATCTTTTGCTTGTTTAGCTAACTTGGCCTGGCGCTTGGCCCATTCTTCAGGATAGTCCTTACCGCATTTGAGGCTGGTGGGGTCAGCTATTTGGCCAGGTGCCAATGGAGGTCTTGAGCATGGAGGGGTAACAACGAATTTCTTCATGTACTTTGGAGTAACATATCTGTACTCCCTTCATTGTCTTGCCCATCTCCTTTCAATCTTTTGAATGCGCACCTTCCACTGATTTTTATCTTCCTCAGAGGGTGTGCAGTACCCAGCATAGATGTCCTCAGGGATTTCAAAAGCAGTGTTGACCTCAGGCCTCTTTCCTCCTTTTTGTGGCTTCTTACCATCAGCCATTTTTTCAGACGAGGAAATTGAACAATTGAACTCTCTGAAGAAGTATGCAACTTTTCTTCGAGGAACGCTGCAAATGAGTTAAGTTGATGAGAACCTAGTGATTCATCAGCGGACATGAGTACCTGTGAACAGAGTATAGTTGCGAGGAATTTGGAGAGGTCATATGCGTTCTCAGAAGGTTTTTCAAAAAGAACAAGTTTGCGGAATTTGACCAGATGAGTCTTGAAGAGTTTCACTAAGCGTTCTTTGTCTAAGGTTCCAGAGTTATACAGATCAGAAATCCACACAATTGAGGAATCTTGAAGAAAAATATACCTTAGAGAAATGAATCAAGAACAGATGACATGTGAGGTGTTTAGTGTGTGAAGAATTGAAGAAAAACACCTTTGAAGATTTTGTAGAAACCATTTGAATCAAAGAGGGCAGTAAAAGTAACTTTTAATTACCCTGGACGAAGAACATGACGAACCGGGATGTGAAGATGTGAAGTTCGTCAGTGCAGATCTTCCACGCCCTAACTCAGCAAAGGAAGACAGCTACGGCGGCGGTGGAGTGAAGATTTCCGCGGCCGGCGCGAGTACGACGGCGACGAGGTCGAGACAGCGAAGCTCTTCCTCACCGGCGACATAATGTAGCGGCGGCGCTAGGGTTTGAGAATCTCGAGCGGGAGTATGGTCGAGCGGAGTAAAAGAGAAGTGAGGAAGGGGAGGGGGTATTTATAGCCACGGTGAAAAATTGTTCGCCCGGAGAAATTGGACGAACGTGCCCCTGCTCATTCGCTTGACATGTGTCACCCAGGTACTGAGAAGTGGAGAACGTGTGAGATCGTGGGTGAATGGATAAGTGTTGTCGAGGGATGTGGAACGGTTTGAGCGGCAAAACCAAAAAATTGGATAAGATAAGTTTTAACATTTCGTTCACAAATCTTCAGCTGACAAGGACACAGTAAAGATTTTGAACGAGTTTCAAATAAAACGCTCATGAAGAATTTATGAATAGATTGGGTTGAGTATAGCATAGAGGAGGAAGGGTCCGATCACATTCACTTAGCAGAAAAACCAACTTGAAAAAATAGCAATAAGTGAATGCTATAGAGGACATAAACTCTCGTATATATAGGGTCGCGCTATTCGTCACCCTGAGTGAGGAATAGTTATTCTTCACCCCCTCTATTTTACCATCAATGCACCGTAATTTTACGTTCCGTAAGTTTTGTCTTATTTCCAACGCAAAAAGAGACCGTAAGAAAATGTATAATCGCCGTAAAAATATATTTCATGTTATTTAAAATTACAAACGTAAAAACATAGTCTAAAATACACATAAACTGTAAATTTTCTTGTCTTATGACCTATATTTTTTATTTTCTTATGTCAAATTTTAAGTAGTCAATCAATAGAAATGTAAATATTTGAATTTCAAACATAATTTAATTAGAAAATGATTGTAGGATTATCTCGGGTGAAGAATAACTTATTCTGCACCCTGGGTGATGAATAGTAACACTATATATATATAGGGAAAATAGATACTACCACCTAGTGGTAGTTACCCCTACTTTTTTAGCCATCCGATCATTCCTGGGTGTGGTTCTTGATTAACGGGTTCAGTTGTACTAAAATTAATAAATTTCTCTCCCCACACCCGGAAAGTTTTAAAAAAAAATGGAAGCTACCGATATTTTTGCATGGCTTCGTATATAGCTACCCGGCCGTTCCCAACAACCTAGCTAGCTTTTGGATCTGGCATCCGGCCTCTTGCATGCATGCACTCGTATAGATCCTCTTCTATGCGTCTCAATAAATTTTGTTATGGCCCGATGGTGATTGCAACCAATTCAGTTAGGAGCACGGGATGTTATAAGGTATCCAACCATCCATGCAGCTGATATACAAAGTACTCCTACTGTTCTTGATTCATTTATTATTTTGACAGTTTTTCTTTGTTCATCTTCAACAATGTATTCCATGATTCTATGATCCATTACGGCTGCCGGGATGCATATGGCCATCCGGGACGGTGATCTGCTCGACGAAGGCCACGACGACCAACTGATGTACATAGCCATACGTGTGACTGCTCCGGCATGGTGTTCGGCGGTGATGACGATGACAAACTGATGTATATAGCCATACGTGTGATGGCCACGCCGACGGATGCTCCAGACGATGGCCGGCAACGACAGCGAACACCTATACAAGGCTGCTGCAACATCGTAGACTGCGCCACAGCGACGAACGGCTGCTTATTTCAATGCGTCAAACGACGACTACAAACCCACTCCGCCATTGTATATACATACTCCTTGTATATACATACTACATACTCCGATGTGTATATGAAGTTATAGATTTGTACAGGCACGGTCATAAGCATGCACAACAACCAGGCAAAGAGGCTACGTGATGGAAAAGATTCTTGGTTAGTAGTCACTTTTTGCTTGAAAGTGTAATAGTACATGCATAGATATTTCAGTTTGCTTCAAAGTTTAGTACGTGCATAGATACTTAGTTTTGCACCGCAGATGTATGCATTTTTGCCGCCAAGCAATCTCATCATATATTGTACTTGTACATGTAGAGAGAACATAATGAATATACTTCTTTCAGTATATCTAAATATCTACAAGTATTTCTTTATTTAGAGATACTCCTTATATTTGGAGTATATACTCTTTCTCTTCTTCTTTTTTGTTGGAGATACTACATACTTTCTTTAAAACATACTCTCACCAGATACTCAATTCTTTATGAAATACCATATACTCCATACTACTTTATGTTTTATACTACATACTACCTTGTCATATTAATGTACTTTTTTTGCGAATTTATGAATGTACTTCATATATTAAAGGGAACGTCTAGGACACACGTATTGAATTAAAAATATGTGTCATGCACAAAAAGGTACATGCTGCACATTCCTAATGGAAAATATACACGTACTACATACTCCACACTCTGCTAGTTATATGTAAACTCCATACTCCAAGTATACAGCAGTATACTCCATGTGGCCAAAAAGTTGGTACATACTATATTATAATTTTTTCAGGAAATTTAGAAGTTCACACTATAGACTCCATATTCCATACTACATATTTGACTATTTCTAAGGAAAGGTCTTAGGTACGTATTCACTAGGAAATTTTCTTCCACCAAAAAAGAGAAATCAGTGTATACTATTTATTTGGCTATTTCTAATGAAATCACTGGAAAATTTTCTTCCACTTAACAAGAGAGTAATTAGCGTCAGCGTGCTTATCCGATAGATACTTTGTTCAATGTACAGGAAATGAGGAGGTGGTTGAACAAACTTATCACTTGGCCGATTATTTTATTCCATAAACTAAATTAATTACTCCGGTTTGGATTTCACAGCGCCCGTTAAGCCAATCTCTCTACCCGGTTGACTCAAAGGTGGAGGACACTTGGAGGACAAACAACTAGGTGGTAACTATCACTGGTGGTAGATAAAATTTGTCCTATATATATATATAACCAATGAAGAAAAATGACGGAAACAATAAAGACAATGCAAAGTTGAAGAAAAAAATGAACAACTGAGGAATTTCAAAAGTGAGGAAAAACTCAATTTGAAAAATTTCAACTTTGGTGGTGGCGTGACCCACCGTATAAGAATGATGATTTCAGACACCGCGTACAATTGTCGTAGGGCTCTGAGAATTAAATTCTTCGTTAATTTCTTCACACTTAGAGTGTTATTCTTCATTGATTGAAAAAAAACGTTTCTTCATGTGTTGCACATCTAAATCATCAATTTTGCATAAGTGTTAGGATGAGTGTCCTTTTCAGAGAACATTCGAAGATTTTAAGATATTTAGCTCACACCGCAACTTGCTAAATCTCTTCTCATCCAAGGGCTTCGTGAAGATATCGGCTAGCTGTTCTTCAATCTTCACATGCTCAATAGAAATGTTGCCCTTCAACACATGATCATGAAGAAAATGATGACGAATCTGAATGTCTTTGTCTTCGAGTGCTGAACTGGGTTGTGAGCAATCTTGATGGCACTCTCATTGTCACAGAAGAGATGCACATTCTTCACGTTGACGCCATAGTCCTTGAGAGTTTGCTTCATCCACATCAATTGAGCGCAGAAAGAACCAGCGGCAATGTATTCAGCTTCAGCAGTAGACAGTGATACGCAGTTCTGTTTTTTCGAGGACCAACATACCAAAGACCGTCCGAGGAAATGACATGTACCATATGTTGACTTGCGGTCCACACGATCACCAGCATATTTAGAGTCAGAATATCCACTGAGATCAAAAGCCGAGCCCTTGGGGTACCATAATCCAAGTGTTGATGTGCGAGCTAGATATCGAAGAATATGCTTCACAGCCTTATGGTGTGATTCCTTTGGTGTAGCTTGAAATCGGGTACACATGCAAACACTAAGCATAATATCTGGCCTAGATGCACATAAGTACAATAAAGAACCAATAATGGAGCGGTATACCTTTTGATCGAAGCCAATACCATTTTCATCAGTGCATAGATGGCCATTTGTGGGCATTCGAATTTTGACACCTTTGCAACCTTGCATGCCGAATTTTCTCAGTACATCCTTGAGGTATTTCTCCTGAGATATGAATATGCCATTGCGCTGTTGACGAATTTGAAGACCTAAGAAGAATTTCAATTCTCCCATCATAGACATTTGATATTCTTCACTCATCATATAGGAAAATTCATCACTATAACGTTGGTTAGTATAGCCAAAGATAATATCATCAACATATATTTGGCACACAAACAATTCACCATCATAAGATTTAGTGAAAAGAGTAGGGTCGAGTGAACCGGGTTTGAAGCCTTTCTTCATGAGGAATTCCTTCAAAGTATCATACCACACCCGTGGGGCCTGCTTGAGGCCATAGAGGGCCTTATTGAGTCTGAAGACTTTGTCAGGATGCTTTGGATCTTCAAAACTTGGAGGTTGAGCAACATATACTTCTTCCTCAAGCTTACCATTAAGGAATGCACTTTTCACATCCATTTGATATAAAGTGATATCATGATGGTTAGCATAAGCAAGTAATATGCGAATAGCCTCAAGTCTAGCAACAGGTGCAAAAGTTTCATCAAAATCAATTCCTTCAACCTTTGTGTAGCCTTGAGCTACTAGCCGTGCCTTATTCCTTACCACAAGGCCATTTTCATCTTGCTTGTTGCGGTAGATCCACTTTGTGCCTATGATATTGTGCTTGCGAGGGTCTGGACGCTTGACCAGTTCCCAGACGTTGTTGAGCTTGAATTGATGTAATTCTTCTTGCATAGCTTGAATCCACTCAGGCTCCATAAATGCTTCATCTACCTTAGTGGGCTCTGTGATAGAGACAAAAGCATAATGCCTACAAAAGTTAGATAAATGTGAAGCTCTTGAGCGTGTGAGAGGACCTGGTGCTTTAATGTCATCGATGATCTTTTCAACTTGCACTTCTTTTGCAACGCGAGGATGAGCTGGTTGTCGTCGAGGAATTTGATCAGCATTTTCTTCAGCACCATTTTCTTCAGTATTTTCTTCAGGTGCATTAGCTCGACATTCTTCATGTTCTGGAATGAATTCTTCAGCAGATTCTTCGGTAGGAATGACATCCTCAGTAGCCTTGAACTTGATAGTTTCCTCAAGTGCTGGTTCATCTAACACAAAAGGTAGGTGCTCTCTTTGCGAGCCATTAGTTTCATTGAACCGCACATCTACATTTTCAACAACTTTGTGAAGAACATTGTTGAAGACTCTATAGGTGTGCGAGTCCTTTCCGTAACCAAGCATGAAACCTTCATGTGCTTTCGGTGCAAATTCTGAGTTGTGATGAGGATCTCTAATCCAACATTTAGCACCGAAGACTTTGAAATAACTTACATTGGGTTTCTTGTCAGTGAGGAGTTCATAGGCAGTCTTCTTGAAGAATTTGTGAAGATATACTCTGTTTATGATGTGGCACGCAGTATCAATTGCATCAATCCAGAAACGACGAGGCGTTTTGTATTCATCAAGCATAGTGCGAGCCATCTCAGCACGAGTCCTATTCTTGCACGACGCCATTCTGCTAAGGAGTATAAGGAGCAGATAACTCATGAGTAATACCAAGTTCATCAAGATAGTCATCAATACCAGAATTCTTGAACTTAGTTCCATTGTCACTTCTGATGTGCTTGATCTTCACACCAAAGTTGGTTGAATCCTTCGAGGAAAATCGTTTGAAGATTTCATGCACTTCATGTTTGTAAGTAACAATGTGTACCCATGTGTATCGAGAGTAATCATCAACAATAACAAAGCCATATTGAGATGCATCATTTGAGATTGTAGAATAATGGTTAGGACCGAAAAGATCCATGTGAAGCAATTCAAATGGTCGAGTGGTGGTCATGATAGTCTTCACTGGATGCTTAGCCTTTTTCATCTTCCCAGCTTCACAGGCTCTGCATAAGTGATCCTTGAGGAATTTGACATTCTCAAGGCCAATGACATGCTTCTTTTCGCAAGCGTGTGCAAATTCCTCATGCCTGCATGGCCAAGTCATCGATGCCAGAGCCAGCCTTCTGAAGCTTTTGCAAGTAGGCACACGGCTGGTTGTGGTCCTGTAGAGAAATCAACAATATACAAGTCTCCTCTCCTAAAGCCTTCGAAGACTTTGGAATTGTCACTTCCATGATCACAACACAACGATACTTGCCAAAGACAACTACCAAATCAGGATCGCAAAGCATTGAGACAGACATGAGGTTGTTGAAGGAAATATGCCCTAGAGGCAATAATAAAGTTACTATTTATTTCCTTATACCATGATAAATGTTTATTATTCATGCTAGAATTGTATTAACAGGAAACATAATACATGTGTGAATACATAGACAAACAGAGTGTCACTAGTATGCCTCTACTTGACTAGCTCGTTGATCAAAGATGGTTAAGTTTCCTAGCCATTGACATGAGTTGTCATTTGATTAACGGGATCACATCATTAGGAGAATGATATGATTGACATGACCCATTCCGTTAGCTTAGCACCCGATCGTTTAGTATGTTGCTATTGCTTTCTTCATGACTTATACATGTTCCTATGACTATGAGATTATGCAACTCCCGTTTACCAGAGGAACACTTTGTGTGCTATCAAATGTCACAACATAACTGGGTGATTATAAAGGTGCTCTACAGGTGTCTCCGAAGGTACTTGTTGGGTTGGCGTATTTCGAGATTAGGATTTGTCACTCCGATTGTCGGAGAGGTATCTCTGGGCCCTCTCGGTAATGCACATCACTTAAGCCTTGCAAGCATTACAACTAATGAGTTAGGGTCCGCACGCTTAACGTTTCGATGACAGTTATTATGAGTTTATATGTTTTGATGTCTCGAAGGTTGTTCGGAGTCCCGTATGTGATCACGGACATGACGAGGAGTCTCGAAATGGTCGAGACATGAAGATTGATATATTGGAAGCCTATGTTTGGATGTCGGAAGTGTTCCGAGTGAAATCGTGATTTTACTGGAGTACCAGAGGGGTTACCGGAACCCCCGAGGACTTAATGGGCCTTAGTGGGCCTTGGTGGAAGAGAGAGGAGGCGGCCAGGGAAAGGGCCGCGCCCCTCCCCCCTAGTCCGAATAGGACAAGGAGAGGGGGGCGGCGCCCCCTTCCTTCTTCTCCTCCACCTCTTTCCCCTCTCTCTCCTAGTCCAACAAGGAAAAAGGGGGGGGGTCCTACTCCCGGTAGGAGTAGGACTCCTCCTGGCACGCCTCTCCCTTGGCCGGCCGCACCCCCCTTGCTCCTTTATATACGGAGGCAGGGGCACGCCATAGACACAGCAATTGATCTGTTTGATATTTTAGCCGTGTGCGGTGCCCCCTCCACCATAGTCCACCTTGATAATACTGTAGTGGTGCTTAGGCGAAGCCCTGCGTCGGTAGAACATCAACATCGTCACCACGCCGTCGTGCTGACAAAACTCTCCCTCAACACTCGGCTGGATCGGAGTTCGAGGGACGTCATCGGGCTGAACTTGTGCTGAACTCGGAGGTGCCGTGCGTTGGGTACTTGATCGGTCGGATCGTGAAGACATAATACTACATCAACCGCGTTGTGCTAATGCTTCCGCTTTCGGTCTACGAGGGTACGTGGACAACACTCTCCCCTCTTGTTGCTATGCATCACCATGATCTTGCGTGCGCGTAGGAATTTTTTTGAAATTACTACGTCCCCCAACACTCTCCCCTCTCGTTGTTATGCATCACCTTGATTATGAATCACTTGGTACTTGCGAACCGTGCCTTATGGGCAAGATGACCAAAACGCCGTTCTCCGGTACTATGGAGAGAGCAACAGATTTGTTGGAAATCATACATACAGATGTATGTGGTCCGATGAATGTCGAGGCTCGTGGCGGATATCGTTATTTTCTCACCTTCACAGATGATTTGAGCAGATATGGGTATATCTACTTAATGAAACGTAAGTCTGAAACATTTGAAAAGTTCAAAGAATTTCAGAGTGAAGTTGAAAATCATCGTAACAAGAAAATAAAGTTTCTACGATCTGATCGTGGAGGAGAATATTTGAGTTACAAGTTTGGTCTACATTTGAAACAATGCGGAATAGTTTCGCAACTCACGCCACCCGGAACACCACAGCGTAATGGTGTGTCCAAACGTCGTAATCGTACTTTACTAGATATGGTGCGATCTATGATGTCTCTTACTGATTTACCGCTATCGTTTTGGGGTTATGCTTTAGAGATGGCCGCATTCACGTTAAATAGGGCACCATCGAAATCCGTTGAAACGACGCCTTATGAACTGTGGTTTGGCAAGAAACCAAAGTTGTCGTTTCTGAAAGTTTGGGTCTGCGATGCTTATGTGAAAAAGCTTCAACCTGATAAGCTCGAACCCAAATCGGAGAAATGTGTCTTCATAGGATACCCAAAAGAGACTGTTGGGTACACCTTCTATCACAGATCCGAAGGCAAGACATTCGTTGCTAAGAATGGATCCTTTCTAGAGAAGGAGTTTCTCTCGAAAGAAGTGAGTGGGAGGAAAGTAGAACTTGATGAGGTAACTATACCTACTCCCCTATTGGAAAATAGTTCATCACAAAAACCGGTTTCTGTGACGCCTACACCAATTAGTGAGGAAGTTAATGATGATGATCATGAAACTTCAGATCAAGTTGTTACTGAACCTCGTAGATCAACCAGAGTAAGATCCGCACCAGAGTGGTACGGTAATCCTGTTCTGGAAGTCATGTTACTAGATCATGATGAACCTACGAACTATGAAGAAGCGATGGTGAGCCCAGATTTCGCAAAATGGCTTGAGGCCATGAAATCTGAGATGGGATCCATGTATGAGAACAAAGTATGGACTTTGGTTGACTTGCCCGATGATCGGCAAGCAATTGAGAATAAATGGATCTTCAGAAGAAGACTGACGCTGACGGTAATGTTACTGTCTACAAAGCTCGACTTGTTGCGAAAGGTTTTCGACAAGTTCAAGGGATTGACTACGATGAGACCTTCTCACCCGTAGCGATGCTTAAGTCTGTCCGAATCATGTTAGCAATTGCCGCATTTTATGATTATGAAAATTGGCAAATGGATGTCAAAACTGCATTCCTGAATGTTTTTCTGGAAGAAGAGTTGTATATGATGCAACCAGAAGGTTTTGTCGATCCAAAGGGAGCTAACAAAGTGTGCAAGCTCCAGCGATCCATTAATGGACTGGTGCAAGCCTCTCGGAGTTGGAATAAACGCTTTGATAGTGTGATCAAAGCATTTGGTTTTGTACAGACTTTTGGAGAAGCCTGTATTTACAAGAAAGTGAGTGGGAGCTCTATAGCATTTCTGATATTATATGTGGATGACATATTACTGATTGGAAATGATATAGAATTTCTAGATAGCATAAAGGGATACTTGAATACGAGTTTTTCAATGAAAGACCTCGGTGAAGCTGCTTATATATTGGGCATCAAGATCTATAGAGATAGATCAAGACGCTTAATTGGACTTTCACAAAGCACATACCTTGACAAAGCTTTGAAGAAGTTCAAAATGGATCAAGCAAAGAAAGGGTTCTTGCCTATGTTACAAGGTGTGAAGTTGAGTAAGACTCAATGCCCGACCACTGCAGAAGATAGAGAGAAAATGAAAGATGTTCCCTATGCTTAAGCCATAGGCTCTATCATGTATGCAATGCTGTGTACCAGATCTGATGTGTGCCTTGCTATAAGTCTAGCAGGGAGGTACCAAAGTAATCCAGGAGTGGATCACTGGACAGCGGTCAGGAACATCCTGAAATACCTGAAAAGGACTAAGGATATGTTTCTCGTTTATGGAGGTGACAAAGTGTGATGCCCCCGGTTTGACCGTACACTAATCATACACGCGAACGTGTACGATCAAGATCAGGGACTCACGGGAAGATATCACAACACAACTCTACAAATAAAATAAGTCATACAAGCATCATATTACAAGCCAGGGGCCTCGAAGGCTCGAATACAAGAGCTCGATCATAGACGAGTCAGCAGAAGCAACAATATCTGAGTACAGACATAAGTTAAACAAGTTTTCCTTAAGAAGGCTAGCACAAACTGGGATACAGATCGAAAGAGGCGCAGGCCTCCTGCCTAGGATCCTCCTAAACTATTCCTGGTCGTCGTCAGCGGGCAGCACGTAGTAGTAGGCACCTCCGGTGTAGTAGGAGTCGTCGTCGAAGGTGGCGTCTGGCTCCTGGGCTCCAACATCTGGTTGCGACAACCAGGTAGAAGGGATAGGGGGAAAAGAGGGAGAAAGCAACCATGAGTACTCATCCAAAGTGCTCGCAAGCAAGGAGCTACACTACATATGCATGCATTGGTATCAACTGGAATAAGGCTATCATATGTGGACTGAACTGCAGAATGCCGGAATAAGAGGGGGATAGCTAGTCCTTTCGAAGACTACACTTCTGGCAGCCTCCGTCTTGCAGCATGTAGAAGAGAATAGATTGAAGTCCTCCAAGTATCATCACGTAGCATAATCCTAACCGATGATCCTCCCCTCGTCGCCCTGTGAAAGAGCGATCACCGGTTGTATCTGGCACTTGGAAGGGTGTGTTTTATTAAGTATCCGGTTCTAGTTGTCATAAGGTCAAGGTACAACTCCAAGTCGTCCTGTTACCGAAGATCACGGCTATTCAAATAGATTAACTTCCCTGCAGGGGTGCACCACATAACCCAACACGCTCGATCCCATTTGGCCGGACACACTTTTCTGGGTCATGCCCGGCCTCGGAAGATCAACACGTCGCAGCCCCACCTAGACCAACAGAGAGGTCAGCACGCCGGTCTAAACCTAAGCGCCCAGGGGTCTGGGCCCATCGCCCTTAGCACACCTGCACGTTGCGTGGGCGGTCGGAAGCAGACCTAGCCTAGTAGGCGTTCCAGTCCAATCCAGCGCGCGCCGCTCCGTTGCTGACGTCATGAAGGCTTCGGCTGATACCACGACGTCGAGTGCCCATAACTGTCCCCACGTAGATGGTTAGTGCGTATAGGCCAGTAGCCAGACTCAGATCAAATACCAAGATCTCGTTAAACGTGTTAAGTATCTGCGAATGCCGACCAGGGCCAGGCCCACCTCTCTCCTAGGTGGTCTCAACCTGCCCTGTCGCTCCGCCTCAAAGTAACAGTCGGGGGTCGTCGGGAACCCAGGCCCACCTCTACCGGGATGGAGCCACCTGCCCCTTCAGCCCCCAACTCCGAACAGTACCACAGGTAATGTAACTGTGTAAAGTATATAGTATATGCCCGTGATCACCTCCCGAAGTGATCACGGCCCAGTAGTATAGCATGGCAGACGGACAAGAGTGTAGGGCCACTGATGGAACACTAGCATCCTATATTAAGCAGTAGGATAGCAGGTAAAGTAACAACAGTAGTAACAATGACAGGCTATGCATCAGAATAGGTTTAACGGAAAGCAGTAACATACTACACTACTCTAATGCAAGCAGTATAGAGGAGAGTAGGCGATATCTGGTGATCAAGGGGGGGGGGCTTGCCTGGTTGCTCTGGCAAGAGAGAGTGGTCGTCAACACCGTAGTCGTACTGGGTAGCAGCGGCGTCGGTCTCGGTGTCTAGCGAGAGAAGAGGGGGAAGAAACAATAAATATAATGCAAACAAATGCATGTCGATGCATGACATGACAAAGTGTGATGCTAGGCGTGCCCTAACGCGTTACGAGGTGGTACCGGTGAAGGGGAGGAACATCCGGGAAATTATCCCCGGTGTTTCGCGTTTTCGGGCAGAGGAGTCGGAGGGGAAAAGTTGCGTGTTCGCTATGCTAGGGATGTGTGGCGGACGAACGGGTTGCGTATCCGGATTCATCTCGTCGTTCTAAGCAACTTTCATGTTGAAAATAATTTAATCCGAGTTACGGTTTTATTTTATATTAATTTTTAAAGATTTATCTATTTTCTAGAATTAATTTAATTTTTTAAATCCGAATTATCCAAAACAGTGACTTGTGATGTCAGCATGACGTCATTATTGTGTCAGCGGTCAACTAGTTAGTTGACCTAGTCAAACTGACATGTGGGTCCTACTGTCATTGTCTATGACTAACTAAACATGTTTAATTAGTTTAGTTAATTGATTAGGTTAGTTAAACACAATTAATTAAGTTAATTAATTCTTTAATTAATTAATTAATTAGTATTTTTTATTTTTTTTACAATTTTGTTCTAGGCGTGGGCCCCGTTCGTCATAGGCCCTAGGGGCCTTTGCGGGCGTGCGGGTATCGGGTGTAGCCTGAACGGGCGATGGCCCTCGCAGGGGCGCACCCGACGGGGTGGCTGGCGGGCGCGGGCGCCGGTGCACCGGCGAGCGGGCGACGCGGCAAGGCAAAGGCGGGGCGGCAAAAGCAGAGGCGCAGCAAGGGGGGTGGCCACGGCGCGGGAGCGAGGCGAGGAGGGCCGCGGGTGCACGCCCAAGGTGTGGTCGGCAGGGGTGGCCGCGTGCGCTGGGCCGGCGGCGGGCTCGCGCTGGCTGGCAAGCAGGGGCCGCGGGCGTGGTCGGCAAGGACGGCCGGAGCGGGGAGGGCTGCGGGTTCAGGGGGGCTGCGGCCGCGGGTGCGCGGGGAGGCGCGGGCGCACGCGGTGATAGGCGCGACGGGCCATCGGTGACCGCGGCAAGGAGAAAGGGAGAGGAGGGTGGCGCTCACAAGGGGGAGTAGGGCACGCGGCAATGGGGGACAAGGAGGCAGCCGGGGACGATACGACGGAGTGGGTGCAGGCTGGTGGGGAAGGGGAAGCAGGCCGGCGAGGGAGCTCCGGTCGCCGGCGCGTCCAGGCGGCGACGGGCGCGCGAGGGAGAGGGGCGAGGGGATCGGGATTCCCCGATCCAGATCTAGGCGATGGGAGTGGGGGGGAAGCGAGTGGGGGAGTGGTTAGGTTAGGGTTCGGGTTCGTGGGGGGATATGGAGAAGTGGGGGGGGGGAGGCCGGTTGGGCCTGCGGCCGGAAGGGCCGGCCTGCTGGGCCGAAGCCCAGTGGGGCCTTTCTCTCCTTCCATTTTTTGTTTGTTTGTTTTCTGTTTAAATCATTTTAAACCATTTAGCCATTTTATAAAAATGTGTTTGTGGCACCATAATTACCTTTGTAATATATGGCAACCACCGAACATTTTTGTTTCAATTTTTGAAAACTTTTATTGCCGACATTAATTTTAAATTTGAATTTGACGCGGTTTGAACTAACGGATGTTTAGCAACAGTAATAGGGATGACGTGGCATGATTAGTGTGGGATTACTATAGCAAGATTATCCGGGCGTTACACAAAGAGCTCATCATAAATGGTTACGTTGATGCAAGATTTGACACTGACCCGGACGATTCTAAATCGCAAACCGGATACATGTTTACTTTGAACGGTGGAGCTGTCAGTTGGTGCAGTTCTAAACAAAGCGTCGTGGCGGGATCTACGTGTGAAGTGGAGTACATAGCTGCTTCGGAAGCAGCAAATGAAGGAGTCTGGATGAAGGAGTTCATATCCGATCTAGGTGTCATACCTAGTGCATCGGGTCCAATGAAAATCTTTTGTGACAATATTGGTGCAATTGCCTTGGCAAAGGAAACCAGATTTCACAAGAGAACCAAGCACATCAAAATACGCTTCAATTCCATCAGGGATTTAGTCCAGGTGGGAGACATAGAAATTTGCAAGATACATACGGATCTGAATATTGCAGACCCGTTGACTAAGCCTCTTCCACGAGCAAAAATGATCAGCACCAAGGCTCCATTGGTGTTAGAATCATTAATGTGTAATCTAGATTATTGACTCTAGTGCAAGTGGGAGACTGAAGGAAATATGTCCTAGAGGCAATAATAAAGTTATTATTTATTTCCTTATATCATGATAAATGTTTATTATTCATGCTAGAATTGTATTAACCGGAAACATAATACATGTGTGAATACATAGACAAACAGAGTGTCACTAGTATGCCTCTACTTGACTAGCTCGTTGATCAAAGATGGTTAAGTTTCCTAACCATTGACATGGGTTGTCATTTGATTAACAGGATCACATCATTAGGAGAATGATGTGATTGACATGACCCATTCCGTTAGCTTAGCACCCGATCGTTTAGTATGTTGCTATTGCTTTCTTCATGACTTATAGATGTTCCTATGACTATGAGATTATGCAACTCCCGTTTACTGGAGGAACACTTTGTGTGCTACCAAATGTCACAACGTAACTGGGTGATTATAAAGGTGCTCTACAGGTGTCTCCGAAGGTACTTGTTGGGTCGGCGTATTTCGAGATTAGGATTTGTCACTCCGATTGTCGGAGAGGCATCTCTGGGCCCTCTCGGTAATGCACATCACTTAAGCCTTGCAAGCATTACAACTAATGAGTTAGTTGCGGGATGATGTATTACAGAACGAGTAAAGAGACTTGCCGGTAACGAGATTGAACTAGGTATTGAGATATCGGCGATCGAATCTCGGGCAAGTAACATACCGATGACAAAGGGAACAACATATGTTGTTATGCGGTCTGACCGATAAAGATCTTCGTAGAATATGTGGGAGCCAATATGAGCATCCAGGTTCCGCTATTGGTTATTGACCGGAGACGTGTCTCAGTCATGTCTACATAGTTCTCGAACCCGCAGGGTCCGCATGCTTAACGTTTCGATGACAATTATTATGAGTTTATATGTTTTGATGTATCGAAGGTTGTTCAGAGTCCCTGATGTGATCACGGACATGACGAGGAGTCTCTAAATGGTCGAGACATGAAGATTGATATATTGGAAGCCTATGTTTGGATGTCGGAAGTGTTCCGAGTGAAATCGTGATTTTACTGGAGTACCGGAGGGATTACGGGAACCCCCGGGGACTTAATGGGCCTTGGTGGAAGAGAGAGGAGGCGGCCAGGGCAAGGGCCGCGCCCCCTCCCCCTAGTCCGAATAGTACAAGGAGAGGGGGTGGCGCCCCCCTTCCTTCTTCTCCTCCACCTCTTTCCCCTCTCTCTCGTAGTCCAACAAGGAAAAGGGGGGGGGGGGGTCCTACTCCCGGTAGGAGTAGGACTCCTCCTGACGCGCCTCTCCCTTGGCCGGCCGCACCCCCCTTGCTCCTTTATATACGGGGGCAGGGGGTACCCCATAGACACAACAATTGATCTGTTTGATCTTTTAGCCGTGCGCGGTGCCCCCTCCACCATAGTCCACCTCGATAATACTGTAGCGGTGCTTAGGAGAAGCCCTGCGTCGGTAGAACATCAACATCGTCACCATGCCGTCGTGCTGACGAAACTCTCCCTCAACACTCGGCTGGATCGGAGTTCGAGGGACGTCATCGGGCTGAACGTGTGCTGAACTCAGAGGTGCCGTGCGTTGGGTACTTAATCGGTCGGATCGTGAAGACGTATGACTACATCAACCGTGTTGTGCTAACGCTTCCGCTTTTGGTCTATGAGGGTACGTGGACAACACTGTCCCCTCTCGTTTCTATGCATCACCATGATCTTGCGTGCGCATAGGAATTTTTTTGAAATTACTACATTCCCCAACAGTTGTATCTTAAGGACTCGACAAGCATGACTTTGTCCATGTGTCGATCCTTTGAGATCACAACCTTACCTAGACCCAATACCTGACTTTTGCCTTTGTCAGCGAAGATGATATGCTTCAGATGCGATGGTGATAAGGGACCATCCATCAATAGATTCTTGTCACCAGTCATGTGATTTGTACATCCACTATCGAGGACCCACTCAGTGGCTTTGGGTTGATCATCCTGCAGATGAATTTGTGCAGCTGACGAACTCATATACTTCATCAGTGAAGAATATGACATCAGTTCATCAGATCAATTTCATCAAGTAACAGAACAGATAAAGCAGTATGAGGACGTGAGAAATGAAAGTTCATTTCTTCATGATTAGCCTGCGTCCTTTCAGGCAGTTTCAGGTCTCCAGCAAATTCTTTAGACGTTTTAGCACGTCTGGAGACCTGACCCTGCATAAGAGATTAGTTCTTTTCATCCCCACCCACATCTGAAGGGGTGGCAAAGAGTTCATCACCCTGCGAGCTCCATATGAGAAAGGTGGCATAGAAGCCGACCCATTTTGTTTCACATAAGAGGAGTTAGGATAAGCATATGAATAAGCAGAGAAATTCTTCGAGGACTTATGAACATAATGGTTAAAAGAATAATGCTCATATTCATAGCCCTTAGCTCTTCCCTGCGAAACAGAGTTATTAGCACGATGATATTCATATGAGGACTTTGATCCTTTTGAGGAATTTGGTCCATAGGAAGAATTTGATTTGGGGTTCCTATTCTTCACAGGTGGTGTCCTAAGGACATTCACCTGAAGACTTTCAAGGCACCTTTTGGGAACCCAGATTTTCTTCATAGGGGAACCGTTCCTGCAGTTAGTGCCAACATATTGATAACCCACAAGTATAGGGGATCGCAACAGTTTTCGATAAGTAAGAGTGTCGAACCCAACGAGGAGCTAAAGGTAGAACAAATATTCCCTCAAGTTCTATTGACCACCGATACAACTCTACGCACGCTTGACGTTTGCTTTACTTAGAACAAGTATGAAACTAGACGTACTTTGTAGGTGTTGTTGGATAGGTTTGCAAGATAATAAAGAGCAAGTAAATAAAATGTAGGGGCTGTTTAGATTAATAAACAATAAAGTAAATATAGCGAGTGTGGAAAAGTGGTGGTAGGAGTTGCGAAATTGTCCCTAAGCAATTGACTACTTTACTAGACTGATAGCAAGTATTATGTGGGAGAGGCCACTGCTAGCATGTCATCCCTGACTTGGAATTCTATGCACTTATGATTGGAACTATTAGCAAGCATCCGCAACTACTAATGTTCATTAAGGTAAAACCCAACCATAGCATTAAGAAATATTGGCCCCCCTTCAATCCCGCATGCATCAATTTCTATGCTAGGTTGAAGCTTCTGTCACTCTTGCCCTCCAATACATAGTCCTTTCAACATATAACTAACCCTATGGTGTGATCCACGCGCGCTCTCATATGATGGGCACCAAAGGACAGCAACATAACCACAAGCAAATTAAATCAATCATAGCAATTCATCAACCACCGATAGGACAACGAAAATCTACTCAGACATCATAGGATGGCAACACATCATTGGATAATAATATGAAGCATAAAGCACCATGTTCAAGTAGAGGATACAACGGGTTGCGGGAGAGTGGACCGCTGTAGATAGAGCAGGGAAGGTGATGGAGATGTTGGTGAATATGGTGGAGGTGTTGGTGTAAATCGCGGTGATGATGATGGCCCCCGACGGCGTTCCGGCGCCACCGGAAGTGAGGGGAGAGAGCCCCCCTCCTTCTTCTTCTTCCTTGACCTTATCCCTAGATGGGAGAAGGGTTTCCCCTCTGGTCCTTGGCCTCCATGGCATGGGAGGGGCGAGAGCCCCTCCGAGATTGGATCTATCTCTCTATCTCTCTCTATTTCTGCATTTCAGATTCTACCCTTTCACCATTTCTTATATTCCCGGAGATCCGTAACTCCGATTGGGCTGCAATTTGAACATGATCTCTATCCGGATATTAGCTTTCCTGCAGAGAAAGAAGGGCATCAACTGCCTTACGAGGTGGCCACGAGGGTCAGGGGCGCGCCCCCTATCGGATTTTGGGTTCCGGCAGACCCTTGAGGTTCGAACACTGGGGTGCGCGCGGAGATTTCGCTTCCTACCTACCTGCACCCCTCCGCCCCGCTAAGATCTAAGCTATGGAAAGAACAACACAAGGGACACAGGGTTTATACTGGTTCGGGCCATCGTTGTGGTGTAATACCCTACTCTAGTGTGTGGCGTGGTGGATTGCCTCTTGGGCTGATGATGATGAATGATACAAGGAAGAACAGCCTCGCGAGGGTCTGTCCTTGGCTGGGGCGATGAACTACTGGGAGGAGTTCAGCCACCCTTCTCTCTCTCTCTCTCTCATCGAACCCCCCCTATCGAACCTCTTCTCTTTAACCTCTCCTCTTGAACCTCTCTTCTTTGCCTCCCTTCTTTTGGCTTCTTCCTTGCCTCTCTTCCTTTGTGGGTGGCTGGTCCTATTTATAGAGGCCCTGGTCCTCTTCCCAAATATCGAGCGGGAAGGGAGCCAACAATGGCAGGCTAATTTGAAGGGGGACAGCTAGTACCAGCTATCCTGACAAAAGTAGTCTTCGCCTGCACCAAGCTCTGGTGGTGACGCCGTCTTGGGCTCCACAGTGACCTCCGTCTTGCAGTCCTCCTGGTCCTGGTCTTGTTGCACCGAAATGGCAACCTTTCCCTGATGCCTCGATACTCCGCGGCTGCGCTTGCTCCCTTTGCACCAAAGAGGAAAGGAGGACACTACGCGGGCTGGCACCCGCCTGGCGCCCTTGGTCGTCATGGCTTGCGTCACGGGCACCTCGTGAGGTACCCCGCCTTGATCTTTCCGCCTCCTCATGAGCCAGCCTGGTGAGGCCGTGCCTGAGGAAGCTCCGCGTCGTCCGCCCCGCGAGGCTTGGCCCCTCGCGAGGGTCTTGGGTCTGTGTTGATGAAGATGGGCCATGCTGGGCCCCCTTTTAAGCCACGCCGCAGGCCGCAGGCAGGCAAGTCTGGGGACCCCCGTTCCCAGAACGCCGACAGTAGCCCCCGGGCCCAAGACGCGCCCGGGCTTGGCCGTGCAGGGAGGCGGAAGGGCAAGAGCGAAGCGCCGCGGGCCCTAACAGCCTGCGGTCTTCGGCGCCGCGTGGCGGTTGATTGGACGTGGGCGTCTCCACTTCCCCATGGCGCCTTGGCAACTGCACAGATTGGACAAGTCCCTGCATGCAAAGCGGGTCATGATTACCTGTGATAGTGGGGGCCGACGGTTGGCCCTTGCCGGCTATAAGTACGGATTGGCGCGCGCCCTTCCAGCTCATTCCCCCTTGCTTCTCCTTCTTCTTCATGGCCCCGACGAGGAGGTTCTCGGCCGTAGAGAAGGGGAAGGCTCACCGGGTAGAGCCTGCCTCTTCCCCGCCCAAGTGCGGCCGAGGGCGCCCTCGCAAGCATCCTGTGGCCTCCACGGCAGCTCCCCGCGGCCGCGGAGACGATTCCCAGCATGGTGACGGCCGGGCTGCTACGGCCGGGGGGCGAGCTTTGGTCGCGCGTCCCCCTAGGCCGCGCTTTCGCGCTGCAGAGGTGCTGCCGGAGTTCATCGTGTGGTCGGCGGAGCCGACTAGCACCCGGCTTCCACTTCCTCGCTTCCTCCTCGACGAGCTTCCGGCCGGCGCCCCGGGCGGCCTCTGGCTCCAGGCTGATGGCTGCTGCAGCCGGGCCTCATGGGCTTCACTGGAGGTCTCCGCAGCTGGGAGCCTGGCCTTGGCCCGCGGTTGGCAGACGTTTGCCCGCGCGCGCGGCCTGAGGCGTCGGTGCACCCTGCACTTCAAGTTTGACGGCGATGCCACCCTCTATGTGAGGGTGTTTGGGGAAGATGGTCGCCGCGTGGGGTGCTGCCCTAAGGACGACGACCGCGGCCGGGAACCCAGCTCCGACGACGATGGGGAGGACAACGCTCGCGTGTCTGGCGGCGCTCAGGGTTCCTCAAGCTTCTCCGGTTCTTCTTCAAGCGGCAACTCTTCTAGCGGTGGCCGTGGTCAGCCTCCACGCCGTCGTATCTGCTTGGGGGTGGTGGCGTGTCTGCCCACCGTCGCGCCTCGGTGAAGCATGAGAGGGAGTCTGCCTGAGCTCCTGGGGCAGCTCGATTCCTCCCTGCAGGCCGGTGTGAGGCGGGCTGCGCCTGACTTGTTCTTTCTTTTCCTTTTTCCTGTGCAAAAAGACAGTAGTGTGGAGCCCCGCGGGGGCGTGTTTGGGTTATTGCTGTTAATCATCGTTGCTTCCATTATCGTGCCTTCCGGCTACGTGCCCGCGCGTGGGTAGTTCCCGGCCCCGGCCGTGGGGGGCGACCAACCCAGGCCCTGTGTTCGTGTCGCGGTGCCCGTGGGGCACGGACTGGAGGGGTGCTCCTGTGATGGACCCAAGTTGCGAAACCCTTGAATGACTAGGATAGGAACACTCGCGAGGGCGCTCGGCTGCCCCCCTCCCTCGCGAGGCCTTGCAAAAGAGAAATCGAGGTAGGAGAGCGAAAAGTCGAAGAACCACTAGCTAAAGACGGCAACAACTTCAATAAAACCTCGAATGAGAAGGAACAAGCCAACTGTGGAAAGCAAATGAAAAGCCGCGTCTGACACCTAATCTAGGCTTCGATGTCTTCTCACCAGCGCGGAGCTAAGTGCTGCCACTGGGCGTGGGAGGGAGCCCCAGGGCCTGAGGCCGGCGCTCCTGAGACTCTGGGGCGTGTACAACCCCAACTCATTATTACATGAGAGTGTCACGGGTGGCGAGCTTCACAGGCGTTGGCCTTCTTCACAGGCTCCGGGCCTTTTCCAAAATGCGATAGCTTCACAGGCATTCGCCTTCTTCACAGGCTCTGGGCCTTTTCCAAAATGCGACAGCTTCACAGGCATTCGCCTTCTTCACAGGCTCCGGGCCTTTTCCAAAACGCGACAGCTTCACAGGCATTCGCCTTCTTCACAGGCTCTGGGCCTTTTTAGGGGTAGAACCTCCGGAGGTGCTGGATGTTCCATGCGTTCTGGACTGGCACCCCCTCCCGAGTCTCCAAGCGCGTGGAGCCGGGCCTGGAAACATGAACAACTTTGAACGGGCCCTCCCACATGGGAGAGAGCTTGTGCAGCCCCTCCCTGGAGAGAACCCGCCTGAGCACGAGGTCTCCTACCTTGAGAGTTCTGGGGCGGATGTTGTGGCAGTGATATTGCCGCAGTGCTTGTTGGTACCTCGCAGCTCGCAGTGCGGCTTCTCGGCGATGTCCCTCCCCCAGCACGAGGTCCATCCCCCGCATGGCGTCCTGCTGCACCTCGTCGAACGCCAGGACCCGCGCGGAGCGACGTCTGACCTCGTGAGGGAGGACCGCTTCGGCTCTGTAGACCAGGAAGAACGGGGTCTCTCCAGTCGGCTTGGTCACGGTTGTGCGGATGGACCACAACACGGACTGAAGCTCGTCGTACCAACCTCTGCCGCAGGCCTCCAGCTTCTTCTTGAACGTCCTGGTCTTGAGGCCCCTCAGGACCTCCGCGTTGGCTCGCTCGGCCTGGCCGTTGCTTCGGGGGTGCGCCACCAAAGCGTAGCATATCTGCGTTCCAAGGTTAGCACAATATGTTTTGAAGTGGTTACTGGTGAACTACGAACCGTTGTCCGTGATGATGCGGTTCGGCACCCCGAACCGGCTCACGATGCCCTTGATGAACTTGACCGCGGAGCCCGCGGGAATGGTGTGGACAACCTCTACTTCAGCCCACTTGGTGAACTTGTCCACGGCGACGTAGAGGTAGCGGTAGCCCCCTGGCGCCCGAGGAAACGGGCCCAAGATGTCCAGCCCCCAGACTGCGAATGGCCACGAAAGGGGTATAGTCTGCAGGCCTCCTGCTGGCTGATGGATCTGCTTGGCGTGGAACTGGCAGGCCTCACAAGCTTTCACTAGTTTGACGACGTCATTGAGCGCGGTGGGCCAATAATAACCCACTGCGAAACGCCTTGCCGACGAGGGTCCGTGATGATGAATGATGTCCACAGTCTTTGCCGTGTATATCTTCCAGCAGTTCCTTCCCTTGCTCCCTGGAGATGCAGCGCAGGGATACATCATTTGGTCGCTTCCGGTAGAGCTCTCCATCCTTGATGCAGTATGCCGTGACCTGGCGTGCCACTCGCTCCGCTTCCTCCTCCTTCTCCGGCAGGGTCCCTTGTGTTAAGTAACTCCGGAGCTCCATGATCCAACATCCCTCCTGAGGTTCCATCGTCAGGAGAAGGTGTGCTCCTGAGGCCGGGCCATAGGCAGGGGCTCCTGAGGCAGGTGGCTGGGGGAGCTCCTCCCGGGGCTAAGCCCTGTTTGATAATGACGGCAGGGCCGAGGGCTTGAAGAGCCGCTCCTCGAAAACGCCAGGCTCCTGAGGTAGCCGCCTGGACGCCCGTTTGGCGATGTCGTCGGCCTCCTGATTGGTGCCACGGGGCACATGCTGCAACTCCAACCCCCAGAACTGCTTCTCCATCCTGTGGACCTCCGCAAGGTAGGCTTCCATGTGCTCATCTTTCAGCTCGTACACCTTGTTGGAGAAATTGACAAGGAGCTGTGAATCGCCCTTGATGGTGAGGCGTTTCACCCCCAGGGCAGCTGCGGCCTTCAAGCCCGCTATTAAACCCTCATACTCCGCTATGTTGTTGGAGACCTTTTCACCTTGCTGGAAACAGAGCTGCACAGCGTAGTAGAGCTTGTCCTGAGTGGGCGATATAAGCACCGCCCCAGGCCCAGCGCCATGCCTGGAGAATGCCCCATCGAAGTACATGACCCAGCCTTCTGGTGCCTCGCTTCCCGGGGAGAGGGACCGATCCTCGTCTGCCTTGAGGCCTGGTGCCTCCGTCCATTCTGCCACAAAATCCGCCAACGCCGCTCCCTTGATGACTCTGGTTGTGCTGAATTCGAGCTGAAATGCTTGCAGTTCTATGTTCCACTCAGCGACCCTTCCAGCTGAATTAGGGCTCCTGAGCACTCTCTCCAGGGGGTATGACGAGACGACCTTGATGGGGTGACCCTGAAAATAGTGCCGCAGCTTGCGCGAGGCCACCAGTAGCGCGAGGAGGAGTTTTTGAGGCATGGGGTACGGTGCCCTCGCATCCCGCAATACCGTGCCGACGAAGTACACCGGGTGCTCTACGAGGTTGGGTGCATCAGTGCTGGCGGCTCCCTTCGGAGACCATGGCGCTTCTTGAGGCGATGAGGCCTTCTGAGGCTAGCCATCTGGGGGAGGGGCCTCTTCCGCCTCCGGTGCACTCCTCTGCGGCGGCTGATCCTCCTCAACCGCGGTGGCGGTTTCTGTGGGTCTTTCTTGTTCCTGCTTTGCCTTGTCCCGGGCTGCTGCTGCGGTTTTGATTCGACGCTCCTCTCTAACCGCCACCAGGGCTGCGCTGGCGGAGTACGGAGTGGTGGCGAGGTAAAGCACCAGGGGCTCTTAAGGGCGCGGAGCCACCATGACCGGTGGGCTGGTCAGGTATCTCTTGAGATCCTGGAACGCCTTGTCAGCCTCTTCAGTCCACTCAAAGGGCCCCTTTTTCTTCATTAGCTGGAAGAAGGGCAGCGCTCATTCCCCCAACTTGGAGATGAAGTGCCCTAGAGCGGTCACGCGCCCAGTGAGCTTCTGCATTTCTCTGAGGGTCTTTGGCGGGCTCATGTCTTCCACCGCCTTGACCTTTTCCAGATTAGCCTCGATGCCTCGGTGGGACACGAGGAAACCCAAGAGCTTGCCCGAGGGGACTCCGAACACACACTTCTCTGGGTTGAGCCGTAGGTTCACTGCGTTGAGGCTCGTGAAGGTTTCCTCCAGGTCTTGTATCAGGGTCCTGGCCTCCCGAGACTTTACCACAATGTCATCGACGTAAGCTTCAACATTCTTCCCGAGCTGCGGGCCCAAGGTGATGTGCATCAGCCGTTGAAAGGTCGCCCCTGCGTTACGCAGCCCGAATGGCATGCACGTGCAGCAGTACACCCCACACGGGGTTAGGAAGGCTGTCTTTTCGACGTCTTCCACCGCCATCTTGATCTGGTGATACCCAGAAAAGGCATCCAGGAAGCATAGCAGGTCGCATTCCGCGGTGGAATCGACGATCTGGTCGATGCGGGAAAGCGGGAACGGATCTTGCGGGCATGCTTTGTTGAGGTTGGTGAAGTCGACACACATGCGCTCCTTCCCTCCCTTCTTTGGCACAACAACAGGGTTGGCCAACCAATCCGGGTATCGGACCTCGCGAATGACCCCAGTAGCTTCTAATTTGCGGGTCTCTCGGACGATGAAGGCCTGCTTTTCTGTGGAATGCCACCTGGCCTTCTGCTTCACAGGGCGCACGTTGGGCCACACGTTGAGGTGATGCTCGATTACTCTCCTAGGGATCCCTGCCAACTGGTCAGGCTCCCAAGCGAATACCTTCTTGTTTGCGCGCAGGAACCCGACCAGGGCCTCCTCCTGCTCGGGTTCGAGGTTGGGCCTATGGTGAAAGTGGCGTTGGTGGACCCGTCCTCATCGACGGGTATTTGCTTGGTTTCTGCCTTGTCTTGGGTGAACAACTGTTTCTTCTTGGCGGGTGCAGCCCCCTTGGGCTCGGGGGTCTCCGAGTCGGCGGGCTGCGCCGACGCCGCCGTCTTGAAGGCGAGCTTGAGCACCCGCAGCGCGTCTTCGGTGTCCCCGTGCATGGTGAGGACACCGCTGCTCCCGGGCATCTTCATGAGGTTGTACGCCGGGTGTGTCGCGGCCATGAATTGGGCCAGCGCTGGTAGCCGAGGATGGCGTTGTAGGGGAGGCCGATGGGGGCGATGTCGAAGTCGACCAGCTCCGTGCGGAAGTTGTTGTAGGTGCCGAAGGTTACTGGGAGCCGGATCTGTCCCAAGGAGCTGGATGATCCGCCCCCAACGCCTGAGATGGGCTGGCTGGGTTGCAGCCGTTCCAGGGGTATGCGGAGGAGATCGAAGGCCTCGACCGAGAGCACGCTGAGAACCGCACCGCCATCGATGAGAGTTCTGGTGACGGCCACCTGGCAGATGGTGGGGGTGCACAGCATGGGGAGCACACCCGAGCAGGCCGAGTTGGGAGGGTGGTCCTCCGAGATGAAGGTCAGGCCGGCCTTGGGCACCGCCCGGTCTGGGAGAGCCCCCTGCCGCGTAGAAGTGGCACTGACCCGACGGATGAACGGCTTGACGTGGTGACTTGTAGGCGGCGCCTGCGAGCCGCCCAGGAGGGCCGCGACGACCGGGGGTGTTGGTGTAGCGCGATGGGCGGGGAAGAGGCTGCGGGGCTCTTCCCAAGAGGCCACGGAGGCTGCCGGCGGGTGGAGCAGCCATGTGCGCGAAGCGCCGGTGGGGGCCATGGGGAGCCAGTTGGCCATGACCCTATCATCACCTCCAGCTTCGAGGAGGGTCTCCTTGCTCACCAGCAAAAAGGCTAGTGGATCTGTCGCGCCGCTGTAGCGCGGCGGTGTCATTGGCTTGAACTTGTCCGGCCACCGTACCCGTTGCAGGGCTAGGGTCGGGGCTCGGAGCCCCCTGGCCCCCGTGCTGGTGCCGGCGGCCGGAGCGGGCGATGCGCTACTCATCGCGAGGCAGGACGTGGCGGTGGCGGAAGAGAAAACTCCGGTGCACCCCTACCTGGCGCGCCAAATGTCGGATTTCGGGTTCCGGCAGACCCTTGAGGTTCGAACACTGTGGTGCGCGGAGATTTCGCTTCCTACCTACCTGCACCCCTCCGCCTCGCTAAGATCTAAGCTATGGAAAGAACAACACAAGGGACACAGGATTTATACTGGTTCGGGCCACCGTTGTGGTGTAATACCCTACTCCAGTGTGTGGCGTGGTGGATTGCCTCTTGGGCTGATGATGATGAATGATACAAGGAAGAACAGCCTCGCGAGGGTCTATCCTTGGCTGGGGCGATGAACTGCTGGGAGGAGTTCAGCCACCCTTCTCTCTCTCTCTCTCTCATCGAACCCCCCCTATCGAACCTCTTCTCTTTAACCTCTCCTCTTTTACCTCTCCTCTTGAACCTCTCTTCTTTGCCTCCCTTCTTTTGGCTTCTTCCTTGCCTCTCTTCCTTTGTGGGTGGCTGGTCCTATTTATAGAGGCCCTGGTCCTCTTCCCAAATATCAAGCGGGAAGGGAGCCAAAATGGCGGGCTAATTTGAAGGGGGACAGCTAGTACCAGCTATCCTGACAAAAGTAGTCTTCGCCTGCACCAAGCTCTGGTGGTGACGCCGTCTTGGGCTCCACAGTGACCTCCGTCTTGCAGTCCTCCTGGTCCTGGTCTTGTTGCACCGAAATGGCAACCTTTGCCTGATGCCTCGGTACTCCGCGGCTGCGCTTGCTCCCTTTGCACCAAAGAGGAATGGAGGACACTGCGCGGGCTGGCACCCGCCTGGCGCCCTTGGTCGTCATGGCTTGCATCACGGGCACCTCGTGAGGTACCCCGCCTTGATCTTTCCGCCTCCTCGTGAGCCAGCCTGGTGAGGCCGTGCCTGAGGAAGCTCCGCGTCGTCCGCCCCGCGAGGCTTGGCCCCTCGCGAGGGTCTTGGGTCTGTGTTGACAAAGATGGGCCGTGCTGGGCCCCCTTTTAAGCCACGCCGCAGGCCGCAGGCAGGCAAGTCTGGGCACCCCCGTTCCCAGAACGCCGACACCCCCCTACCTTGTGGGACCCTCGAGCATCGTCTCACGTTGATTTCACTTCCCAAAAATCACATATATTCCAAAAAAACTCCGTCCGTTTTTATCCCGCTTGGACTCTGTTTGATATGGATTTTCTGCGAAACAAAAAACATGCAACAGACAGGAACTGGCACTGGGCACTAGATCAGTATGTTAGTCCCAAAAATAGTATAAAAAGTTGCCAAAAGTATATGAAAGTTGAATAATATTGGCATGGAACAATCAAAAATTATAGATACGACGGAGACGTATCAGCATCCCCAAGCTTAATTCCTGCTCATCCTCGAGTTGGTAAATGATAAAAAAGATAATTTTGATGTGGAATGCTACCTAGCATAATCTTGATCACATATCTAATCATGGAATGAATATTAACATACGAGTGATTCAAAGCAATAGTCTATCATTTGACATAAAACCAATAATACTTCAAGCCTACTAATAAAGCAATCATGTCTTTTCAAAATAACATGGCCAAAGAAGTTATCCCTACAAAATCATATAGTCTGGCTATGCTCCATCTTCTTCACACAAAATATTCACATCATGCACAACCCCAATGACAAGCCAAGCAATTGTTTCATACTTTTGACGTTCTTAGACCTTTTCAACTTTCACTCAATACATGAGCGTTAGCCATGGACATAACACTATGGGTGGAATAGAATGGTGGTTGTGGAGGAGACAAAAAGAAGAAGATAGTCTCACATCAACTAGGCGTATCAACGGGCTATGGAGATGCCCATCAATAGATATCAATGTGAGTGAGTAGGGATTGCCATGCAACGGATGCACTAGAGCTATAAGTGTATGAAAGCTCAAACTGAAACTAAGTGGGTGTGCATCCAACTTGCTTGCTCATGAAGACCTAGGGCATTTGAGGAAGCCCATCGTTGGAATATACAAGCCAAGTTCTATAATGAAAATTCCCACTAGTGTATGAAAGTGATAACTCAAGAGACTCCCTATATGAAGAACCTGGTGCTACTCTGAAGCACAAGTGTGGTAAAAGGATAGTAACATTGCCCCTTCTCTCTTTTTCTCTAATTTTTTGTTTATTTTATTTTATTTTCTTTTTTTGGGCCATTCTCTTTTTTTTTTATTTTTTCGTCCGGAGTCTCATCCCGACATGTGGGGGAATCATAGTCTCCATCATCCTTTCCTCACTGGGGCAATGCTCTAATAATGATGATCATCACATTTCTATTTACTTACAACTCGATATTACAACTCGATACAAAGATATGACTCTATATGAATGCCTCCAGCGGTGTACTGGGATGTGCAATGATCTAGCATAGCCATGACATCAAAAAAACGGACAAGCCATGAAAGCATCATGCTAGCTATCTTACGATCGTGCAAAGCAATATGACAATGAATGCTCAAGTCATGTATATGATGATGATGGAAGTTGCATGGCAATATATCCCGGAATGGTTATGGAAATGCCATAATAGGTATGTATGGTGGCTGTTTTGAGGAAGATATAATGAGGTTTATGTGTGACAGAGCGTATCATATCACGGGGTTTCGATGCACCGGCAAAGTTTGCACCAACTCTCGAGGTGAGAAAGGGTAATGCACGGTACCGAATAGTCTAGCAATGATGGAAGGTGAGAGTGCGTATAATCCATGGACTCAACATTAGTCATAGAGGACTCACATACTTATTGCAAAAATCTATTAGTCATCGAAACAAAGTACTATGCGCATGCTCCTAGGGGGATAGATTGGTAGGAAAAGACCATCGCTTGTCCCCGACCGCCACTCATAAGGAAGACAATCATTAAATACCTCATGCTCCAACTTCGTTACATAACGGTTCACCATACGTGCATGCTACGGGAATCACAAACCTCAACACAAGTATTTCTACAATCCACAACTACCCACTAGCATGACTCTAATATCACCATCTTTATATCGCAAAACTATTGCAAGGAATCAAACATATCATATTCAGTGATCTACAAGTTTTATGTAGGATTTTATGACTAACCATGTGAATGACCAATTCCTGTCATCTCTCTGAATAGATATAAGTGAAGCAAGAGAGTTTAATTCTTTCTACAAAATATATGCCCACGCTCTAATAAATATAAGTGAAGCAAAAGAGCATTCTACAAATGGCGGTTTTCTATGTAAAGAGAAACAGGCAATCCAAACTTCAAATGATATAAGTGAAGTACATGAAGCATTCTATAAAGCCATACTCAAAAGATATAAGTGAAGTGCATAGAGCATTCTATAAATCAACCAAGGACTATCTCATACCAGCATGGTGCATAAAATAAAAATTAAAACTAAATGCAAAAGACACTCCAAGATTGCACATATCGCATGAACGAAACGAATCTGAAAACATACCGATACTTGTTGAAGAAAGAGGGGATGCCTTCCGGGGCATCCCCAAGCTTAGACGCTTGAGTCTCCTTGAATATTTACTTGGGGTGCCTCGGGCATCCCCAAGCTTGAGCTCTTGCCTCTCTTCCTTCTTCTCACATCGAGACCTTCTCGATCATCGAACACTTCATCCACACAAAACTTCAACAGAAAACTCGGTAAGATCCGTTAGTATAATAAAGCAAATCACTACTCTAAGTACTGTTGCAAACCAATTCATATTTTGTTTTTGCATTGTGTCTACTGTAATATAACTTTTCCATGGCTTAATCCACTGACATGGATCGATAGTTTCATCAAAACAAGCAAACTATGCATCAAAAACAGAATCTGTCTAAAACAGGACAGTCTGTAATAATCTGAACATTTACCATACTTCTGATACTTGAAAAATTCTGCCAAAATTAGGAAAAATAAAAAATTTGTATAGAAAGACAGTGCAAAAAGAATCCGAACCATTTGACGTTCCAGTAAAAAAAATGTAAAATCGAGCACTACAGCCAAAGTTTCTGTCCTGCACCGCACAAACCAACAAGCATTGTAAACATCCTAAAGGCAAACCTTGGCACATTATTTTTACAATACAATGGAATTATACAAGGGGATAATTATTTTTGTTGAAAAGTTTCTGTAATCAAGATTCACAAAGTTGCCATGAGCATGAACAAAGTTCAAGGAGCTCTCCCACTTCAACAATGCTTGTCTTTCTCACTTTCACTTTCCTTTTTGAAAAAGTTTTAGGTTCCCCTCTTTATTTTTGTTGTTCTAAAACTATATGAAAGAACTCTACAGAAATAAATGACTCTCTAAAACTTCCGGGTTGTCTCCCTGGCAACACTTTCTTTAAAGCCATTAAGCTAGACATATAGTGCTCAAGTAATGGATCCACCCGGATCCCAAGGTATATCAAAACCAATTTTAATTAACAATGATTTGTAATTTAGTAGTGAGCACAAAGTAACATATGTCATGCAACAACGAAGTCTAACTCTCTTCCTATGCATCAACATGTCATAAAAGAACAATTCATGCACACAAAGTAAAGGCCAATGCATAGTATAAACAGTTTCTTGCAATTTTATCATGTGGGAAACATAGAGAGGTGGAGATATAGTTCCTCTCTCATAATAATTGCAAGTAGGAGCAGCAAGCATATGCATATTATATTCATCAAAATCATCATGTCTAACGGTAAAAGGCAACCCATCAATATAATCCTTAATAAGGGCAAACTTCTCCGATATAGTGTAGTTGGGAGAATTCAAAAAGATAATAGGACTATCATGTGTGGGTGCAATAGCAACAATTTCATGTTTAACATAAGGAACTATAGCAAGTTCATCTCCATAAGCATAATTCATATTGGCATCTTGGCCACAAGCATAGCAAGCATAATCAAAAAGGGATATTTCAAAAGAATCAACATGATCATAACAATCATCCTCCGGTAAGCATGAAGGGAAATTAAACAATGTATGAGTTGAAGAGTTACTCTCATTAGAAGGTGGGCACGGGTAGCTAATCTGCTCTTCCTCCTTTTGTTCTTCGCTCTCCTCATCATCTTTTTCATCCAATGAGCTCACAGTTTCATCAATTTCTTCTTACATAGACTTCTTGGACAGCGGAGTAGTCCTCAATATATGGTTCAACATAGGAATTAGAAGCATAATTATCATAGCAATATTTAAGTATGGCAAAATTTTCAGATTTGTAAAGAGTAGCATCATACTTTTCAATCAAAGAAGCAATTTCGTAAGCACCCTTAAAAGCAACAAATTCTTCAATTTGTTGAACATCATAGTAACTATAAACACCCTTAGCATACGAAGATACGATTCCATTATCACTAAACTCACATTGATAGGGAAGGTGTTTCTCAGGGTTTTCAGAACAACAAGTAAAATCATATATTTCACATAAATTCCAAGCATAGCATTGCAAACGATGAATTTGACCTAGTAAATTTTTCCCTTTTGTCAGATATTCGGTGTCGCACATAACAAGCATGCTCATCTAAGGATTTGCCCTCAACTAAGCTAGTTGGGGTTTCAGCACGAGCACATAGGGATCGAAGATGATCCAAGTAATAGGCTTCAGCAGTGTGATAGATTTTGAGTGGTTCTTCAACCATTGGTTCAGCAGGTACAACTAATTTTTTTGGTATTTTGCGTTTACTACCCATAACTAAAGATAGAAAACAACAAAGAACAGAAAATAAAAATTCCTTAGTGATAAAGCAAACAAGCACACACGAGAATATTCACCCCACACTATTGCTCCCTAGCAACGGCGCCAGAAAAAGGTCTTGATAACCCACAAGTATAGGGGATCGCAACAGTTTTCGATAAGTAAGAGTGTCGAACCCAACGAGAAGCTAAAGGTAGAACAAATATTCCCTCAAGTTCTATCAACCACCGATACAACTCTACGCACGCTTGACGTTCGCCTTACCTAGAACAAGTATGAAACTATACTTTGTAGGTGTTGTTGGATAGGTTTGCAAGATAATAAAGAGCAAGTAAATAAAAGGTAGGGGCTGTTTAGATTAAGAAACAATAAAGTAAATATAGCGAGTGTGGAAAAGTGGTGGTAGGAGTGGCGAAATTGTCCCTAAGCAATTGACTATTTTACTAGACTGATAGCAAGTATTATTGGGAGAGGCCACTGCTAGCATGTCATCCCTGACTTGGAATTCTATGCACTCATGATTGGAACTATTAGCAAGCATCCGCAACTACTAATGTTGATTAAGGTAAAACCCAACCATAGAATTAAGATATATTGGCCCCCCTTCAATCCCGTATGCATCAATTTCTATGCTAGGTTGAAGCTTCTGTCACTCTTGCTCTCCAATACATAGTCCTATCAACATACAACTAACCCTATGGTGTGATCCACGCGCGCTCTCATATGATGGGCACAAAAGTACATCAACATAACCACAAGCAAATTAAATCAATCATAGCAATTCATCAACCACCGATAGGACAACGAAAATCTACTCAGACATCATAGGATGGCAACACATCATTGGATAATAATATGAAGCATAAAGCACCATGTTCAAGTATAGGGTACAGCGGGTTGCGGGAGAGTGGACCGCTGTAGATAGAGGGGGAAGGTGATGGAGATGTTGGTGAAGATGGCGGAGGTGTTGGTGTAGATCGCGGTGATGATGATGGCCCCCGGCGGCGTTCCGGCGCCACCGGAAGTGGGGGGAGAGAGCCCCTCCTTCTTCTTCTTCCTTGACCTTCTCCCTAGATGGGAGAAGGATTTCCCCTCTGGTACTTGGCCTCCATGGCATGGGAGGGGCGAGAGCCCCTCCGAGATTGGATCTGTCTCTCTGTCTCTCTCTGTTTCTGCGTTTCAGATTCTACCCTTTCACCGTTTCTTATATTCCCGGAGATCCATAACTCCGATTGGGCTGAAATTTGAACACGATCTCTATCCAGATATTAGCTTTCTTGCGGCGAAAGAAGGGCATCAACCGCCTTACGGGGTGGCCACGAGGGGCAAGGGCGCGCCTGCCCCCCTGGGGCGCTCCCCCTACCTCGTGGGCCCCTCGAGCATCGTCTCGCATTGATTTCACTTCCCAAAAATCACATATATTCCAAAAAAATCTCCGTTCGTTTTTATCCCGTTTGGACTCCGTTTGATATGTATTTTCTGTGAAACAAAAAACGTGCAACAAACAGGAACTGGCACTGGGCACTGGATCAATATGTTAGTCCCAAAAATAGTATAAAAGTTGCCAAAAGTATATGAAAGTTGAATAATATTGGCATGGAACAATAAAAAATTATAGATACAACGGAGATGTATCACATATCTAGCAAATACTTCACCATTATGGTTTTTGAACAGTTTATAGTTGGAGTCAAATGACTCATCAGAAGAATGAGGAGATTCACATGTAAAGCCAGATAGATTAGATGAATCAACTGGAGGTCCCTTTGCAGCAACCCATGAGGTTTTGGGGTACTGCTCAGGATTCCAATATGTACCATCAGCATTGAGTTTCCTCTCAAAGGCAATACCCTCTTTCCTCGGGTTCCTGTTGAGGATCTGCTTTTTAAGCACATCACAAAGAGTCTGATGCCCTTTGAGACTTTTGTACATGCCTGTCATGTACAATTCTTTTAGCCCTGCATCATCAGTGATACTAGCAATGTCCTCAGTTGGGGAATTAGTGATTGCAGAGGCAAGTGAAGAATTTGTAATATTAGAAGCATTTGAACATTCAGGTGAAGAATTAGCAGTTTCACGTTCAATGCAATTCAAACATGGAGGAACAAATTCTTCCTGAGCAGCGCTGATTTGTTGAGCAAGTAATGAATCGCGCTCCTTCTGAAGATCTTCATAACTCACTCGTAGCTTTTCAAGATGTTGCTTACTTTGAAGAAATTCATAAGAAAGCTTCTCATGATCAGATAAGAGAGTGTTATGATGACCTTGAAGGTTTTCAAACCTAGACTGAAATCTCTGAAGATTTTCAGTCAAGGCTTTAGTGCGATCCATTTTTTCACCCAACATATCATCACTTTTGTCTAGCATGTTTTGAACCTTTTCAAAAGCCTTTTGTTGTTTTACAGCAACCTTAGCAAGTTTGGAGTAGATGGGTTTGAGGTTTTCATCAGATTCATTCTCACTTGATTCAGAGGAGGTATATTTAAGTACCTTGGCACCCTTTGCCATGAAGAAGTAGGTGGGAGCGTAGTCATCATTGCCTTCATCAGCCTTGTTGGTGAGGTCATTTTCTTCAGAGTTGAAGATAGACTTGCTGACGAATGTAGTAGCGAGGGAAAGGCTCGCCACACCAGACTCGGACTCCTCAGATGCCTCCTCTTCCTCATGTTCATCAGATTTAGCCTCAGAGTCCATTTCCTTACCAATGAATGCCCGAGACTTCTTGGAGCTGCTCTTCATGTGAGACGAAGACTTCGAGGATTTTGATGATGAAGATTTTGAGGATTTCTTCTTTTTCTTCACATCATCAGAACTGTAGTCCTTGTATTTCTTCTTCTTTGATTCCTTTTCCCACTGAGGACAATCTTGAATGCAGTGTCCAGGTTTCTTGCATTTGTGAAAAAGCCTCTTCTTGTAGTCACTGGATGAGGAATCATTGCTCCTTGAGGATTTTCCAAAGCGACCACGTCTTGAGAACTTCTGGAATTTCTTCACGAGCAGTGCTAGCTCGTGGCTCAGTTCTTCAGGATCACCAAGGCTGCTACCAGAATCGTCATCTTTAGATTCAGACACTGCCTTGGCCTTCAGGGCACGTGATCTGCCATAGCTCGAACCATAGAGATCTCTCTTCTCAGCAAGCTGGAACTCATGAGTATTTAGCCTCTCAAGGATACCAGCGGGATCAAGTGACTTGTAATCAGCACGTTCTTGTATCATCAATGCCAGAGTATCAAATGAGGAATCAAGCGATCTCAACAATTTCTTCACCACCTCATGGTCGGTGATGTCAGTGGCACCAAGTGCTTGAAGCTCATTTGAGATGTCAGTGAGGCGATCGAAGGTTTGTTGAACATTTTCATTGTCGAGTCTTTCGAAGCGGTCGAAAACACTACAAAAAAATACACTTCCGTGATGATACATGTTTGTCACAGTAGGTCGCGTTTTTTGTCATGCATGTACATCCATGACGATTTTATGACAGAATCAGTCATACCTGTGATGTCATAGAAGTGTTCCATGACATTACCAAAATTATCATCACGGAAGTGTCCACTTCCATGATGATAAATCGTGTGTCACAGAAGTGCTTTTGTCAAGGGTGATCGACACGTGGCATCCACCGTAACGGAACGCCGTTAAGCTATCGGGTCGGGTTTTGGATCCGATAACCCGTTAACAGCCCCGACCAATGGGGATTTTCCACGTGTAAAATCATCATTGGCTGGAGGAAACACGTGTCGGCTCATCATTGGGACATATGTCATCCACTCATTGGACAGAAGGCGCCTATGATACGTCGACACGTGGCATGGCCCAACAGAGGCCCATTCCTGTGAAAAGGCCGGCCCATTTGACTTGGCCAGAAGGTGGCGGGCCGGCCCATGTAAAGCCTGTTAACGACCTGTTCGCATATAGCCCATTTACAGCCCGCTAACCCAAGGCCCGTTATGCCCTATCCGAATTAGGCCCAGTAGCGTCATCTGGGCCACCCAATATCATTCCAGCCCGTTTTCACTTCTGGCCCATGTATGGTCCATGATGTCTTTCGGCCCATATGAGGCCCTATGTAACTCTTGGCCTATTAACGGCCCATGGTGAAACTGGCCCGTAATGAACAATGTATCACTTTACACCCATTAACGGCCCGTGGTGAAACTGGCCCGTAATGAACAGTGTATCACTTTATACCCATTAATGGCCTGTTATTCCGTTGGGCCATTTCCAGCCCATGTTATCTTTCAGCCTTCTCAGAGCCCATTTATTCTTGGGATCATTTCCAGCATTCGTTTACTTATGGCCCGTTACTGTCATTTTCTGCTTGTGGGCCAAATTCAGCCCGTGGTTACAGTCGGCCCGTTTGTGGTCTGTTAATACATTGGGCCGTTTTCATAGCATCATCAAATACGACCTATTAATGATGGCCCATTATGGTCGGCCCATGAACGGACGATTCCAACTCTAGCCCGTTTACGGCCATAATGAGGCCTGTTATTGGCCCATGTTTGGCCAATCGATCATACTGCCTATATAAGGCCCATTGATGATACGTCCCGTAGAAGGCCCATTGTTTCTATGGCCCGTAGAAGGCCCATTGTTTCTACGGCCCGTAGAAGGCCCACTATTTCTATGGCCCGTAGAAGGCCCACTGTTTCTATGGCCCGTAGGAGGCCTAGTGTCACTAAAGTAAATATTAGCCCATGGTTATTGTGGCCTAGTTTTAAAAAATAGGTTATTGCAGCCACTAGCAAACCGCGGAAAAAGAACTGCAATGACTACAAGCAAACAAATAAACAAGACAACAAGGAAATAAATAAGCAAGCAACTTACACTAGGCTATCACGGCTATCACACATATTACATCCACTGGGCATCAAAGTTCGCCATCAGTGCAAATAAACGCGCCGACAAAAGAATATACAAAATTGAGAGAACTTTAGAAAGCACTAGGCCTGGCCAGGTCGGGCCCCCCAAACAGCTGAAGAAGCTGAGTAGACCTCAGTTGTGTCAATGATAGATGCATCAACGCTAGATTAAGGCATGATGGTGCACACGGCAGTCCTTTGACATCTTCATTGCATCTTTGACTTCAAGTCGGAGCTGAGCTGAAGCAAGCCTTTCCGCTTTAAGTTGAGACTGAAGAATTCGAACTGATTGAGGCAGCGACTGCACAGAGGTTGTCTCACACCTGCTGGTGAGTAGCTTCAACTCACCGTCTTCATCAAGACAGGACCTTGGGGTCATCTCGCTGTCCTCAAGATGGTTTGGCTCACTATCTTCCCTAAAGTTCTGCCTGGCATAAGAGATACGAGTCTGAAAGATAAACAAGGAGACACGTAACAGGTTTCGCAATTATATATGCAAATAAATGGATCTGTTCTGCATAAGGAACATGTTTTTACAACTACAATTTGAATCTGGTAGTTGTTGCAAACATCCAATTAGATGTAAACAGCAAAGCAAACAGCAGTGGAGGAAATGATGCCTATCCAAATCTATACTAGAACAAAGTTTGAAGGCTTGAGAAGGATGAACTTGCATTACATGTTAACACGGGCTGGAAAAAGCCCTTCTCCATGTTGATGGAAGGATAATTCAATAAATTCCCCAAAGAAAATTCTTTATAAGCATTGCCATTATTCTACATTTTGCAAAGAGTAAATATAGATCAAATAATATTGGAAGAAACAGAGGATAATGAAGCTCAGGTGCAGACTGATGATACATAATCAAATAGCAATTAATTAAGTACAGCATTACAAGGCCAAAGGGAGAGAGGTACTGACAAGAGCAATGCAGAGACCATTATTGTTTTGAGATCGTATGATCCTTTGAGCAAGGAGATTCATCTGAAATTAGTTTTCATACAAGAGAGAAGGTAAGGCACAAGCAGAAATTTAGGAGTTAAAATTTTGAATTGATATCATAGACAGTACCTGATGCTGGGCTCCCAACAGTTCTAATAGGGGTTTGGCCACTAGAGTAGGGGTAAAGTGTGGTACAGTTGGGCATGTGTTTTCTGTGGCTGCTGATCTATCTGATTTAACATGTATCACTACCTTTTCCAAATACCTAGTTTGTACTCCGTAAGGATCTGCACTCGCCCTCTTCCTTTTGGACATCTATTACGAAAGAACAATATCTGACTAGAAAAACATAGTGTGATGACACATGGAATAGGTACAAAATATGGATAGGTATGGCATATACTCATATATGATGCTTAAACTAAGCAGATGGTGTAACAAAGTAGAAGTAATGCAAGAGGTCAGATGCAAAATATGTGCGACCAATACAAGTTTGCAAAGTTAGAGCAAGCACCTTGATGGGTGAATAAGATAGGCCATCCTCCACCATGCCAAGTTTGTTAGCCAGTGGATCGTTCCGCAATATTCCTCTCGTGCGCACATTCTCATATTCATTTTGATAATGTTCAATATCTGACATGCATGAAAACATAAAAACAAGTGAGATTTTCTTTGTAATGCAGAAGTGATTCTAATCCAATACTGCCTCCCTGTAAACCCCTTTGTGCTATCTCTGCAATTCTTTTAAAAGATGCCATGCATGCTGTAATTTGTTGTGTGCATTAATATAACATGGCCTACTACTCAAAATATGAGAGCTCCAGAAGTGATGACACTTCGCAGATGATAGCTTCAACATATAGTAAAGAAGAACAAGTCGACCTGACCTAACAGATTCAAAATATACTAAGGGAGAACAAATCGACCTGAGCAGTTGACCGCAAGAGAAGAGTATCATCTTCAAGAAGAGCAGAAGAGCAAGCAGATTGAAGATATTACAAGTCTTTCAATACAATGTCGGTTGGCCACCCATGATGAACCAGAGCGCACAGAGAAATACTATTCTTTCCGGTCTCTCCATATGTGGCTCACATGCATTTCGAAACTAAAGTAGGAACATTTAGCTAACCAATTAAACATCTCTCAGTTTTACTAATATCAGCAATAATATCAGATATGAATTTGTACAACTAAGCTTGTTTAGCTCGATGGGTGGAGCAGTGCTATTACGACACGAACCACGTAGGCTGATTGTGGTCATCATAAAATGGGGAAAACATAAGCATGATGAGTACAGTGTTGACCGTGGCAGTGGGATGGCAGATCTAAAGCTGCAAACCGCGCAAAGGGTAGTTAGCAACCGATGTTTGCTTTGAAATAACAACTAAGATTTGGTATGGACAAGAAATTACGGTCAACAAGTGACAAAGAAATGTAATTATGTTGTCTCTCTATATGTCGCGACATGCATTTGGAAACTCAAGTGGGACGGTAATCTCACATCTCCCAAATATTTGCCGGTAACTATTTCGGGCGAGGAGAGGGTGTTCTGCCGCCCACGGTTGGCGCCCACGGTGTATGAACGGGGCTGACAGGTAGGGCGGTTGTGTCATGTCTGATGGAAGTTACACATCTGCCCCTATTTAAAATATTAGCCTACATCGATTTCGGATGAGGAGAGTTTGTTTTGCCGCCCACCGTGTATGAATGGGGAAATGGAGGAAGAGACACATGTCTTTCGGACGAGCTTGAATCAAATGTGTTTTGCCGCCCACGTTTGGTGCCCACCGTGTCTGAATGGGCTCAGAGGCCGTCGTGTCACGTTTGTTTGAAGTTACTAGTCTACCCCTATCGACAGCAGTGTAAATCCGGTCGATAAGGATGTCAAGTGTCAGGGGTAGACAGTAATATCCATCTTGCAAACACTTGCTTCGGGCAGCCCACAAATTATAGTGGGTGTTTAGCCGCTTCGTTCAAAACTTGGGAGAATTAGCATTCACGTTTGCCCTGGGACCTGGCAAACTAAATTCAAATCCAATTTGTATTCGATTACGAATATCCACAGATAATTTTACGTTTTGTTATTTATTTCTTCAAAACCACAACAAAGATTTATTCCACCTTTATATATGATTATGATTTAGAAATGCTGTGATCTTCGAATTCAGTAGGTTGGATACACTCTGAGTCAAACAATTATTTCATCCAATACAATATGCTCACATGAAAAACAGTTCACCTTATGTCAATCATACAAGTACTGAGGATTACCTCGCCTAAAAAATTTGGATTATTACAACACATGGACAACATAGGGGGTCTTGCAACATAATCCATTCAGATACATGACACAACATGCAAGTACAATAATCTAATGACAATTTCAACTGGTATCTAAAGAAGAACCGGGATTACCTTGGGCTTCAGATAGCAGAAACAGCAGGACCTCCTCTGTCTTCAAATGCAACATTCTTACTTCCTCCAATTCTTGGGTTGCTTGCATAATGCGTGCCGCTAATTCCGTAATTTCCAGACTCAAGATAAAGATTACTTCATTCATGGAAGCCACACCATCTCTTTCTGCCTCTAGTAGAGCCTCAAGCACTATAATATATGTGCTCAGACTGCTCTCCGGCGGTGTTGCCTCTGAACTGCTACCATCTGGTAACATGGATGGCGCACTGCTACCACAAATAGATTCTGGGGTTGTACATTGTGTCCTAGTGTGAACGGCATCCTGAAAGGTTTCCGCTGGACATCAGTACGAGATAGTTATCGTATGATCCAGGCAGTAAGCTTACATGGTAAACGACGAACGAATTATTGCCGAGCATGGCAAACTATATTTAAATGGTTCGAAGCAGCATCAACCGAAAAGAAATTAAAATGGTAAGATGAAACTAGGGATGTAAGTGGCAAATAAATGACATCCGCCAGTCCCATCTAGTTAGTTTTTACTACCTCCCTAGTTCATTTTCCTCAAAAAACAAAAACTCTTTTGAACTATCATATCACTAGTGGACTTTAATTGGGATTAAACGGGACCCAGTTGACATCCCTAGTTGAAAGGGAGTGTACAACCGCTATATTTAAGTTGCCAAGGCATCTAAGCAGTTGAAATAATCTGAGAAAGCACTTAACAATGTGGCCTCATATAAACTACGAAGATAGTCTTGTGATGAAGTTGAGAGGAAAAGTTAAGGACTCAAATGAAATAGGCATGCATTTCTTTACGATAGTACAGCAGGCACTGCTGACATATTGGCCAACTCAGGTATAGCGTAACAACAAATAAGCATTCGAATCAAGCAATGCAACAAAGCAGACAACTGAACTATTTGTAATTCGGTAGGATTACACGTTGAGGGCACAAGCCAAGAAAGCAACCCACTCGCATTACATTTCACATGTACTAAAACACACTGGCTTACCATATGTTGCTGTGAAGCCTAGCTGCTGTTGCAATGTTCTTTGAAGATATCGTCAGCATCCCGTGGTTGCAAATCTAGTTGTTGTAGTTTATTCTGCACCATCTATTTAGGTAAAATTAATTTTAATCGCATGCATTGGTCCGAATTGATCATGAATGGTTCATCTAAACTAATGAAAGAAGGGTGTGTGCATACACGACAATATATCTGCTTCCGTCTATTTTTATGCTTGTTCGAGGTGCCAGCCCCAAAAGAACAAATATTTTGCTTGATGGGGTTGGCAGCTCCATAATTAATAGAAGCATCAAATTAGTCATGCAACTTGGGAAGATCAAGAACACACAAACAAGTAATGAACAGATGCTTGGAGCAGTGATGTAATAGCTAGCATCAGAAAATGTAGGGTAAATCGAACAAAAAGCACCGGAACCACATGCTAGTTTGCTGATGTGTAATTAAGCATAAAGAACATTAAGCAGTCTGATGGAACCAACAGGTGGCATCAGAACAAAACTAAAGCATATTAACTATATGTGCACTGGTATGTAATTTAGCACATGTAACATGTTCACTGCCAGAAGTATGGCCCTACAGGTGCAAGCAGAATAACGCGTCTCATGAAAAACTGAATGATGCCCTAAAGAAATTCAAAGGTGCGGTGCTTATGCTAGGAAAGTGAACGTAGGCGCCGGCCGTTGGATAATAGTACCTGATTCTCGGCGGCGTATGGGTATCGTTGTCATACTTGATAGCTAAGGATCGTCGATGGTGCTCGTGTTGCGGTTGAGTTTGGGCCGGCTGTCGCCGTCACTGAAGCGGCTCCGGTGCTACGGTTGCGGCGCCTGTCGACATACAGGAAAGCTCATCTGTGGTAAGTGAACAGTTGCATGATAAAGAGAAAAACCGAATGAGTACAAATCAAAATAACCTGATGAGGCTACGGCGTCGGTAAAGCAAGGCCAGTGGAGTTGAATATGGTGCCCGTGGAGCGGGTCCGGTGTAGTGGACGAAGGCTTCGGCGGGCGCGTTGTACAGTGCTTTCGGTGAGGCGGATCTGTTGCGGCGGACCAGGGCTTGTATGAAGGGCCGGCGAAGGGGCGGACGAGGGAGTCAGTGAAGGGTCTACGCTGTGGTGGACGAGGGCGCCGGTTAAGCAGATCCGGTGCGGTGGACCATGATGGCGGTCAAGGAGATCTGGAGCGGTGGACAAGCCAGTCGCTGAAGCGGCTCCGGTGAAGTGGTGAGTTGGCAGTTGGGGGTTCCAAGGTGCAGAAGGTAGATCCAGCGGGGTGTGAGGTCCACCATTGGGGCGGAGGACTAGATTCGGCGGCTTGCCATGGTGGGGGGGATGGGGGAGGGGAAGGGGAGGGGCTCTGGGGAAGAACATTGGGGGCAAAGAGGGGAAAACAATGGAGTTACCAAAGCAGCCCTTTTCCGTTCATGTGGCAGGGGTAAAACAGGAATATCGCAGGGCTAAACTTTCGGGCGCGTGATATTTCAATGTGAGCGGGAAGTTTGAAAGCTTTTGGCGCCTAAAATTATAAGTATTCTGCTCTCGTACGGCCGACTATGATATCATGGCTGACAATTTTTTTTGTTTTGCACGCAAAAAAATGTGCAAGTTTTGAAAATCAATGTCTCCAACTCGAAACTTAGATTGTCCATTCAATTCAAATATGGATCATTGAGCTACTACAAGCAAATACCATCATACGGTCCAATTCAAATGAAATTCCAAATGTGTTTATCCTAAATATGATGACAAAAGCAAAAATGTGTATGTGTATGAATAAAGTGGATGATTATAAAGTTTGAACATGCCCGTATGTGTATATCTCTAGGTTTGATATATGAATTTGAAATCATGAAATCCCGACTTAAAAAATGTACCTCTGTTTAAATGAATTACAAAAGCTAATGATGGAGTCGAATTCCAAAATTCCAATCTTAGGTTTGTAATTCTGGTACATCAAGGTTTATCACGCATGTTCAAAAGTATCATTATCTCATAGTACAAACCGTGAAACAAATTGATCAACCATGAGTGCATAATATCTCAATTACGCTAAAGTCCCTCAAATATAGACACCTCACTCTTTATCTGAAGTCAACCCCCCCACCACACACACACATAGAGAAGTCGTTCTCTCCCCCCAACACCAACACACGAGCACATTAACACCCCTCTCTCTTGTAAAGTCCGGACCCCAACATAGGTCTCTATCACTTTGTCTCTCGGGCATGCACACATCTCTTCCCCCACTCTCTAGGTCTCCCGCTATCTCTCTTACCCAAGCACACACACTATGTAGAGTGTATATTTTCCATACACACAAAACGTCGCCCCCAAACGTCTATCTCCCTAGTTATGTGGTTCTCGCGCACTCACCTCACACACCACCCCCACTGCAAACAAGCACACTTTGTCTCCTTGTGCACCACTCTCCTCTTTCTATCTCTCCCACATGCGGACCCGCCCCAGCTCCTTCCCTGTATACATATATGTCGTGACTCTTTTCATAGCTCCCTAATGTATAATCGTTCTTGATTTCACACATTGTTCTCTACACCATCTATTCTAGATCTCTCATGAAGTCCCTATCACACACATGATGACTCGCTTCCCTTGCGTCTCCGTTCATATGCCAATTTCGGACAACATCAACATTGTCTCCCTATCTATACGCCATTTATGGACACAAACGACCCCTCTCGCCCCCTCTCGTCCTCTCTCTCTCTCCGTCGCTAGCTCTCAAAAGTAAACATAACAGACCACAAGCATAGTCGTCATGATGAAATGAAGACAAGCACAGAGTACGGAAAGCATAAGCACAGGATAACACAGGATGAAGACAGACAGACTGAAGAAATTGAACTCAGGAAATTGAGAAAGTCTTCAGTCAAAGTCTTCAAACACAGATATGAGGAAATGAAAGAGTTGAGGAAATAGAACCCGTAAGCTTGGTGAAGACAATGGTTTGGTAGACCAGTTCTAACTGCTGTCTCAGTTGTACATCTGGTTGGAGCGGCTAGGTATTTAAACCTGAGGACACACAGTCCCGGACACACAGTCCTCACCGTATTCTCCTTGAGCTAAGGTCACACAGACCTCGCCCAATCACTCGTGGTAAGTCTTCAGGTGACTTTCGAACCTTCACAAACTTGGTCACTCGGCGATCCACAATTCCTCTTGGATGCTCTAGACCATGACGCCTAACCGTCTAGAAGAAGCACAATCTTTAAAGGTAACAAGCGTCGGATCCACGCAGGATCAATCTTAGTGCTGCTCAATCACTTTGGGTTTGTAGGTGTTTGGGTTTGGGTTTTGGTTTTCCTCACTTAATGATTTTCACTCAAAGTCCTCGGAGGATGGGATGCTCTCAAATGACAAGTGTCAGTTTCTCTCTCGGAGCAGCCAACCAGCTAGCGGTTGTAGGGGGCAGCTATTTATAGCCTAGGGAGCAGCACGACATGATAATACATAAATGCCCTTCAATGATATGACCGTTAGGTGGATAAGATATTTTGGGACAGCTGGCGCGTAGCACAACAACAGTCGGAAATTTGAGGCTCAAATTCCTCAGGGCTATCATGTTCCTCACTGTGTAGGCAATCCGCACTGGAGAATTCCTAACTCCTCAGTCAGAACAAATTCCTCAGAGACCAGAAGAACTTCGTCTCTGTCACTGAAGAATTTGACTGAACTGTATGAGATTTCCAATGGCTTCACTCGAAGGGATTCATAGGTGTAGGATTTTGAGTTGAGCATCACATGGAAATTTTTCCTTAGTATTTCCTCGACCCCCTTTAACAGTACAATGTTTCCTATGACCCAAGAAAGAGAAAATGAAACTATGAAAACAAAAGTCTTCACGCTTCATGTTCCTCGAATGAATACCAAGTCTTCAAGGTCACACCAATTTCTTCACTTTCAAAGTCTTCAATCGAAGAACTTCATTTTTAGGGGCCGACTTTCTCTGTAAATATCAAACTCCTCATAGACTTATAGACCTGTGTACACTCATAAACACATTAGTCCCTTAACCTATAAGTCTTCAATACACCAAAATCACTAAGGGGCACTAGATGCACTTACATGTTTTCAATGGACCAATCACCAAAATGAAGGAGAGAAACAGGGAGCACGAGAACCAAAAATTGAGACGCCAAGTGAGAGGGATACCTTACTTCAGATTAGGCATTTTCATACAACTAAATTGAACATTGGTGGATGCCAAATAGATTGAACTATATTTTGCAATAATGATGAAACAAACATCACGTGACAAAGTAAACTAGAGTAACTCAAGAGACAAAGAGGAATAGATAAATAAGAAAAAGGAATGTTTATTGTGCCCTACATAGCTCAATTAACAGAATCAATGTAGATCAAGTTTGTTTGGCCGTTTCAGCCAAGTTTCAAACTAAATTAATTTAGACAACACAGAAGCTAATACATGTGTATGAGTATCAGCTCATATCTCTGAATGCTCTTGCAACGGCTAGCTGCACATCAACTCATGGCACATCTTCTGCAAATGATACATGTTTGGAATTGAATTAAATGAATTGTACTAACATGGCAAGACGGGAGTTATGTCTATTACCACCAAGTAATGAAGTGCCATTACAACATTCTCCTATGAGCGATGTAGAAGGAATGATGATGTGGGGTAGAATATATAGACATGACATATTATTTCAGATCAGACAAAAGAGGAAACATCAAAGAAAATCAACGAGAGCTATAATGTTCATTCCTTGCTGCTCTTTAAATAACCTAATAGATCTAATCAATATTTCTAATGGCTGTAACCAACAAATATTTCCATAGTATATAAAGACTAATTTTTAATAGCCGCTAATTTCAGGTATAGATGAACCATCTTAGTAATCCAAAGTAACATCACACAAACCCATACATGTGGAATAATATAGCAACCTATTGATCCGCTTGAGCTTGTCTGCCTCACCCTTTTTTCCGATTATGTGTACTTACAACAACAGCTTAGTTGCTTCCACTAATCAAAGTGATTGATTAATGTAATGTTGGCACAAAAATGCACTAAAGAGTTATCAGGTAATACATTGAGATTCGCTTCAACTGTTGACCTTCTCAACTTACTGACTTGCCTCATCAACCTATTATGTCAGACATGGTACAATTACATAAAGAATTGCTGCAAGAAGAGTGCAAAAGCTATGGCACAAACACATATCATTATATCACAGACCATCGGCTGCAGCTCATCCATCAACTTTTGTTTAATTTTTTAAGTTCTTTCACGGGCAGCAACAACCTTCATTTTCTTAATACTACTACTAACAAGGTGCACAGACACATTACTCTATTCATCACCGGTTGGTAGAGAAAGGGGGAGAAGAACATGGATCCAAGTACTGCAGAGATGAAAAGTGTGAGCACACCTGAGGTGGTGAAGATCCAGTCGATGGTGGCCGTGATACGTCCATTTTGCATCATGTTTAAATATTGTTATTTATATTGTTTTTATGCATAATAATGTTTTTTGAGTAATTCTAATGCCTTTTCTCTCATAATATGCAAGGTTCACACAAAGAGGGAGAATACCGACAGCTGGAATTCTGGACCTAAAAAAGCTACGTCAGGCTACCTATTCTACACAACTCCAAATGAGCTGAAACTTCATGGAGAATTTTTATGGAATATATAAGAATTATTGGAGCAAATAAGTACCAGAGGGAGCCCACCAGGTGGGCACAACCCACTTGGGCGCTCTAGGGAGCCCATGCGCGCCCTGGTGGGTTGTGCCCTCCTCAGCCCACCTCCGGTGCCCCTCTTCTGGTATATAAGTAATTTTGACCTAGAAAAATAAGGGAGGACTTTCGGGATGAAGTGTCACCGTCTCGAGGTGGAACTTGGGCAGGATCACTTTTGCCCTTCGGCGGAGCGATTCCGCCGGGTGAACTCCCCCCCCCCCCCCGGAGGGGGAAATCATCATCATCATCATCACCAACAACTCTCCCATCTTGGGGAGGGCAATCTCCATCAACATCTTCAACAACACCATCGCCTCTCAAACCCTAGTTCATCTCTTGTGATCAATCTTTGTACCAAAACTATAGATTGGTACTTGTGGGTGACTAGTAGTGTTGATTACATCTTGTAGTTGATTACTATATGGTTTATTTGGTGGAAGATTATATGTTTAGATCCATTATTCTTTTTAATACCCCTCTAATCTTGAGCATGATCATCATTTGTGAGTAGTTACTTTTTTTTCTTGAGGTCATGGGAGAAATCTTGTTGCAAGTAATCATGTGAACTTGATATGTGTTCGATATTTTGATGGTATGTATGTTGTGATTCCCTTAGTGGTGTCATGTGAACGTCGACTACATGACACTTCACCACATTTGGGCCTAAGAGAATGCATTTTGGAGTAGTTATTAGATTATGGGCTGCGAGAGTGACATAAGTTTAAACCCTAGTTTATGCGCTATTCCGTAAGGGGCTGATTTGGATCGAAAAGTTTAATGGCATGGTTAGATTTATTATTAATACTTTTCTCATAGTTGCGGATGCTTGCGAGGGGGTTAATCATAAGTAGGAGGTTAGTTCAAGTAAGAACAACACCTAAGCATCGGTCCACCCGCATATCAAATTATCAAAGTAGCAAACACAAATCAAACCAACATGATGAAAGTGACTAGATGAAATTGCCGTGTACCCTCAAGAACGCTTTGCTTATTATAAGAGACCGTTTTGGCCTGTCCTTTGCCTTAAAAGGATTGGGCTACCTTGCTTCACTTTTGTTATCATTACCGTTACTTGTTCGTTAAAAATTATCTTGCTATCAAACTACTCGTTACTTATATTTTCAGTGCTTGCACAGAATACCTTGCTGAAAACCGCTTGTCATTTCCTTCTGCTCCTTGTTGGGTTCGACACTCTTACTTATCGAAAGGACTACGATTGATCCCCTATACTTGTGGGTCATCAAGGCCCTTTTCTGGCATCGTTGCCAGGGAGTGAAGCGCTCTTGGTAAGTAGAAATCGGTAAGGAAAAATTATTACTACGTGCTCAAATTTATTGTCACTTGTTACTATAGAGAACAATCCTTTGAGGGGTTTGTTCGGGGTATCTTCACCTCGACTGGAACCACAATTAGTTACCCCTCAACCTACTGCACATACTGAAAATATTGGTTATGAAATTTCCTTCGGGTATGATAGAACAACTGCTAGCTAATCCTTATGCAGGAGATGGAACCGAACATCCTGATATGCAATTGATATATGTGGATGAAATTTGTGGATTATTTAAGCTTACAGGTTTACCTGGAGATGAAGCTAAGAAGAAGGTTTTCCCTTTATCTTTAAGGGAGGAGCATTGGCATGGTATAGGCTATGCGATGATATTGGATTTTGGAATTGGAATCGATTGAAATTGGAATTTCACCAAAAAAATTATCCTATGCATCTAGTTCATCGTGATCAGAATTTAATATATATATATAACTAGCAAGATGCCCATGCATTGCACGAAACATCAAGATGCATTTTTTTACAAAACACCTGTTGTGATTGACCCATGCAGGAGTAATCACATGTGTAAAAACTAATGATATCTCGAGAATTTCATCGGAAAAATGGTATCTCGAGAATTTCATCGAAAAAAATGATATCTCGAGAAAGATGAGAGATAAGGTGAGGAGTGGGGCGCTGTGGTGATTGGTGGTCGGACTTAGCAGAGGCATGGGGATGGACGACGCCGGTAGCGGCCACCATGCCAGATTGTTCCAAAGGCTTGCTTTTTTAATTACTCAATAATGAAGTTGTGGGAGATAAGGATGAATGAGAGAGGTGCGGGTATCCTTTTGCAAAATTTCCATAATATGCTTTCTATCCGTCATATATAGATCAGATGGTATATTGCAAGATGACAGCCACACCATCATCACCAACTCGGTTTTTTATTTAAGCTTGCAGGTTTACCCGGAGATGAAGCTAAGAAGAAGGTTTTCCCTTTATCTTTGAATGGAGGATCATTAGCATGGTATAGGCTATGCGATGATATTAGATCTTGGAATTGGAATCAATTGAAATTGGAATTTCACCAAAAAATTTATCCTATGCATCTAGTTCATCTGAGCAGAATTATATATATATATATATAGGCCTCATGAAGGAGAAAGTATCGCTCTAGCTTTTGGGAGGCTTAAGTCAATGTTATATTCATGCCCCAATCATGAGCTCTCAAGAGAAATTATCATTCAGAATTTTTATGCTTGGCTTTCTCGTGAGGATCAATCCATGCTTGATACTTCTTGTACGAGTTCCTTTATGAAGAAGACTATTGAGTTCAGGTGGGATCTTTTAGAAAGAATTAAACGCAATTCTGAAGTCTAGGAACTCGACGTAGGTAAAGAGTCGGGTATTAAGCTTAAGTATGATTGTGTTAAATCTTTTATGAGTACTGATGCTTTTCAAAAGTTTAGCACTAAATATGGACTTGACTCTGAGATAGTAGCCTCCTTTTGTGAATCATTTGCTACCCATGTTGATCTCCCCAAGGAGAAGTGGTTTAAATATCACCCACCTATTAAGGAAGAAATTAAGGAACCGGTAATAGGTAAAGATGAAACTATTATTTATAATGATGATCCAGTTGTTCCTAGTGCTTATATTGAAAATCCACCTTTCCCTGTTAAGATAAAGGAACATTCTAAGGTCTCAACCGTGGTCAATAAAAGTAATTTTAGAGCACCTAAACCTACTGAACAAATTAAAGTAGAACCTAGTGTTTCTATGGTTAAAGATATCCTGGTTGAAAATTTAGATGGGCATGTTATTTACTTCTGTGATGAAGCTGATAGAATTGCTAAACCCGATGAAAAAAACAAACATAGACCTGTTGTTGGCATGCCTGTTGTCTCAATTAAAATAGGGGATCACTATTATCATGGTTTATGTGACATAGGTGCTAGTGTGAGTGCTATTCCTTTTACCTTATATCAAGAAATTCTGAATGACATAGCACCCGCTGAAACAGAAGACATAGATGTTACTATTAAACTTGCTAATAGAGACACCATCACACCACTTGGGATTGTTAGAGATGTTGAAGTCTTGTGTGGGAAGATAAAATACCCTATTGATTTCTTGTTCTTGGTTCGCCACAGGATGACTTTTATCCCATTATCTTTGGTAGACCTTTCTTTAACACCGTTAATGCTAAAATAAATTGTGAGAAACAAATTGTCGGTGTTAGTTTTGGTGATGAGTCTCATGAGTTTAATTTTTCTAAGTTTAGTAGAAAGCATCATAAGAAAGAAATGCCTAGTAAGGATGAAATAATTGGTCTTGCTTCTATTTCTATGCCTCCTACTGATCCACTAGAACAATATTTGCTAGACCACGAGAATGATATGAATATGCATGAAAGAAATGAGATAGATAAAATTTTCTTTGAACAACGACCTCTGGTTAAACACAATTTTCCTATTAAAACTCTAGGAGGTCCTCCTCCACCTAAAGATGATCCTGTGTTTGAACTAAAACAATTGCCAAACACCTTGAAATATGCTTATCTTGATGAGAAAATATATATCTTGTTATTATTAGTGCTAACCTTTCAGAACATGAAGAAGAAAGATTATTGAAGGTTGTGAAGAAGCATCGAGCTGCTATTGGATATACTCTTGATGATCTTAAGGGCATTAGTCCCACTATCTGTCAGCACAAATTTAATATGGAACCTGATGCTAAACCCGTTATTGATCACCAATGATGTTTGAATCCTAAAATGAAAGAAGTGGTAAGAACTGAAATATTGAAGCTTCTAGAAGCAGGTATAATCTATCCTATAGCTGATAGTAGATGTGTAAGTCCTGTTCATTGTGTCCCTAATAAAGGAGGTATTACTGTTGTTCCTAATGATATGAATGAACTTATTCCACAAAGGATTGTCACTGGTTATAGAATGGTAATTGATTTTAGAAAATTAAATAAAGTTACTAGAAAAGATCATTACCCTCTACCTTTTATTGATCAAATGCTTGAAAGACTATCTAAGCACACACACTTTTGCTTCCTCGTTGGATATTTTGTCTTTTCTCAAATACCTATTTCACAGCCCGATCAAGAGAAAACCACCTTTACTTGCTGAGGGAGTCCTGGATTAGGGGGTGTTCGGGTAGCCGGACTATACCTTCAGCCGGACTCCTGGACTATGAAGATACAAGATAGAAGACTTCGTCCCGTGTCCGGATGGGAATTTCCTTGGCGTGGAAGGCAAGCTTGGCGATGCGGATATTCAAGATCTCCTACCATTGTAACCAACCCTATGTAACCCTAACCCTATCCGGTGTCTATATAAACCGGAGGGTTGTAGTCCGTAGGCAATCAACTCCATATACAACAACCATACCATAGGCTAGCTTCTAGGGTTTAGCCTCCTTGATCTCGTGGTAGATCTACTCTTGTACTACCCATATCATCAATATTAATCAAGCAGGACGTAGGGTTTTACCTCCATCAAGAGGGCCCGAACCTGGGTAAAACATCGTGTTCCCTGCCTCCTGTTACCATCCGGCCTAGACGCACAGTTCGGGACCCACTACCCGAGATCCGCCGGTTTTGACACCGACATTGGTGCTTTCATTGAGAGTTCCTCTGTGCCATCACAATCAGGAAGGATGCCTCCCCCCGTCTTTAAAGACGGCACCGTTGCTAAGGGAGCCTTGGCTGTCGGCCAAACCCTCCGGCTAGGTGGTTTCCTCATGACCGCCTATTCGGCTGTTGCGCCGACGGTGACCTCTTGGGTCATCAAAAGCAACCTACACGTTAGCTCGGAGCTCGCCGAGCAGCTAGATCCAATGGAGCTCTCTTCCGTAAACAAGCTATTGGATCGCATCGCCGCCCTGGGGGTCGCTACGGATTACGACCAGGTTGGGCTTAAACCCGATCTAAGAGAAATTAACTCTCCCCAAGTCACCCACCATGTTGCCGTGGTAGAGACGCAGTGCGGCGACCCTTCATCTATTTTAAGGACTAGCTACGTCCGAATTCCCGACCCCTCCAAGCCGGATACCCGCGGAGGGGGAGATGTAACTCAAGACCTGAGCTTAGGATCAGGCAACGGGCCAGATTCACTGGGCAACATCCAAGAATACGAACTTCAGAGTTCGGAAACTCTTCGGCCTCCGAATCTTGGATTGGGCGAGGTTTCAGATTCAACGACACCCGCCCACCCGATCATAAGCGATCTCTCCCAAATCAGGCAGAGGCCCGAGGAAACAGTACATCATTACTGGGCCAGATTCCTCCTGGTTATGAACAGGATAAAGGATTGCCGCGAGGAAGACGCAATCTCAATTTTCTGCAGTAATTGCACGGACAAGGGAATCCTTAACGCCGTAAGTCGTCGTGATATCACACGCTTCGCCGACTTGGCGTCCATAGTACAAAAATACTGTGCGATGGAAAGCGCCTGGAAAACCGAAATAAATTTTTGGGATAATCCGGCCTTGAATAGTAATCCCGTCCGGACTAAGAGGGTGCATTATCACAGGACACCCTGGATAAACACCAAAAAGCCAAAACCCTCTACAGGGCATGGAACCGTACTGGAAAGATGGCTTGATGGACCCTGTAGAATTCACAATACAGAGGACGCCACACCAACTCACAGCCTTAGAGCATGTTGGATACTCCGGCAGGTGGCCAAAATCAGCGAGGACCTCTTAATTCCGGAGGCCGCAGAAAGCCAACCCAAGGACACCAGTACCGTTCTCACAGTCTTCGAGACTTTCGCATCAAACAATGTGCGAAAAAGAACACTGCGCAGCCTCGCCGAAGTCTATCAAGTTGCAACAATAAATCCATGGAGTGACACTGCCATTACCTTCAATGCAAGTGATGAACCTAGATTCCGAACAGCCCGAGCACTAGCCGCATTGGTCCTCAGTCCCATAGTGGACGGCTTTCGCCTCACCAAGGTGCTCATGGATGGAGGCAGCGGACTGAACCTCATTTATGAGGAAACCCTTCAAAAAATGGAAATAGACTGGAACCGCGTCGAGCGAAGCAGCACAACCTTTAGAGGAATAATCCCCAGTCGGGAAGCGCGCTGCATAGGAAAAATCACACTAGATGTGGTGTTCGGCACGCCGGATAATTACAGGTCCGAAGAAGTCACGTTTCAGGTGGCCCCGTTCAAAAGAGGATATCACGCTTTACTAGGGCAGGAAGCATTCACAATCTTCCAAGCAATACCCCATTACGGGTACATGAAGCTTAAGATGCCCAGGCCGAACGGAATTATCACTCTAGCTAGTGATCCGGACATAGCACTCCGTGCCGAAAACAAGACGGCCGCATTTGCCCTTGAGGCACTATCCGAAGCCTTAGCGGCCGAGGAACTAACTGCGCTGCGCTCCACAGTTAACAGGGATGATGTGATACTCGACAAGAGATCCAAATCCACATCCTTCAAGCCAGCTGACGAAATAGTCAAATTCCAGGTCCATCCAACGGACCCCAATAAAACAGCTTCCATCGGGGCACGACTGAACCCTGATGTAGACGCCGCACTGCGAGAGTTCCTACGAGAGAACTAGGACATTTTCGCCTGGCACCCTTCAGACATGCCAGGGATCCCACGCAGGCTGGCCGAACATAGCTTAAATATCCTAAAAGGATTCAAACCTGTCAAACAAGCCCTTCGGCGTTTTTCCGAACCCAAGAGACAGGCTATGGGAGAGGAGCTAGCCAAGCTATTGGTGGCCGGATTCATTAGAGACATAAAACATCCGGACTGGCTAGCAAACCTGGTGATGGTACCAAAGAAGGACAAATCCTGGCGCCTGTGTGTCGATTTTAAAGACCTTAACAAGGCTTGCCCAAAGGATCCCTTCCCCCTCCCCCGTATCGATCAAATTATCGATGCCACCGCAGGACATGACTCGTTGTGTTTTCTCGACGCATACTCCAGTTACCATCAAATCAAGATGGCAGAATCAGACCAAGCCGCAACAGCATTCATCACACCATACGGCCCATTCTGCTTCAACGCAATGCCCTTCGGGCTGAAAAACGCCGGCGCAACATATCAGCGCATGATCCAGACATGTCTGGCAAACCAGATCGGCAAAACAGTGGAGGCGTATGTGGATGATGTGGTCGTCAAATCAAGACATGTCGAATCCCTAGTAGACGACTTGAGGCTTGCATTCGATAACCTCCGAAAATATGACATCAAGCTCAACCCAGAAAAATGCGTCTTCGGCGTTCCAGCCGGAAAGCTCTTGGGCTTCATTGTATCCGGTAGAGGAATTGAAGAAAATCAAGCCAAGATCCGAGCTTTGTCACAATTGGATATCCCAAAGGACCTCAAACAAATACAAAAATTAACCGGATGCGTGGAGGCTTTAAGCCGCTTCATCTCCCGCTTGGGAGAAAAGACACTACCCCTCTATCGCCTCCTTCGGCGCACCGAACACTTCGAGTGGACGGATGCCGCCACGGCCGGACTTGATGAAATAAAAGCCATATTGGCAACAAACCCAGTCCTGGCCGCGCCAAACACCGGCGAACCAATGTTATTGTACATTGCAGCAACACATCAAGTTGTCAGCGCAGTGCTCGTTGTCGAGCGGGAAACGGATGGACGCAAATTCCCCCTTCAAAGGCCGGTCTACTACGTATCCACTGTCCTCACTCCATGCAAATCACGGTACCCGCATTATCAAAAGATTGCATACGCGGTATTCATGGCATCCCGGAAGCTACGACACTACTTTCAAGAGTGTTCCATAACAGTAGCCTCGGAAGTACCACTCAACGATATTATCAACAACCGCGATGCAACGGGCCAGATTGCAAAATGGGCCATCGAGCTTCTCCCGTTCGATATAACCTATAAGCCACGACGAGCTATTAAATCGCTAGTTTTGGCAGACTTTGTCGCAGAATGGACGGAGACCGAGCTCCCTAAAGAGTACGGCACATATTCAAACTGGATTATGCATTTCGACGGCTCCAAAATGTTGGCCGGACTGGGGGCTGGCGTCGTCCTGACGTCCCCCACAGGAGACACAGTCCAATATGTGCTCCAGATCATGTACACGGATTCCAACAATGCAGCCGAATATGAGGCCCTCCTACATGGTCTCCGGATAGCAGTATCCATGGGTATCCAGCGCCTAGAGGTACGCGGGGATTCAAACCTCTTGATATCCCAAATAAATGGAGACTTCGATGCCAAGGACCCAAAAATGGCAGCTTACCGCAACGCCGTCCTAAAAATGTCAGCTCGGTTGGAAGGGTTGGAGTTTCACCATATAGCCCGAGAAAACAATCAAGCAGCGGACGTCCTGGCACGCATCGGAGGAAAACGCGATGCAGTCCCCCCCAACATCTTTTTGGGAAGATTTTTCAAGCCATCCGTAGCATGGGAGGGGGAACCCGCAAATAACAGCCCGGACCCAGCCGCACCACTCGACGCCGAATAATCTGACACAATTGGAGGCTCTGCCAATGAAATTACACCTTCAGCCCACGTAATAATGGCGGTTATCGCCCCGTGGACAGAACCATTCCTAGCCTACCTTACTAGGCAGGAACTCCCGGAGGACCAAAACGAGGCCCGCTGCATAGTGCGGCGATCTAAAGCCTATAGAGTCCATGAGGGAGAGCTTTATAAGAAAAGCACTACCGGAGTCCTTCAAAGGTGCATCTCCGAAGAGGAAGGGCGGAACCTTCTGGCTGAAATTCATGCCGGACTCGGTGGTCACCACGCCGCTGCTCGGTCCCTTGTTAGCAAGGCTTTCCGTACAGGCTTTTATTGGCCGACGGCCCGGGCAGACACTCAGGACCTGGTCCAACGATGCGCTGGTTGCCAACGTTTTGCCAACCAAAGCCATATGCCACCCACCGCACTCCAAATTATACCCATCACCTGGCCTTTTGCGGTCTGGGGGCTTGACATGGTCGGACCCCTTAAAGGTGGGACCGATAGGAAAAAATACTTACTGGTCATGGTGGATAAATTCACCAAATGGATAGAAGCCAAGCCTGTTAAAACGGCCGAATCCAGACCTGTGATAGACTTCATATCCGGGGTTGTACACCGTTATGGCGTCCCCCACAGCATCATAACCGATAACGGTAAAACTTTACCACCGACGAGGTAAAACTCTGGTGCAAAAACATGGGCATCAAGCTCGATTATGCTTCCGTCTATCACCCACAAACCAACGGCCAGGTCGAACGTGCAAATGGTCTTATCATGAGCGGCATTAAACCCAGACTGGTGCGGTCCCTCAAGGAATCTAACACGCACTGGGTAGAGGAGCTCGACTCCGTGCTATGGGGGCTGCGGACCACGCCAATTCGCACCACCGGATACACACCATTTTTTATGGTGTACGGTGCAGAGGCAGTTCTGCCCTGCGACATAATTCATGACTCACCTAGAGTGCGCATGTACGAAGAAAGAGAAGCCGAGCTCGATCGGCAGGACAACTTGGACGCCTTGGAGGAGGAGCGTGGCGTGGCAAAAGCCCGTTCCGCATTTTATCAACAGCAGGCCCGAAGATATCAAAGCAGAGAAGTACGGGCCAAAAATTACAATGTTGGCAAACTAGTTCTACGCCTGCCGGATAAGAAAAAGGACAAACTCAAGCCCAAGTGGGAAGGTCCATTCATAATCGACCAAGTCCTGACTGGTGGGGCGTACCGCCTGCGAGATGCGTCAGATAACCGACTCGAGCCGAACCCATGGAACGCCACCCGTCTTCGAAGATTCTATGCCTAGCGCCGGACTCTGTGTTTGTCTCCTTCCTCTGTCCATTTTTTGCATTTTTCTGTCTTACATTTCTCTCCTTCCCCTCTTTTCTTTTATAGCCCTTAAAGGCTCATCTAGTGACGCGCCACTCGCGCTCATTAAACCTGGGGGCTTCTTTAACAGAAGCTTATTTATACGGGCTTCACGCCCAACACATGCGTCAAACTTCCGCATGTACCTTTTTCTTCACCATTATATGCATCGATATGACTTAAGTTTTGGCCAAGCTGGGTTGCCTGGCTCCTGTGCTTACCCCTACGTTCCCGATTGTTCGGCTAGGCGGTAAAGGGAGCACCTCTGCGATTGTTACTGCCGGGTTAGCCGGATGTGTACCTCAGACTGGGTGAAGCCGAAAGCTAGCATTCTTAAGGGAATATTCGGTCGGTGAAATAAAAGATGATCTTTTTACTCATTTTATGCGCCCCTAGATGCTTTTTTTCTGCGTCTTTTCACGCAGTCCGGACATGCACTTTAGGGCATGCCTCCCAGCGAAAGGAACCCCTAACGGAACTATTCTCTCTGGAAGATGTTTCCTACTAACCATGTAATATAACATAACTAGTTGGGCACTTGTCTGATAAAGCACTAATGACCCCTACGCCTGGTCTCCACGCATACCCCGGTTCTTATATAACCGCTATGGTATTCGGACACACTCCGGACCGTCAGATCCTGAGGTTGAAGCGAAAAGGTCGGCAGCGACAAATGATCTACAATCCGGCTAGAAGGCATTACACATGTCAATTCAAAATTACATAGTCATTCTGACTGATTGTATTCCTCTTCTATACCATCTAACAGGCTGTCTAATTTACAGTCCTGCTGGGAATACTTCGCGACCAACTCTACTTGGCCGTATACTAAGCTCACAGGGATCTCCTTCCCGTCAGGCCCCACTGGTCCGACCTCGGTCATGTGGTTTGGGTCAGACTTCGTAAAACGGGTCTTCACCATGGCCCAGGCCTCCCTAGCGCCTTGTCGGCAGGCTGATATCTTCCACAACCGGAAGCGCCTCCGAGCTCCCTTCAGCTTCTCCGCAAGCTCTCCAAGGCCCTCGGGCACGGAGTGGGCAGGCCATAAGGCTTGGGCAATACCCCGCATCGCCTGCCGAATTCGCTCGTGCAGTTGTAAGAGTTCGGGAAGAAGGTCACCCGTAGAACCGGGCATCTCCTCTGCAGGATGACCTGTGAGCATACCTATAGACATTACTCTGTTAGTCGACTTCCTCGCCGAACTTTTTTTCAAAGTTCGTTCAAACACTTACTAAAAATGCCGCGTCGAAGCCGCTGATTCTCCTTCGTGGAGTCCGACAGCTGGCCACAAACATCTTTAAGTTCGACGTCCAGCTTGGTGTTGGCATCCTGAAGATCATTCTTCTCTCGCCTCACCTTTGTCAACATACTCTCACCGGCCTTTAGCCGGCGTAAGAGTTGTTGCTTGTCCGGATCGAGTCTGGCGCCATATGCAATATGATTTGTCAGATTTGCACCCACACCGCACAATACTAATCTTTCGAAGTGTATCTTACCTGAGGGGGTCTCTTTGGGCTCCCCTGCTGCGGCTAGCGCGGCCTCTAGTTGGGCCTTGCACTTTTCCAGCTCCTGGGACAGTACGGTATTCTTCTCTGTAAGAACCTGCATATTAAATGATCCTTAAATCAGTTGCTCTAACTGCTTCAAGTCTCGGGGGCTACTGGCATATATATGTTTAACCAAAATTTTCTTACCCATATGTCATTTACATACTGCTCCGTGGCTCTGGCTAAACCATTTTGAGTGGCACGGAGGTACGCATCTCCCGAATTAAAGGCATCTAAAGCCTCTTCGGAGAAACAAGCGTCGCGTAGAACTGTCCGGCGACGCCTGTGGTTCATGGCACTCTCCACTTCAGAATTTGTGGCAGACAGCCTGTCCGCATCCTCTATCGGAGGAGCGTCCGGTGCGCGCCTTGTGCTTGCCTCCGCTTCCTGGCCAGACGTTGGAGCCTGGCTGATGGAGGCGCGATTGGCAACCTCTCCAGATGTAGTCCGGCGAGGTCTCTTCGTTCTGAAGATAGCACGAACGTTAATATGCCCTGACAGAATAACACCAGTGAAACAGAGGGTGCGCTATACCTTTGCGCCGGCATCTCAGTCCGGACTGCATTCCTTTTTGTCCCACGGGGCCCTGTGGCCCCTCGTTGGCTAGCCGCCGCAGGTTCGGCCTCCTGCCGCGGAAATCTCCCCTGCAAAACACGGTTGTCGTCAGAAACACCAGAATACGTGAGAGTGGAATCTCTCTCAAGGGAATGAGACTCCGGTTTCTGTCACCTGGGAGGCCGGGATTAACCCTGGGTAATCAGCCGTGATGGCTAACAAGGTATTGTCCTTGCTTAGCTGATGGAACACCCTGTCGATAAGCTCCACCGATATGTCCGGATCCTCTTCGGAGTCCGGATCGAGGGACCGTTCTGGGTCCTCGGGCTATGGAGGGCGGCTGTTTATATCCTTTACCTCCTGTCGCAGTTCCTGCACTGAAGTCGTTAGACTACATATCTAACCATGGGAGTATAAAACAATGGGCAAGCGCAATTGTTCACTTAACCAACTTGGAGGATTGTACATAGTAAATCCGGCCTGCGGGTTGACGCGGAGGAATTCCTCCTTTTCTTCCTTGTACAAAGAGGATAAGATCTTTACTAGAGCGGCAGCTGAGGCCGGCCCCTTACGACCGTAACGGGTGGTGTCATCCTCCCCGTTGAAATCCCACATGGGGTGGCCTCTATATTGAAGCGGCTGCACCCCCCGCATAATGCATGCGGCCATGACTCCAATCATGGTTAGTCCGGAATGAGCCAACAGTCTTATCCGACCCATCAGGTAAAGGACGTCTCTGTCGCTTTCTCTCTGAGAGCTCCGTGGATGCCAGCTCAAGCGTTTCTTCAATGGAGCACTGTTGAACTCAGGGAGACCGACCCGGATAGGGCCCGGTAGCGGGACGTCATCTGTGTAAAACCATTCCGAAGGCCAGTCCTCGGACGCCTTCTTTGGGGTTCCGGATAGGTATCCGGTCCCGGCGATGCACCATACTTTGGCTCCGCCCAATTGGTATATAGACCTCTCTCGAGAACGGGGCACCATGCAGAATAACCTCTTCCACAGCGTGAAATGGGCCTCAACTCCTAAAAATAGCTCGCAAAGGGCGAAGAAACCCGCAATATGTAATACGGAGGCGGGCGTGAGATTGTGCAGCTGGAGGTCGTAGAACTCCAGAAGCCCGCGGAGAAATGGATGAATTGGAAACCCCAGTCCCCTTATTAGATAGGGGACGAGGCACACCCGCTCTCCTTTAGAAGGATTGGGGGTGCTCTCCGCTTGTTTTCCACCGTTATAAGTGGCGAGACCGGCTCGGACCGGGACCATGTATGCCTGAGGGAGAAATCCCTTGGCCTGGAGCGACACTAACTCGCTATGCGGGATGGTGCAAATCTCCCAGTCCCCGGGTTTGGGACCGGAGGGGCGAGGGGAGGAGCTGCGACGGCTGGTCATGTTGGAATGGACCTTTGCTGGGAGCGCTCTGATGATAACTCGCGGAGAGGAGAAGATGTGGTTTGGACCTAAATCCCCATCCCGTTAAATAGGCGGCTTGTTTATACGGCTAGGGGTGTGGATGTAAAAACGCCCTAGTTTTTCGCATTCATTTGACACGTGGAAGACGGCCATTATTGGGCGTGGGAGCCGAGGAGCGCTACGTTACAAAAATCAGACATTATTCCTACAGGTACATAGGATTTGGAGAAGAACCCGCCTTGCAATGCCGAACAATCTGCGCGCTGGACTCATCGTCATTGAAGCCTGTTTCGGGGGCTACTGAGGGAGTCCTGGATTAGGGGGTGTTTGGGTAGCCGGACTATACCTTCAGCCGGACTCCTGGACTATGAAGATACAAGATAGAAGACTTCGTCCCGTGTCCGGATGGGACTTTCCTTGCGTGGAAGGCAAGCTTGGCGATGCGGATATTCAAGATCTCCTACCATTGTAACCGACTCTATGTAACCCTAACCCTATCCTATGTCTATATAAACCGGAGGGTTGTAGTCCGTAGGCAATCAACTCCATATACAACAATCATACCATAGGCTAGCTTCTAGGGTTTAACCTCCTTGATCTCGTGGTAGATCTACTCTTGTACTACCCATATCATCAATATTAATCAAGCAGGACGTAGGGTTTTACCTCCATCAAGAGGGCCCGAACCTGGGTAAAACATCGTGTTCCCTGCCTCCTGTTACCATCCGGCCTAGACGCACAGTTCGGGACCCACTACCCGAGATCCGCCGGTTTTGACACCGACACTTGCCCTTTTGGAACTTATGCTTATAGACATACGCCTTTTGGTTTATGTAGTGCACCTGCTACCTTTCAAAGATGCATGACTGCTATATTCTCTAATTTTTGTGAAAAGATTGGCGAGGTTTTCATGGAGGATTTTTCCATTTACGGAACTTCTTTTGATGATTGCTTAGGCAACCTTGATCGAGTTTTGCAGAGATACGGGCAAGCCAATCTTGTCTTGAATTGGGAGAAGTGCCACTTTATGGTTAATGAAGGTATTATATTGGGACATAAAATTTCTGAACGAGGTATTGCGGTGGATAAAGCGAAAGTTGATGCAATTGAGTAAATGCCATGTCCTAAAGATATTAAAGGTATTCGTAGTTTCCTCGGTCATGTTGGTTTCTATAGGAGATTTATTAAAGACTTCTCTAAAATTTATAGGCCTGTTACAAATCTTTTACAAAAGGATGTTCCATTTGTTTTTATGATGATTGTGTAGAAGCCTTTGAAACGCTTAAGAAAGCCTTAATTTCTGCACCTATTGTTCAACCACCTGATTGGAACATGCCTTTCGAAATTATTTGTGATGCTAGTGATTGTGCTGTTGGTGCTGTTCTAGGACAAAGAGTTGATAAGAAATTAAATGTTATTCATTATGCTAGTAAAACTCTAGACAGCCCCCAACACAATTATGCTACTATTGAGAAATAATTTTTAGCAGTTGTTTTTGCCTGTGACAAATTAGATCTTACATTGTTGATCTAAAGTAATTGTTCACACTAATCATGCTTCTATAAAATATCTTATGGAAAAGAAAGATGCTAAACCTAGACTTATTAGGTGGGTTCTTTTGCTACAAGAATTTGACTTACATATCACTAATAGAAAAGGAGCTGAGAACCCCGTGCCTGATAACTTGTCTAGGTTAGAAAATATTCTTGATGACCCACAACCTATTAATGATAGTTTTCCTGATGAAAAATTGGCTGCAATAAATGTTTCTCATAACACTCCTTGGTATGCTGACTATGCTAATTATATTTTTGCTAAATACATACTACCTAGCTTCACATACCAACAAAAGAAAAAATTCTTCTATGATTTAAGACATTAATTTTGGGATGACCCACATCTTTATAAAGAAGGAGTAGATGGTATTATTAGGCGTTGTGTACCTAAGCATGAACAGGAACAAATCCTACGTAAATGTCACTCCGAAGCTTATGGAGGGCATCATGCGGGAGATAGAACTGCTCACAAGGTATTGCAATTTGGTTTTTATTGGCCTACTCTCTTCAAGGATGCCCGTAAGTTTGTTTTATCTTGTGATGAATGTCAGAGAATTGGAAATATTGGTAAGCGTCAGGAAATGCCTATGAATTATTCACTTGCTGTTGAACCATTTGATGTTTGGGGATTTGATTACATGGGACCTTTTCCTTCCTCTAATGGGTATACACATATCTTGGTTGTTGTGGATTATGTTACTAAGTGGGTAGAAGCTATTCCAACTAGTAGTGCTGATGACAACACCTCTATTAAAATGCTTAAGGAAGTCATTTTCCCAAGGTTTGGAGTTCCTAGATATTTAATGACTGCTAGTTCTTGAGCTTGCGTTGGTTTTTCCCTTGAAGAGGAAAGGGTGATACAACAAAGTAGAGATAAATATTTCCCTCAGTTTGACAACCAAGGTATCAATCCACTAGGAGACCACGCACAAATCACCAAATACCTACACAAACAATCAAACAACTTGCACCCAATGCGATAAAGGGGTTGTCAATCCCTTCACAATTATTTGCAAAGGTGAGATCTGATAGACATAGATAAATGGTAAAGTAAATATTTTTGGTAGCAATTGATAGAAAAGCGCAAAGTTATGACGATATCTAAGGCAATGGTCATGAATATAGGCATCACGTCCGTGTCAAGTAGACCGAAACGATTCTGCATCTACTACTATTAATCCACACATCGACCAACTCATGCCTGCATCTAGAGTATTAATTTCATGAAGAACAGAGTAACACATTAAGTAAGATGACATGTTGTAGAGGAATTAACTCAAGCAATATGATGAAAACCCCAACTTTTTATCCTCGATGGCAACAATACAATACATGCCTTGCTGCCCCTACTGTCACTGGGAAAGGACACCGCAAGATTGAACCCAAAGCTAAGCACTTCTCCCACTACAAGAAAAACCAATCTAGTTGGCCAAACCAAACCGATAGTTCGAAGAGAATTACAAAGATATCAAATCATGCATAAAAGAATTTAGAGAAGATTCAAATTATATTCATAGATAAGTTGATCATAAATCCACAATTCATCGGATCTCGTCAAACGCACCGCAAAAAAGTATTACATTGACTAGATCTCCAAGAACATCGAGGAGAACATGGTATTGAGAACCAATGAGAGAGAAGAAGCCATCTAGCTACTAGCTATGGATCCGCAGGACTGTGGTAAACTACTCACGCTTCATCGGAAGGGCAATAGAGTTGATGTAGAAGCCCTCCGTGATCGAATCCCGCTTCAGAGGGTGCCGAAAAAGGTCCTTAGATGGGATCTCATGGGTACAGAAGGTTGAGGCGGTAGAAATGTGTTTTTGTGGATGCCTTTGGTGGTTTGGGATATTTGGGAATATATAGGCGAAAGAATTAGGTCAGGAGGGTCACGGGGGCCCCACAAGGGTGGGGGGCGCACTCTACCCCCTGGGCATGCCCTCTGTCCTTGTGACCGCCTCGTGGATCCTCTGACTTCATCTCCAAGTCTCCTGGTTTGCTTCTAGTCCAAGAAAAATCATCGCGAAGGTTTCATTCCGTTTGGACTCCGTTTGGTATTCCTTTTCTGCGAAACTCAAAAACAGGGAAAAACAGGAACTGGCACTGGGCCCTAGGTTAATAGGTTACTCCCAAAAATAATATAAAATAGCATATTAATGCATATAAAACATCCAAAACAGATAATATAATAGCATGGAACAATAAAAAAATTATAGATACGTCGGAGACGTATCAATGACTGATGGTGGTTCACACTTTATTCATGGTGCTTTCCGTAAAATGCTTGCTAAGTATGATGTTAGCCATATAATAGCATCACTTTATCATCCTCAGTCTAGTGTCAAGTTGAACTTAGTAATAGAGAAATAAAATTAATTTTGTAGAAAACTGTCAATAGATCCCGAAAGAATTGGTCTAAGAAATTATATGATGCACTTTGGGCTTATAGAATAACCTATAAAAATCCTATGGGTATGTCACCTTATAAAATGGTTTATGGAAAAGCTTGTCATTTGCCTCTTGAGTTAGAACATAAAGCATATTGGCAATTAAAGAACTCAACTATGATTTCAAACTTCCGGTGAAAAGCGGTTATTTGATATTAGCTCACTAGATAAATGGAGAACCCAAGCTTATGAAAATGCCAAGTTGTTTAAAGGAAAAGTTAAAAGATGGTATGATAAGAGAATCCAAAAGCACGAGTTCAAATTTGGAGAATATGTTCTTTTGTACAACCCTCATTTCAGATTCTTTGCAGGAAAACTCCTCTCCAAATAGGAAGGACCCTATGTTATCGAGGAGGTTTATCGATCTAGAGCAATAAAAATAAATAATGCCGAAGGTACTAACCCGAAGGTTGTCAATGGGTAAAGAATAAAACACTATATCTCAGGTACGCCCATTAATGTTGAAAGCAATATTATCCAAACTATGACACCGGGGGAACACATAAAGGAAACCTTCTGGAACACTCCGGAATCATGAAAAAAGAGGAGGTATGTGATACGGTAAGTAAACGGACTCCAAAAAATCCACAAAAATATTTCCTGTCAGTTTTGGAATATTTTAAAATTTAGGATAATAAGAAACAACCAGGAAGGCACCCCTGGTGGGAACAAGACACCAGGGCACGCCTGGCTTGCCATGGAGCCTGGCACGCCCAGGTGGGTTGTGCCCACCTCGGGTACCTTCCGGACTCTGTTTTTCTTCCATTTGCTTGTTTCCCAAGATAAAAAGTCTTCATATACCCCCTGAACCTATTGACCACCGCATCACGGAGGAATATTCTGTTTTCTTTTCTTGCTATTTTCTGACAGATCTAATTCACCATCGCTGCTTCAAGCTCCTCCAATGACAAGTTCTTCAAGAACGTCATCAACCCATATTTGCAGGAGGTGATGCAGCACCCTCAGGCTATCTAGATGCATGAGGGGGTGCTCCACATCCGTGATGTGCAAGGTCCCAAAGGGACGGGAAGAGTGGAGGCCAGGCTTGAAGCTATGGAGCAGGAGGTCTTCCGGTGCAAGGGGATGGTGGAACGTGGACTCAATGCCAATCACCTCATGATCGCGAACTATAGCCATGATCTTAAGGTGGATGGCAAGTCCATGAAGGACATCGTCTTCACCTTCAACGAGCAAATCAAATTTATCCAAAGCCAGATCTACAATCTCCAAAACAAAGTTTTTGAATATGAGGCAAGGTTTAAAGGTATGAGTTTGGCTGCTGATGCGGCTTGAACTACGTTGGTATTTCCCCAAAGAGGAAGGGATGATGCAGCACAACTACGGTAGGTATTTCCCTAAGTGATGAGATCAAGGTTATCGAACCAGTAGGAGAACCACGCAACACCACGTAAACAGCTCCTGCACACAAAGAACAAATACTTGCAACCCGACGTAAGAGAGGGGTTGTCAATCCCTCACGGGTAAAAAGATAGGTAAAATTGTAGTAGATTGGATAAATATATCTCGCGGGAACACGAGATAACATAAATAATAATAAATTGCAGCAAGGTATTTTTTTATTTTTGGATTAATAGATCTGAAAATAAAAGAAAATAAAAATAGATCGCGAAGGCAAATATAATAAAGAAGAGACCCGAGGCCGTAGATTTCACTAGTGGCTTCTGTCGAGAAAAATAGCATACGGTGGGTAAAGAAATTACTATTGGGCAATTGATAGAACTTCAAATAATCATGACGATATCCAGGCAATGATCATTATATAGGCATCACGTCCAAGATTAGTAGACCGACTCCTGCCTGCATCTACTATTAGCAGATCGACTCCTGCCTGCATCTACTACTATTACTCCACACATCGACCGCTATCCAGCTTGCATCTAGTGTATTAAGTTCATGGAGAAACAGAGTAATGCAATAAGAACGATGACATGATGTAGACAAGATCTATTTATGTAGAAATAGACCCCATCTTGTTATCCTTAATAGCAATGATACATACGTATCGGTTCCCCTTCTGTCACTGGGATCAAGCATCGTAAGATCGAACCCATCACAAAGCACCTCTTCCCATGGCAAGAAAAATTGATCTAGTCGGCCTAACTATACCAAAGATTCGAACAAGAAATATGAGGCTATAAGTAATCATGCATATAAGAGACCAAAAGACTCAAATAACTTTCATGGATAAAAACATAGATCTAATCATAAACTCAAAGTTCATCAAATCCCAATAAACACACTGCAAAAAGAGTTACATCAAATAGATCTCCAAGAGACCATTGTATTGAGGATCAAAAGAGAGAGAGGAAGCCATCTAGCTATTAACTACGGACGCCTAGGTCTACAATGAACTACTCACGCATCATCGGAGAGGCACCAATGAGGATGATGAACCCCTCCGTGATGGTGTCTAGATTGGATCTGTGGTTTCTGGAACTTGCGGCGGCTGGAATTGATTTTCGTCGACTCCCCTAGGGTTGCTGGAATATTGGGGTATTTATAGAGCAAAGAGGCGGTGCGGGAGGCCACCGAGGTTGGCACAACACACCTAGGCACGCCTGGGCCCTCAGGCGCACCCTGGTGGGTTGTGCTCCCCTCGGAGCTCCCCTCAGGTACTTTCTTGGCCCAACAGGTGTCTTCTGGTCCAGAAAAAATCACCAAAAAGTTTCGCTGCGTTTGGACTCCGTTTGGTATTGATTTTTTGTGAAGTAAAAAACAAGAAAAAAACAACAACTGGCACTGGGCACTATGTCAATAGATTAGTCCCAAAAATGATGTAAAGTTGCTATAAAATGATTGTAAGGCATCCAAGATTGACAATATAACAGATGGAACAATACAAAATTATAGATACGTTGGAGACGTATCAGCATCCCCAAGCTTAATTCCTGCTCGTCCTCGAGTAGGTAAATGATAAAAACAAAATTTTTGATGTGGAATGCTGCCTAACATGTTCAACACATATTATTTGCTTTGTAGCATGGACATTTGGACCTTTATATGATTCAAAGCAATAGTCTAGTTTTGACATGAAGATTTCAATACTTAATCATATCAACAAGCAACCATGTCTTTCAAAATATCAATACTAAAGCGAGTTATCCCTAGCCCATTATGCTCAATCATTGATCCATTCATGAAACACACTCACATATTAGCTACACCCAATGCTCAAGTACGATCATAGTGCCCCTTAGTTTGTGCTTTATAAGAGAAGATGGAGACTCAAAAATAAAAATTTCATAAAGTAAAATAAAGGCCATTCGCAGAGGGAAGTAGGGATTTGTAGAGGTGCCAGAGCTCAAAGCGAAAAACATGGAGATAATACATTTTGGGTGGCATGCTTTTCCTATCAATGAAAATGATTGAGTAGTTCCCAATACTTTCCACGCTAGATGTATCATAGGTAGTTCCCAAACAGAATATAAAGTTTATTCCTTTTTCCACCATACTTTCACTTTCCATGGCTAACCGTATCCATGGGTGCCTTCCATACCAACACTTTCCAAGGAATTTATTATTTGACAACATAAAGTAAATTCATTTTTTATTTCGGGACTGGGCATCCTTAATACCTTTGCCGTACTCTCGTGCAATGACAAGTGAATAAACACTCATCTTGAGAATAACACATCTGGCATGGAAATATATCAGCCACCCCTACCGTTTCATGAGCTGTACGAGCACAGAAAAGAAGTTTATTTCGAAAATTAGAGATGGCACATACAAATTTGCTTAGGACAGAAAAATAATACTGCATATAGGTAGGTATAGTGGACTCATATGGAAAAACCGATTTAAAGGATTTTGGATGCACAAGTAGTGATCATTCTTAGTGCAAATGAAGGCTAGCAAAAGATTGAGAAGCATCCAACCAAGAAACGAAAAATCTCATAATCGAGCATTAAGAATAACTAACACCGAATAATGCACCACAAGAAGGATGTAATTTCATTGCACAACTATTTACTTTCGTGATTGCATAGGAATTACAAACCTTAGCACCAATATTCTTACTAAAGCACAATTACTCACCAACATGACTCACATATTATATCGACATATCACAAAACTATTACAAGGGATCAAGTTTATTTTGTCCAATGATCTTCATGAAAGTTTTTGTTATATCCCTCTTGAATATCCATCACTTTGGGACTAATTTCATATGTTGCTTTTGAAAGCTCAAACAAATCTAAGTGAAGAACATGAGCATAAAATTTTCTTCCCTCAAAATAATTTAAGTGAAGCAAGAGATAATTTATTAAAAAAAGTACTAACTCTCAAATAAATCTAAGTGAAGCATGAGAGCATTTCTCCAAAAATACTAAAGCACACCGTGCTCAAAAAGATATAAGTGAAGCAGTAGAGAAATTCCATAGCTCATAAAGATTTAAGTGAAGCATAGAGAGCAAGTCTAACAAGCCATAGCATAATTTTGGCTCTCAAATAGGTGTCTCCATCAAGGATTCATGACTAAAAATACAAAGCAAAACAAGCAAAGACTCATATCCTACAAGACGCTCCAAGAAAAACTCATGATATGTGACGAATAAAAATATAGCTCCAAGTAAAATACCGATAGTTATTAGAAGAAAGAGGGGACGCCACTAGGGGCATCCCCAAGCTTAGTTGCTTGCTTCTCTTTTTAGATAATGGCTTGGGATTTCATGGGTATCCCGAAGCTTAGGGCTCTTCTTACTCCTTATTCCTTCATCTATTGTAATGTCACCCAAAACTTGAAAACTTCAATCAGACAAAACTCAACAAAATTTTCGTGAGATCCGTTAGTATAAGAAAGAAAATCACTATTATAAGTACTATTGCAAACCCATTCATATTTTATTTTTGCATTATATCTACGGTATTCCAACTTTTCTATAGATTATACCCTCCAATAAAAACCATAGATTCATCGAAATAAGCACTCAAGCATAGAAAATAGAATTTGTCAAAAACATAACAGTCTGTAGCAATCTGAAGATTTTGAATACTTCTGTAACTCCAAAAATTCTGACAAATTAGGACAACGTGGGCAATTTGTATATTAATCTTCTGCAAAAATAATCAATATTTTATCGCACTTCTATTAAAAGTGAGAATTATTTCCATGAGTGCAAAAGTTTCTGTTTTTCAGCAAGATCAAATCAACTATCACCCAACATGATCCCAAAGGCTTTGTTTGGCACAAGCACTAATTAAAACACAAAGGACACAATAATAACAGTAGCATAATTGTGCAAACACTCAAGAACAGAAATAAAAAGATAAAAACAAAATTTATTCATTGGGTTGCCTCCCAACAAGCGCTGTCGTTTTACGCCCATAGTTAGGCATAACACAAAGATTCAAGTATTGTCATCTTTATTTTCCTTAGAGGTGTTTTTGTCAGGAGGTTTTGCAAAGAAAACATAAAACACCTTATCCATAGAGACTTTAGCACTATCAAGTTGCTTATCATCATACCCCCTTTGATTTCCGATAACAATCCAAGAATAGTGTTGGTTAACATCATTGAAAACTTGTGGGATTATATCTAAAACAAGGACTTCTTAATATTCTCATCAAAGATTTGATTATCCCCAAGAAAATGTCTTAGCACATAATCACTATTATACAGAATTTCATTTATCACTGGTTTTTCATGATTCATACCATAGAAATCAAAATTTTCCCTAGCTTCCCGTATTATGTAATCAAATTCATTCATAAGAACAAGGGTAACCAACTTTTTAGCTTTGGGATTCTTTATATCGGGCAGCTCAAAAAACAATCTTTGCAAGGTAGGATGGGTACAGATAAATTTATTTTCAAGCTTCAAAACTAATGCTGAAATAGCTTCCGCATAAGATTTAGTCCTCTTAAGTATAGGAACATCATCAACACTTCAATTTCCAACACAATTGAAAAATTCTTGGATACGTTCTTTTCCTATAACATTCCCTTGCCCCAAAACAAAAGTTTTGGCATCCAGATTGCCAGATGATCCAATTTTTGGAGTTAGGCCATCATCTGTTTCTTCCATACCAAAGTCACTCATGGTGACAAATCTAATAAACAAAAATCCAACTAGAAACACGAATGAGAAATAGGGCGAATAAAAACAGCAAATTTTTGTGAAGTGGGGGACAGGAAAATGAGAGGCAAATGGCAAATAATGTAAACTGCAAGGAGATGAGATTTGTGATCAGGAACCTAGTAGATGTTGATGATGTCTCCCCGGCAACGGCGCCAGAAATTCCTTTTGATGTGGCTTGAACTACGTCAGTATTTCCCCAAAGAGGAAGGGATGATGCAGCACAACAACGGTAGGTATTTCTCTCAGTGATGATACCAAGGTTATCGAACCAGTAGGAGAACCACGCAACACCACGTAAACAGCTCCTGCACACAAAGAACAAATACTTGCAACCCGACGTAAGAGAGGGGTTGTCAATCCCTCACGTGTAAAAAGATAGGTAAATTTGTAGTAGATTGGATAAATAGATATCACGGGAACGTGAGATAAAATAAATAATAATAAATTGCAGCATGGTATTTTTGTATTTTTGGATTAGTAGATCTGAAAATAAAAGAAAATAAAAATAGATCGCAAAGGAAAATATAATAAAGAAGAGACCCGGGTTCGTAGGTTTCACTAGTGGCTCCTCTCGAGAAAAATATCATACGGTGGGTAAACAAATTACTATTGGGCAATTGATAGAACTTCAAATAATCATGAAGATATTCAGGAAATGATCATTATATAGGCATCACGCCCAAGATTAGTAGACCGACTTCTGCCTGCATCTACTACTATTACTCCACACATCGACTGCTATCTAGCATGCATCTAGTGTATTATGTTCATGGAGAAACAGAGTAATGCAATAAGAACGATGACATGATGTAGACAAGATCTATTTATGTAGAAATATACCCGATCTTGTTATCCTTAATAACAACGATACATACGTGTCGGTTCCCCTTCTGTCACTGGGATCAAGCACCGTAAGATCGAACCCATCACAAAGCACCTCTTCCCATGGCAAGAAAAATCGATCTAGTCGGCCTAACTAAAACAAAGATTCAAAGAAGAAATAGGAGGCTATACGTAATCATGCATACAAGAGATCAACGGACTCAAATAACTTTCATGGATAAAAAACATAGATCTGACCATAAACTCAAAGTTCATCGGATCCCAACAAACACACCGCAAAAAGAGTTACATCAAATAGATCTCCAAGAGACCATTGTACTGAGAACCAAAAGAGATGGAGTAAGCCATCTAGCTACTAAATACGGACCCGTAGGTCTACAATGAACTACTCACGCATCATCGGAGAGGCACCAATGAGGATGATGAACCCCTCCGTGATTGTGTCTAGATTTGATTTGTGGTTTCTAGAAGTTGCGGCGGCTGAAATTTATTTTCGTCGAATCCCCTAGGGTTTCTAGAATATTGAGGTATTTATAGAGCAAAGAGGTTGTGCGGGAGGCCACCAATGTGGGCACAACCCACCTGGGCGCGCCTGGGCCCCCAGGCGCGCCTTGGTGGGTTCGGTTTGGATCCGATAACCCATTAACATCCTAGACCAATGGGGATTTTCCACGTGTAAAATCATCGTTGGCTAAAGGAAACACGTGTTGGTTCCTCGGTGGGCTAGATATCGTCCGTCCAATGGAGGAGACATGCCTATGATATCTCGACTCGTGGCAGGTCCCTACAGAGGCCCATATAGGTTAAAAAGGTCAGCCTAGTCAAAGGCCCATAGTATTTACCCAGGTACTAGTTGGCCAGCCTAATAACGGCCTGTTTAAACATTGCCCATTTACGACCCGAAGCCAGATTAGGCATGTTAATTGTTCGCCGAATATTTGGGCCTAATTACGACCCAGTGAAATTTCGGCCTGTTAGAGGTTCGATGTAGACATGGGCCCATTTCAGCCCGGTGTGTCTTTCGGCCTGGGAATGGCCCGTACTGCCCATGGGCCATATATGGTCCGACGCGACATCCGACGCACACACAACTGGGCGACGACAACCTTCTGATCTATGACGGGATGACCGGCGGTGTACTGGAGGTCGACGCCGACCACCTTGTACTTGTCACCAGCAAGCAACTGCTCAACGCTGTTGATGTAGTCGTCCACCACGGCTGGGTCCATGGTGTACACCACCGAGAGATCCGTCTCCCTCGCGTGGGTCTCCACTCTATGCTCGCCGAACTCCATTGGAGCGCCTCTGGCCATCCCCTCTCTATGTGTCGTCGTGGGTGTGCTTGTTGTGTTGTGGGGCGCGATCGAAAGGTTGAAGAGACTAAGGTTATAATGGCCACGGGAATTAAAGGGGAAGTCGGACGGCCAGGAATATCGGCAGGCCTTGATGGCAGTTCTAATTTGCAGCGCGTAACTCCATCGTGCCGCACGTAACTGCATCGCGTGGCAACGCGCATGACGCAACCGCATGCATATGGGCCCCCGACGTGATCGTGCACACGCCCAACCGCTGGCAGAGCGCGCGCGGAGGGACGCGAGCAGAGCGCTCCGTGGTCGCCTCAACGGCGATCAACCATATATATATGTGCATATAGTAGTTGAACATGCAAGGAAAAGCTGTCCACAAGCCGAGCGCGCCGAGGAACGCGAGTAGAGCGCGCCAACGGACGCGACAGAGCGCACCGCGGCGCCTAACAGTGAGCACAGCGCGCAGCGGCGCCTAATGGCGAGCAGAGCTTGCCAAGGGACGCGAGCAGAGGACGACACAATGATACGTGGCAAATAAGACGAACTATGCAAGCCATATCGGAGACATCAAGCACGAATCAGATTACAGTTGCGTGTGCGGTACGTGGCATACAGTTGATCCATCCGAGCTGTTTGTGATGGAATAAGCCATGTGTGTTGCGGGCAAACGCTTCCTGGTATATAACCCTAAATTTAACCAAAAAAGTGTTAATGCATGTTACAAAAATTATATAGCTGGAAACTATGTTCAAATATGACTCCAACGATATAATCTTTGGTGATATGCATTCGTATTTTATTAGTTAAATCCTACTTATAAACCAGGACGAGGGTATAGTAGGTAATTAAATCGCAAACGTTTTTTATTAACTGTATGTGTACGTGTCCTCTCGTCCTCCTCTCGCACGTCTTGTCACCCCGCTGCTGCAACTGGCTTACAATGTAAGCTTGCGCAGCGTGCGGGGGCATTCTTTTGGCCAAACGGTGTCGCCAATGAATCGTCGATGAGCCCGTTCTCGCGCAACCTCGTAGGTTCCCGCGCAAGCTTCCCGCCCGACTCGGTGAAATCCCCCAAAATCCCAATGCTTACCGGCCTGCTATAAAAATCCTCACGGCCGGCGAGTCCTGCATCGCATTTTCCACTCCCTCCCTATAGGTTATCTCATCTGCTTCTCCCACAATCGCTAATGGCACCGTCCGTCGTCGTCGCTCAGCCACTCCGTCGTCATCAGAGGAAAACTCCAGCTAGGTGATAACCCACAAGTATATGGGATCACAACTGTTTTCGAGGGTAGAGTATTCAACCCAAATTGATTCATTCGACACAAGGGGAGCCAACGAATATTCTCAAGTATTAACAGTTGAGTTGTCAATTCATCTGCACCTGAAAGACTTAATATCTGCAGCAAAGTATTTAGTAGCAAAGTAGTACGTAAGTAACGGTAACAGTGGCAAAAGTAGTAGTAGCAATTTTGTAGTGATTGTAACAGTGGCAATGGAAAAGTAACTAAGCAAAGATCAATATGTGAAAAGCTCGTAGGCAATGGATCAGTTATGGATAATTATGTCAGATGCGATTCCTCATGCAATAGTTATAACATAGGGTGACACGGAACTAGCTCCAGTTCATCAATGTAATGTAGGCATGTATTCCGAATATAGTCATACATGCTTATGGAAAAAAACTTGCATGACATCTTTTATCCTACCCTCCCGTGGCAGCGGGGTCCTATTGGAAACTAAGGGATATTAAGGTCTCCTTTTAATAGAGTACCGGACCAAAGCATTAACACTTAGTGAATACATGAACTCCTTAAACTATGGTCATCACTGGTAAGTATCCCAATTATTGTCACTTCGGGGTTAACAGATCTAACACATAATAGGTGACTATAGACTTGCAAGATAGGATCAAGAACTCACATATATTCATGAAAACATAATAGGTTCAGATCTGAAATCATGGCACTCGGGCCCTAGTGACAAGCATTAAGCATAGCAAAGTCATAGCAACATCAATCTCAGAACATAATGGATACTAGGGATTAAACCCTAACAAAACTAACTCAATTACATGATAAATCTCATCCAACCCAGCACCGTCCAGCAAGTCTATGATGGAATTACTCACGCACGGCAGTGAGCATCATGAAATTGGTGATGGAGGAAGGTTGATGTTGACGATGGCGACGGATTCCCCTCTCCGGAGCTCCGAACGGACTCCAGATCAGCCCTCCCGAGAGAGATTAGGGCTTTGCGGCGGCTCCGTATCGCAAAACGTGATGAATCCTTCTCTTTGATTTTTTCTCCCCGAACGTGAATATATAGAGTTGGAGTTGAGGTCGGTGGAGCACCAGGGGGGCCACGAGGCAGGGGGCGCTCCAAGGGGGTAGGCGCGCCCCCACCCTCGTGGACAGTGTGTGGGCCCCCTAGCTTTGATTCTTTTACCAGTATTTTTTATATATTCCAAAAATATTCTCCGTTGATTTTCAGGTCATTCTGAGAACTTTTATTGTTGCACAAAAATAACACCATGGCAATTCTGCTGAAAACAGCGTCAGTTCGGGTTAGTTCCATTCAAATCATGCAAGTTAGGGTCCAAAACAAGGGCAAAAGTGTTTGGAAAAGTAGATACGATGGAGACGTATCAACTCCCCCAAGCTTAAACCTTTGCTTGTCCTCAAGCAATTCAGTTGATAAACTGAAAGTGATAAAGAAAAACTTTTACAAACTCTGTTTGCTCTTGTTGTTGTAAATATGTAAAGCCAACATTCAAGTTTTCAGCAAAGATTATGAACTAACCATATTCACAATAACATTTAGGTCTTATGTTTACTCATATCAATGGCATAATCAACTAGCGAGCAATAATAATAAATCTTGGATGACAACACTTTCTCAAAACAATCATAATATAATATAACAAGATGGTATCTCGCTAGCCCTTTCTGAAACCGCAAAACATAAATGCAGAGCACCTCTGAAGATCAAGGACTGATTGGAAATTGTAATTCATGGTAAAAGAGATCCAGTCACATTCATACTCAATGTAAACTAATAACAATACATGCAAATGACAGCGGTGCTCTCCAACTAGTGCTTTTTAATAAGAGGATGATGACTCAACATAAAAGTAAATAGATAGGCTCTTCTTAGAGGGAAGTAGGAATTTGTAGAGGTGCCAGAGCTCGATTTTGAAATAGAGATGAATAATATTTTGAGTGGTATACTTTCATTGTCAACATAACAACCGAGAGATCTCGATATCTTCCATGCTACACACATTATAGGCGGTTCCCAAGCGGAATGGTAAAGTTTATACTCCCCCTACCACCAACAAACATCAATCCATGGCTTGTCCAAAACAACGGGTGCCTCCAACTAACAACAATCCTGGGGGAGTTTTGTTTGCAATTATTTTGATTTGATTTGAGCATGGGACTGGGCATCCCGGTTACCAGCCATTTTCTCGTGAGTGAGGAGCGGAGTCCACTCCTCTTGAGAATAACCCGCCTAGCATGGAAGATATCGACAAACCTAGTTGATACATGAGCTATTCGAGCATACAAAACAAAATTTCATTTGAAGGTTTAGAGTTTGGCACATACAAATTTACTTGGAACGGCAGGTAGATAACGCATATAGGAAGGTATGGTGGACTCATATGGAATAATTTTGGGGTTTATGGAATTGGATGCACAAGCACTATTCCCGCTTAGTACAAGTGAAGGCTAGAAAGAGACTCGGAAGCGACCAACTAGAGAGCGAGAACAATCATGAACATGCATTAAAATTAATCAACACTGAATGCAAGCTTGAGTAGGATATAATTCACCATGAACATAAATATCGTGAAGGCTATGTTGATTTTGTTTCAACTACATGTGTGAACATGTGCCAAGTCAAGCCACTCAAATCGTTCAAAGGAGGATACCACCCTACCATACCACATCACAACCATTTTAATAGCATGTTGGCACTCAAGGTAAACCATTATAAACTCCTAGAAAATTAAGCATGGCATGAGCAAATATAATCTGTAATTGTCATTGCAAACATGTTTCATTCATAATAGGCTGAATCAGGAACGATGAACTAATCATATTTACAAAAATAAGAGAGGTCGAGTTCATACCAGCTTCTCTCATCTCAATCAGTCCATCATATATCGTCATTATTGCCTTTCACTTGCACAATCGAACGGTGTGGATAATAATAGTAGTGCGTGTGCATTGGACTAAGCTAGAATCTGCAAGCATTCAATTCAAGGGAGAAGACAAGGTAATATGGGCTCTTTGTTAGATCAACAATAATGCATATAAGAGCCACTCGACATTTTCATTAAGGTCTTCTCCTCTCGACCCCCAAAGAAAAGAAATACAACTATTTACACGGGAAAGCTCCCAACAAGCAAAAGAAGAACGAGAAATCTTTTTGGATTTTCTTTTTAATTACTAATACTACAAGCATGGAAAGTAAACTAGCTAAAAGCTACCACTAATTTTTTTGGTTTTTATTAAGGTTTTTCAAACACAGAAGAAGAATGCTGGAAAAGAAAATAAACTAGCGTGGATAGTACAATGAAAAAGTATGAGCACCAACAACTGGCATGAGTGTGTGAACATGAATGTAATATCGGTGAGAAATACGTACTCCCCCAAGCTTAGGCTTTTGGCCTAAGTTGGTCTATGGCCACGGCTTAAAGCTGCCCTCTCCAGTGTACGGAGGAGTGTCCTTAGGGTGCCACTGGTTGGAGATCTCCTCTGGATCCCACTGATAAACAGACTGACAGTGAGGATCAAGTGGTGGCTCCGGCTCAGGCTCTGGAGCTGACATCAGGCTCCGGTATGCATGAACGGCCTCCGGCAAAACAAGGTACGTGCCAGAAAATAAGTTAAACAAAGGGAGCAGGCAAGGTAATAGTCTCAAAGTAATTTTTATCAAATATCAGTCTATATTTAAGCATCTTCTTCTTATTCTTAACAATAAAATCATGTGCTACCATACTCTTATAATCTAGAAAAATAGGAGGCATCATCTTCTTCAGATTTAACCGTTTAGCAACAATAGCGCCTAAACTAAAAGTGGTATCACGGAACAAAGCATGGCGCAAAATAACAATATCAGGGGCACTAAGGTTTCCACTGTTCCCGTGACCAATTAAGCATCTACTAGCAAATATTGCAAAGTAACGTAGAATAGGAAAATGTATGCTAGTAATTCTTGCATCAGAAACTTTCCTCGTTTCCCCTACATCAATCATATCAATAAATCCCTCCACATCATTACAATGTGGTTCCTCTATGCTGCCCTCAAAGGGTATCTTACATACCCGGCAAAAATCATATAGTGACATCTCCTTAACCTCATCATATAAATGAAATTCCACTGAAGGTGGTGATTTCTTAGCATGAAAGTAAATTTTTTGCATGAAAATATTAGTGAGGAGGAGATACTGTTCGTGCTGGTCACGGAGGAAGTCGACGAGGCCTGCATTCTCAGCCAAGTAATAAAAGTCCTCATAAATCCCGGCTGCTCTCAAGAACTCATCACAAGGCCATTCGCACGGCCGAACCTCCATAGTGCGAGGGAGATTATATTTGGGCTTCTTATTCCCTTCACTTTGCTTATCCTTCGAGCTTCGGCTCGAAGAGCCCCTCAACAATCTCTTCATCATTTCCTGTGAAAAATTTCTGAAATTTTTAGTAACTCAAAATAAAAGTGAACCAAACTCAACAAAATTGATAGCAACTACTCCTACAAGTGCCTAGGGGCCATATCATGCAATAAAACTACTTTTGACCACATAAATTTGACATGCAAGTTCAAGAACAGGGTCACCTAAGAAGCAAAAATTTGCAATAAATAAAGGGAAATGCTTGTAGCCGGTAGGTCGACTGAAATGCTTCGCCGGTCGTACGCACGCGCTTAGATCGCGCAACGATTCATGCTATCGTCAACATGTTTTTCTTTAACTGAATCTTCCTCCCCACCTCTTATCCCTTCGTTCTCCTCTTTGCGTCCACTCGCCTCTTCGCCTGCACTTGTCTCAAAAAAACTCTTCGCCTGCATCGCTACGCACCCTGAACCAGCGCTGCCACCAATGACCACGGCTGCGGTGAACGCCACTGTCGAGACTTGAGACAGCCACTGTTGATCTACAGGCGTTGGAGACGATCACCGCCTTAGCTGCAACTGATCGGAGACCCGGCCGTGAGATGCTCCCGTGGACCAGCGCTCTCGCCGCTGACCATGGCCGTGGTGAGCGTTGTCATTGAGAGCGGCCAGCGGTGATCTACAGGTGCTGGATATGACCACCGCCATTGTTGCAACCAGGGCGGGGACAGAAGTTATGAACCAGTCGGCATTTCCGCAACTGGCTGGCCTTTGAAGCTGCAACCGATCGGCAAGAAAGTGGTGACCACCAGCGAATTTTGCTGGGACCAGCTAATGAGAAGCTGCAACCGGCATTTGCTACGGCATCTCACCGGAGCTGCAAACACCAAGTGGCACCTGCGATGTTACAACTGTGTTCCAGGAAGCTACCAGCGGCGCCGCAAAAAGCTTCCACCAGTGACACCAAATGCTGGGACCGGCCAGTGCCATAGAAAAAAGCTACAACCAGCGTCACGAAAAGCTTCAACCGAAGTCACAAAAAGCTTCAACCATGATGACAGAAAACTACGGGGATGACGGCAAAGCTGCGGTTGGGTGTTGACGAAAGATGCAAGCGGCCACGAGAAAAGCTTCGACCGGAAACTGAGGGTGTTGGAACCAGCGATTTGGAATGTTGGAAACATGGCTACGACGGCGAGGCTACGACGATGAGGTTGCAAGCTGCAACGACGAGGCTGCGGCTGGGCGTTGACGAAAGATGCAAGTGGTCACGAGGAAAGCTTCGACCGACAACTGAGGGTGTTGGAACTAGCGATTTGGAATGTTGGAACCATGGCTACGACGGCGATGAGGTTGCAAGCTGCAATGGCGAGGCTACAACCAATGACGATGAGGGTCGCGAATGACGGGATGATGCGTCAACGGCGACGGTGAGGTTGCGAGCGCCATCCATGGGGAACTTCGATCCGTGGCGAGAGCAGCGACCTCTGTGGGAGGGTGGACACGAAGATCAGCCGGTGCGGCGGGGGCAGGGAACGGTTTTCTCCTCATCGCGGAAGAAAAGGAGGGAGAAGGGTAATGCGCATGTCCGAGCGAAGAAGACGCAATCGTGTGCCTATGGCTTGCCAAATCGAATGGCCTGCTGGCGACCGGCCCAACTTTGGGCCAGTGCGCCGCTGCCTAGTAGTGTCCATAAATAAAACACTATAACAAAAACTAATTGGACCATTGGAAGAGTCACATACCAAATAACAATCCCCCAAAGCAGTTTTGTGAATGGAGCTTTCAGCAAGGAGATTGAAAATGGTAGCAAGATGAGCTAGAACTCGGGTTTGAGCTGGTGGATGATTTTTTCTGGAGGAAGACGAAGTGTGTGGGTGCAAGACTAAGTGGAGAGGGCCCACGTGGGGTCCGTGAGGCAGGGGGCGCGCCCTCCACCCTCGTGGGCACATGGTGAGGCCCCCTGGTGTGTTCTCGGTGCCAATAATTCTTAATTATTCTAGAAAAAATCATATTAAATTTTTAGGGTAGAACTTTTATTTTCAGGGTATTTTTTATTGCAAGGATAATTCAGAAAATAGACAGAAAATACTATTTTTGCTTTACTAAATCTAAATAGCAGAAAGTAAAAAGAGGGTAAAGAGAGTTGTGTTTTGTAACTTCATCCATCTCATGCTCATCAAAAGGAATCCACTAACAAGGTTGATCGAGTCTTGCTAACAAACTCTTTCCGAATAACATGAAACTGGAGAAATTTCGAATAACACTAGGTTACCTCAACGGGGATATGCACATCCCCAACAATAAGAATATCATATTTCTTCTTGACAGTAGGAAGAGGAAATTCAAAACCTCCAATAATAATCGTTGAAATTTTTCCAATAGAATTGATACTATGGACTTGAGGTTGTTTCCTTGGAAAGTGTACCATATGCTCATTACCATTAACATGAAAAGAGACATTGCCTCTATTGCAATCAATATCAGCCCTTGCAGTATTCAGAAAGGGTCTGCCAAGAATAATATACATACTATCGTCCTCGGGAATATCAAGAATAACAAAGTCCGTTAAAATAGTAACATTTGCAACCACAACAGGCACATCCTCACAAATACCGACATGTATAGCAGTTGATTTATCAGCCATTTGCAAAGATATTTCAGTAGGTGTCAACTTATTCAAATCAAGTCTACTATATAAAGAGAGAGGCATAACACTAACACCGACTCCAAGATCACATAAAGCAGTTTTAACATAGTTTCTTTTAATGAAGCATGGTATAGTTGGTACTCTTGGATCTCCTAGTTTCTTTGGTATTCCACCTTTAAAAGTACAATTAGCAAGCATGGTGGAAATTTCAGCTTCCGGTATCTTTCTTTTATTTGTGACAATATCTTTCATGTACTTAGCATAAGGGTTCATTTTAAGCATATCAGTCAAACGCATACGCAAAAAGATAGGTCTAATCATTTCAGCAAAGGGCTCAAAATCCTCATCATCCTTTTTCTTGGATGATTTAGGAGGAAAAGGCATGGGTTTCTGAACCCATGGTTCTCTTTGTTTACCGTGCTTCCTAGCAACAAAGTCTCTCTTATCATAATGTTGATTCTTTGATTGTGGGTTATCAAGATCAACAACAGGTTCAATCTCTACATCATTGTTATCGCTAGGTTGAGTATCAACATGAGCATCATTATTAACATCATCACTAGGTTCATGTTCATTACCATATTGTGTTTCAGCATCAGAAATAGAAATATCATTGGGATTCTTAGGTGTGTCTACAACAGGTTCACTAGAAGCATGCAAAGTCCTATCATTTTTCTTTTTCTTCTTCTTAGAAGAACTAGGTGCATCAACATTAGCTCTCTGAGAATCTTGCTCAATTCTCTTAGGGTGGCCCTCAGGATACAAAGGTTCCTGAGTCATTTTATCCCCTCTAGTCACAACTCTAACGACATTATCATTTTTCTTATTATTTAATTCACTGAGAAAATCATTCTGAGCCTTAAGTACTTGTTCTACTTGAGTGGTAACCATAGAAGCATGTTTATTAATAAGTTTAAGTTCACCTTTAACTCTAGACATATAATCACTCAAGTGTTCAATCGTATAAGCATTGTGTTTCAATTGTCTACCAACATAAGCATTGAAGTTTTCTTGTTTAACAATAAAATTATCAAACTCATCTAAGCATTGGCTAGCAGACTTATAACGAGGAATATCACCTTCATCAAATCTATAGAGAGAATTTACCTTTACTACCTGTGTCGGGTTATCAAGACCATGTATTTCTTCAATAGGTGGTAAATTCTTAACATCTTCAACTTTAATACCATTTTATTTCATAGATTGCTTTGCCTCTTGCATATCTTCAGGACTGAGAAATAGAATACCCCTTTTCTTCGGAGTTAGCTTAGGAGTTGGTTCAGGAAGTGTCCAATCATTTTCATTACTCAACATATTATTCAATAGCAATTCAGCTTAATCAACAGTTCTTTACCTGAAAACACAACCAGCACAACTAACCAGATGGTCTCTGGAAGCATCAGTTAGTCCATTATAAAAGATATCAAGTATTTCATTTTTCTTGAGAGGATGATCAGGCAAAGCATTAAGTAATTGGAGAAGCCTCCCCCAAGCTTGTGGGAGACTCTCTTCTTCAATTTGCACAAAATTATATATTTCCCTTAAGGTAGCTTGTTTCTTATGAGCGGGGAAATATTTAGCATAGAAGTAATAAATCATATCCTGGGGGCTACGCACACAACCAGGATCAAGAGAATTAAACCATGTTTTAGCATTACCCTTTAATGAGAACGGAAATAACTTAAGGATAAAGTAATAGCGAGTTTTCTCGTCATTTGTGAACAGGGTGGCTATATCATTCAGTTTAGCAGGATGTGCCACAACAGTTTCAGATTCATAGCCATAAAAAGGATCAGATTCAACCAAAGTAATTATCTCAGGATCTACAGAGAAATCATAATCCTTATCGGAAATACAAATATGTGAAGTAGCAAAAGCAGGGTCATATTTCATTCTAGCATTCAAAGATTTTTCTTTAAGATTAGCTAATAATTTCTTAAGATCATATCTATCATTGCAAGCTAAAAAGCATCTAGCAGTTTCTTCATCCATAACATAACCCTCAGGCAGAACAGGCAATTCGTACCTAGGGGGACAATCTTCATCATCACTTTCATCAATATTATCAGTTTCAATAATTTCATTCTCTCTAACCCTAGCAAGTTGTTCATCAAGAAATTCACCTAGTGGCATAGTATTATCAAGCGTAGAAGTAGTTTCATCATAAGTATCATGCAAAGCAGAAGTGGCATCATCAATAACATGCAACATAGCAGAATGAATAGCAGAAGTAGGTTTATGTGTCGCAAGTTTACTCAAAATAGAAGGTGAATCAAGTGCAGAGCTAGATGGCAGTTCCTTACCTCCCCTCGTAGTTGAGGGCAAAATCTTGGTTCTTTCATCTTTCAAGTTCTTCATAGTGATCAATAGATATAAATCCCAAGTGGCTCAAAGAATAGAGCTATGCTCCCCGACAACGGCGCCAGATCTTGATAACCCACAGGTATAGGGGATCACAACAATTTTCGAGGGTACAATATTCAACCCAAATTTATTGATTCGACACAAGGGGAGCCAAAGAATATTCTCAAGTATTAACAGTTGAGTTGTCAATTCAACCACACCGGAAATACTTAATATCTGTAGCAAAGTATTTAGTAGCAAAGTAGTATGGAAGTAACGGTAACGCTAGAAAAAGTAGTAGTAGCAGTTTTGTAGTGATTGTAACAGTGGCAACAAAAAAGTAACTAAGCAAATATCAATATGTGAAAAGCTCGTAGGCAATGGATCAGTGATGGATAATTATGTCGGATGCGATTCCTCATGCAACAGTTATAACATAGGGTGACATAGAACTAGCTCCAGTTCATCAATGTAATGTAGGCATGTATTCCGAATATAGTCATACATGCTTATGGAAAAGAACTTGCATGCCATCTTTTGTCCTACCCTCCCGTGGCAGCGGGGTCCTATTGGAAACTAAGGGATATTAAGGCCTCCTTTTAATAGAGTACCGGACCAAAGCATTAACACTTAGTGAATACATGAACTCCTCAAACTACGATCATCACCGGTAAGTATCCCGATTATTGTCACTTCAGGGTTAACGGATCATAACACATAATAGGTGACTATAGACTTGCAAGATAGGATCAAGAACTCACATATATTCATGAAAACATAATAGGTTCAGATTTGAAATCATGGAACTTGGGCCCTAGTGACAAGCATTAAGCATAGCAGAGTCATAGCAACATCAATCTCAGAACATAATGGATACTAGGGATCAAACCCTAACAAAACTAACTCGATTACATGATAAATCTCATCCAACCCATCACCGTCCAGCAAGCCTATGATGGAATTACTCACGCACGGCGATGAGCATCATGAAATTGGTGATGGAGGAAGGTTGATGATGACGATGGCGACGGATTCCCCTCTCTGGAGCCCGGAACAGACTCCAGATCAGCCCTCCGGAGAGAGATTAGGGCTTGGCGGCGGCTCCATATCGTAAAACGCGATGAATCCTTCTCTCTAATTTTTTCTCCTCGAACGTGAATATATAGAGTTGGAGTTGAGGTCGGTGGAGCACCAGGGGGTCCACGAGGCAGGGGGGCGTGCCTAGGGGGTAGGCACGCCCCCACCGTCGTGGATAGGGTGTGGGCCCCCTGGCCTTGATTCTTTCGCCAGTATTTTTTATATATTCCAAAAATATTCTCCGTTGATTTTCAAGTCATTTTGAGAACTTTTATTTCTGCACAAAAATAACACCATGGCAATTCTGCTGAAAACAACATCAGTCCGGGTTAGTTCCATTCAAATCATGCAAGTTAGAGTCCAAAACGAGGGCAAAAGTGTTTGGAAAAGTAGATACGATGGAGATGTATCACTGGGAGGCTACACCGTGGCGGCGGGCGCAGTCCCCGGCGTAGTGTAGTGCGTGTGGCGTCCCTGTTGGGTGTACGTGGAACACCCACGACACGCTCCGCCGCCGCTGCCCATCGGCAGCTGTTGCCGGGCGCCGTTGCCGCCACACCACCATCGAAAGCCAGGTCCATCACCCGCTCAGCCGCCATGGACCAAAGGTGGGAGGTGGCCGTCGTGGCCGCTACCCGACTGCCGGCCACCATGGCCATCACCCGCTCTGCCACCGTTGCCCGAAGGCGGGAGGTGGTGGTTGTGGCTGCCACCCCATTGTCGGCCGTCATGGCCGCCAGCCCACCTTCGACCGCTGGGATTATCACCCGCTCCACCACCACGGCCCGAAGGCGGGAGGCGGAGGTGGAGGCCCGCACGTGCATCAACGACCTTGCGCGCTACATCGAGTTCCTGCGGGAGGAGGAGAGCCACAGCCGTGGCCGCAGCACACGCCGACATAGAGGCGAGGAATCATGAGATCAACGAGCAGTCTGACCGCTTCGAGAGGGATCATCTGGAGCTGCAGTGGGCGTTCGAGCTGGCGAGCGTTGCTGAACATGCAGCAGCAGCAGGCACCGTATTGCATTTGTCCAGCTCGTCGGTAGGCTCCTCCTCCTCTGCCTCTTACTGAGCGGGTGAGCGCGCTTGGCAGAGGAGACGCTGCCGGAAGTAGCACAAAGCCCCCCGTGGTAGTTGTAGTATTTAGGGGCTATTTTGTTCAGTTCATCTGACTATAGATGTGTGGTCGAACTGTACAACGTACTTAAAATTAGCTAGTATATATAGTTGAACTAGCTATTTCAATACGTGGTTGGCAACAATTGGGGAGAAGTTTGGTTGGTTCAGCTGTCGAGTTGAACTACTTGTATAAATTAAGAATGATTGCTTAATCTACGAATGAAATCTATGCTTAATTACTAAATTTTAGTTGCAAAAATTAGATAGTGCTAATGATTTCTAGCTGCATATTTTGACAAACCGCAGTGTTACAAGGATTGACAAATGGCAACGTTACTATATCAACAAACGTAAATCTTTCCAGTTTGACAAATGGCAACATACCCAATAATTGTTTGTACGTGGTTGCACACAGGTCATCCAAAACAACCGTTTGCGTTGAAGGGATGCACAAATCCTGCGCTGCTCTCACTTTGCATACGAGTGTTCTATCTAAAACATTTGCGATCAAGAGCTGCACAAATCCTGCTCGGCACATTTTCCCTTGGCTTCCCGGGGAAGCTGCCGGTTTGCATACGGGTGTTCTAACTAAAACTTTTGCAATCAAGAGCTACACAAATCCTGCTAGGCACATTTTCCCTTGGCTTCCACGGGAAGTTGTCAGTTTTGCATACGGGTGTTCTAACTAAAACGTTTGCGATGAGTGTTTTATATTTAAAAATCGTATTAAACTATGGCTTGGCCACCATTAATGGAGAGGATGCGAGCAAGGCAGGCGGCCATGTGTGACGCCCCCGATTTGACCGTACACTAATCATGCACGCAAATGTGTACGATCAAGATCAAGGACTCACGGGAAGATATCACAACACAACTCTACAAATAAAATGAGTCATACAAGCACCATATTACAAGCCAGGGGCCTCGAGGGCTCGAATACAAGAGCTCGATCATAGACGAGTCAGCGGAAGCAACAATATCTGAGTACAGACATAAGTTAAACAAGGTTGCCTTAAGAAGGCTAGCACAAACTGGGATACAGATCGAAAGAGGCGCAGGCCTCCTGCCTGGGATCCTCCTAACTACTCCTGGTCGTCGTCAGCGGGCATCACGTAGTAGTAGGCACCTCCGGTGTAGTAGGAGTCGTCGTCGATGGTGGCGTCTGGCTCCTGGGCTCCAACATCTGGTTGCGACAACCAGGTAGAAGGGATAGGGGAAAAGAGGGAGAAAGCAACCGTGAGTACTCATCCAAAGTACTCGCAAGCAAGGAGCTACACTACATATGCATGGGTAAAAGTGAAAAGGGCCATATCGGTGGACTGAACTGCAGAAAGCCAGAATAAGAGGGGGGATAGCTAATCCTGTCGAAGACTACGCTTCTGGCAGCCTCCGTCTTGCAGCATGTAGAAGAGAGTAGACGGAAGTCCTCCAAGTAGCATCGCATAGCATAAACCTAACCGATGATCCTCCCCTCGTCGCCCTGTGAGAGAGCGATCACCGGTTGTATCTGGCACTTGGAAGGGTGTGTTTTATTAAGTATCCGGTTCTAGTTGTCATAAGGTCAAGGTACAACTCCAAGTCGTCCTGTTACCGAAGATCACGGCTATTCGAATAGATTAACTTCCCTGCAGGGGTGCACCACATTCCCCAACACGCTTGATCCCATTTGGCCGGACACACTTTCCTGGGTCATGCCCGGCCTCGGAAGATCAACACGTCGCAGCCCCACCTAGACCAACAGAGAGGTCAGCACGCCGGTCTAAACCTAAGCGCCCAGGGGTCTGGGCCCATCGCCCTTAGCACACCTGCACGTTGCGAACGCGGACGAAAGCAGAACTAGCCCCCTTAATACAAGAGCAGGCTTACGTTCCAATCCGGCGCGCGCCACTCAGTCGCTGACGTCACGAAGGCTTCGGCTGATACCACGACGTCGGGATACCCATAACTACTCCCGCGTAGATGGTTAGTGCGTATAGACCAAATGGCCAGACTCAGATCAAATACCCAGATCTCGTTAAGCGTGTTAAGTATCCGCAAACGCTGACCAGGGCCAGGCCCACCTCTCTCCTAGGTGGTCGGAACCTGCCCTGTCGCTCCGCCTCAAAGATCCACTCGCGGGTGCTCCTACGAGCCGACCCGTCTTTAATCACCACATGTATCATGTATGAAGTAAACAGTATATACCCGTGATCACCTCCCGAGTGATCATGGCCCGATAGTATAGCACAGCAGACGGACAAGAATGTAGGGCCACTGATGATAAACTAGCATCCTATACTAAGCATTAGGATTGCAGGTAAAGGTAACAACAGTAGTAGCAAGGACAGGCTATGCATCAGGATAGGATTAACGGGAAGCAGTAACATGCTGCACTACTCTAATGCAAGCAGTATAGAGAAGAGTAGGCGATATCTGATGATCAAAGGGGGGGCTTGCCTGGTTGCTCTGGCAAGAGAGAGGGGTCGTCAACACCGTAGTCGTACTGGGTAGCAGCGGCGTCGGTCTCGGTGTCTAGCGAGAGAAGAGGGGGAAGAAACAATAAATATTTAAGCAAGCAGTTGCATAGCGATGCATGATATGACAAGTATCGGTGCTAGAGGTGCTCTAACGTGGTATGAGGTGATACCGGTGAAGGGGGGGAACATCCGGGAAAGTATCCCGGTGTTTCGCGTTTTCGGGCAGAGGAGCCGGAGGGGGAAAGTTACGTGTTCGATAGGTTAGGGGGGTGTGGCGGACGAACGGCTTGCGTATCCGTAATCGTCTTGTCGTTCTGAGCCACTTTCATGTTGAAAATAATTTAATCCGAGTTACGGATTAAAAGATATGATTTTCTAAAGATTTTATTAATTTCTAGAATAATTAATTATTTAAATTAATTCGAAAATGGATTTATGACATCAGCATGATGTCATGCTGACGTCAGCAGTCAACGGGGGTTGACTGGTCAACCTGACCAATGGGTCCCACTGGTCAGAGACACATTTTAATTAAACAGTTTAATTAAACTAGTGAAAATTAATTAGGGGGGTGGGCCCCACTAACATACTAACTAACTAACAGTTAATTAGGTTAAGCAGTCATTAGGTTAATTAATCTTAATTAGTTAATTTAATCAGAATTAATTAAGTTAATTAATTAATTAATTAATTTTATTATTTACTATTTTATTTTTATATATTTTTTTATACGTTCTGGGGTGGGCCCCGTTGTCTAGTGGCCCAGGCCTTAACGGGCACAGGGGGTTCGGGCGCACGGGCGCAGCCACGAGGGCACACCCGGCTGGGCGTGCGGGCGCCGATGGGGTCGGGGAGAGGGGCGGCCAGCGCCGGCGAACGGCGGGGCCGGCAGGAATGGCTGCAGGCCGCGGGGCGCGCGCGGCCAACGGCCAGCGGCGACGCCAGGAGAGGGGCGAGGCCATGGCCGAGGTGGCCGGAGCAGTGAGCGGCAGCAGGTGCGGGTGCGGCGAGGCCTGGGGCGGCAGCGGGAGTCGCGGTGCGAGGCGCGGCACGCAGGGTGGCGATGCGCGGACGCATCAGGGGCGCGGCCCTGGGACGGAGCACCGCGTGCTCGCGCGGCGAGGCAGAGGTGAAAACAGGAGGAGGGGCGCGCAGCGGCGAGCAGGGGGGCGTGGGATACGGCGGGGTGGAGCAGGGGGAAAAGGGGCGGCCGACACGCTGAGCGCGGCGCTGCAGCGGTAGCGGCAGCGGCCGCGAGCGAGGTGGGCGAGACGGGGAGCTCACGTCGCGGTGAGTCCAGGGTGGCAGAGGGGTGGCCGGAGGCGGGCTGCAGAGGCGGCTTCTTCAAGCGAAGCAGCATCGCGACGAGTCTGGCAGGCGCGCGCGTGCGCGAGGAAGACAGGGAAGGAGAGGGGGGAGCTCATGAGGGGGGAGGGGAGGCAGTGCGGTGCGGTGGCCATGGTGCCGTTCGGCGATCCAGTCGGCGCGACGGGGCGGACGACGGTGACGGGGAGAGGAGAGGAGGCCGGGGCCTCACCGAGGGAGCGTAGGGGACGGGGCAGCGGGGGTTGAGGGGGAGGTCGGGGACGAGCGGTGGAGAGGAAGCAGGCCGGCGGGGGCGTCCGGCGAGGCGGCGTGTGATCCTGGCGGCGGCGGGCGACGAGTGCCCCCTCCCTCGATCCCGATCCAGTCGGGGGAGAGGGGGAGATATTTTTGGGGAGTGGGGGGAGTGTCGGTGGGTTGACTGGTGGGAGTGGGGGGGTTATGGGGAGAGGGAGTGGTTGGGGCCGGCCTGGTGGGGTGGCCGACTGGGCCGGCCTGTTGGTCGGTTGGCCCGTGGGGTCTTTTTCGTTTTCTGCATTTTTTTATTGTTTTTTTACTTGTATTTAATTTATTTCTTTTCTGTTTAGCTTAGTTCCCTTTATTTTTTTTGTTTTAGCAAAATACCAAAATGGCACCTAATTTGATGTTTACCAAATATGCCACCGCCACATTATCTAACTACCTAATCTAAAATAGTTGTGTAATTATTTATTATTTAAAAGTATTTAAATAATAGTTTTCGCTACTGTTTTATTCATCTTATAGCATTTAACAATTTATAAAAGTATGGTTTCTTCACCATAATCACCTATGCAATATCTGGCACAAACCGAACATTTTAGTTTTTATATTTGAAAACTTTTATTGTTTGCTTGATTTTTAATTTGAATTCGAATCAGTTTCGAACTAACGCGAGATTAGCCACTGTAATCGAGGTGACGTGGCATCATTAGCAGAGGTTCACTGTAGCTTGGTTATTCGGGCGTCACACATGGAAGTCAAAGGGCTCGCTTCCCGATGAGCCTGCATGGCGTACAACTCACACGCTTCCCGATGAGCCTCCACATTGGAGTACAGCTCGCACGCCTCCCGTTTAGTCAAGCACTCAAGCACCTATCTGCATGGCACCTCCTATCCATTAAGAGAGTGAGGCGTGGCATCACGTGAATGGTTAACAGAACACACACAATTTAAATTATACAAAACATTTGAGATGTTACAGTGGCAGCTATTTGTTTCAAAATGCCTTTGTTGGCTGTTATTCATGTGCACCTTCTCTCAAAATGGACACGAAAAACACCACAGCATGTCGGGTGCCATTCCATTAAAGCATTCCAAGTTTCATGAATTTCAGACAAGTTTTGGATTTACTAGAATTTTAAAAACAAGTATCTCAACGTTTTGCCGGCAATCAACAGTGCCCTGGTGTTCGAAATTCATTCCCATTTCTTGCATGGGACCTAAGCATGCACCGAAGGACACATATTTGATTTTTCAACCAATTTATATGCACTAGAGCATGTGCATGTAGTTCAAATTTGAATTATGCACATAAAATACCTAGAAAACCCAGTTAATGTATAAAAATGTCCAAACGAACCCCGAAAAATTCCAAAATTAAACACAACACTCCTGTTGTTCTATGTTGACACTAGAAATTTTTTGAAAGCAATAAGAGGCGATGGATATTGTTTTGTCCCCAAAGGTGGCACGTTCCCTGCTGAAACCATCACGCTTGTTGTAAGAAGCTCTAGTTTTTGAGAAGCTTATACCCAAACCTACCCCAAATGGGGCAAAAAATTTACTACAGCATGTTGATGTCACGCCATGATAGCATGCCAAGTTTTATGAATTTCAGACGAGTTTTGGATTAACTAGAAATTAAAAACCAAGTATCTCAATGTTTGCGGCCGAGTGACAGTGGCTGGGTGTTTGAAATTCATTCCCATTTCTTGTATGGGACCTAAGCATGCACCGAAGGACACATATTTTATTTTCAACCAATTTATATGCATTGGAGCATTTTCATGTAGTTCAAATTTGAATTATGCATATAAGATGCCTAGAAAACCGAGTTAATGTATAAAAATGACCAAACGAACCCCGAAAAATTCCAAAATTAAAGACAACACTCCTGTTGTTCTATGCTGACACTAGAAAAAAATGTGAAAGCAATAAGAGGCAACGGATATCGTTTCCTCCCCAAAGGTGGCACGTTCCCTACCGAAACCATCACGCTTGTTGTGAGAAGCTCTGGTCTGTGAGAAGCTTATACCCAAACCTGCCCCAAATGGGACAAATTTGTTATCATGGGATGTTGGTGCCGCTCCATGACAGCATGCCAAGTTTCATGAATTTCAGATGAGTTTTGGATTTACTAGAATTTTAAAACCAAGTATCCCAATGTTTGCGGCCGAGTGACGGTGGCAAGGTGTTTGAAATTCATTCCCATTTCTTGCATGGGACCTAAGCATGCAACAAAGGATACATATTTGATTTTTCAACCAGTTTATATGCACTAGAGCATGTGCATGTAGTTCAAATTTCAATCATGCACCTGAAATGCCTACAAAACCAAGTTAATGTATAAAAATATCCAAATGAACCCTAAAAAATTCCAAAATTAAACACAACACTCCTGTTGTTCTATGTTGACACTAGAAAAAGTTTGAAAGGAATAAGAGGCAACAAATATCGTTTCATCCCCAAAGGTGGCACATTCCCTACCGAAACCATCATACACTTGTTTTGACAAGCTCTGGTTTGTGAGAAGCTTATACCCAAACCTGCCCCAAATGGGACAAATTTTTTACCATGGCATGTTGATGCCGCTCCATGATAGCTTGCCAAATTTCATGAATTTCAGACGAGTTTTGGACTTACTAGAATTTAAAAACAAATTATCTCAACGTTTGCAGCCGAGCGACGATGGCAAGGTGTTTGAAATTCATTCCCATTTCTTGCATGGGACCTAAGCATGAAACCAAGGACACAAATTTGATTTTTCAACTAGTTTATATGCACTGGAGCATGTGCATGTAGTTCAAATTTGAATTATCCACCTGAAATGCCTACATAACCAAGTTAATGTATAAGAATGTCCAAACGAACCCTGAAAAATTCCAAAATTAAACACATCACTCCTGCTGTTCTATGCTGATACTAGAAATTTTTTGAAAGCAATAAGAGGCAACGGATATTGTTTCGTCTCCAAAGGTGGCACGTTCCCTACCAGAACCATCACGCTTCTTGTGAGAAGCTTTGGTTTGTGAGAAGCTTATACCCAAACCTCCCCCAAATGGGATAAATTTTTTACCACAGCATGTTTATGTCGCTCCATGATAGCATGCCAGGTATGATGAATTTCAGACTAGTTTTGGATTAACTAGAAATTAAAAACCAAGTATCTCAATGTTTGCGGCCGGGTGACAGTGGCAGGGTGTTTGAAATTCATTCCCATTTCTTGCATGGGACATAAGCATGCACCGAAGGATACATATTTGATTTTTCAACCAATTTATATGCATTGGAGCATGTGCATGTAGTTCAAATTTGAATTATGCATATAAGATGCCTAGAAAACCGAGTCAATGTATAAAAATGTCCAAACGAACCCTGAAAAATTCCAAAATTAAAGACAACACTCCCGTTTTTCTATGCTGACATCAGAAAAATTTGAAAGCAATAAGAGGCAACAAATATCGTTTCTTCCCCAAAGGTGGCACGTTCCATACCAAAACCATCACGCTTGTAGTGAGAAGCTCTGGTTTGTGAGAAGCTTATACCCAAACCTGCCCCAAATGGGACAAATTTTTTATCACGACATGTTGATGCCGCTCCTTGATAGCATGCCAAGTTTCATGAATTTCAAACGAGTTTTGGATTTACTAGGAGTTTTGGATTACTAGAATTTTAAAACCAAGTATCTCAATGTTTACGGTCGAGTGACGTGGCAGGGTGTTTGAAATTCATTCCATTTCTTGCATGGGACCTAAGATGCAACCAAGGACACATATTTGATTTTTCAACCAGTTTATATGCACTGAGCATGTGCATGTAGTTCAAATTTGAATCATGCACCTGAAATGCCTACAAAACCAAGTTATGTATAAAAATGTCTGAACCCTGAAAAATTCCAAAATTAAACACAACACTCCTGTTATTCTATGTTGACACTAGAAAAGTTTGAAAGCAATAAGAGGCAACATATATTGTTTCGTCCCCAAAGGTGGCACATTCACTACCGAAACCATCACACTTGTTGTGAGAAGCTCTGGTTTGTGAGAAGCTTATACCCAAACCTGCCCCAAATGGGATAAATTTTTTACCACGACATGTTGATGCCGCTCCATGATAGCATGCCAATTTCATGAATTTCAGACAAGTTCTGGACTTACTAGAATTTAAAAACAAATTATCTCAATGTTTGCGGTCCGAGCACATGGCAAGGTGTTTGAAATTCATTCCATTTCTGCATGGGACCTAAGCGTGCAACCAAGGACACAGATTTGATTTTTCAACCAGTTTATATGCACTGGAGCATGTGCATGTAGTTCAAATTTGAATTATGCACCTGAAATGCTAGAAAACCATGTTAATGTATAAGAATGTCCAAACGAGAAAAATTCCAAAATTAAACACATCACTCCTGTTGTCTATGCTGACACTAGAAATTTTTTGAAAGCAATAAGAGGCAACGGATATTGTTTCGTCCCCAAAGGTGGCATGTTCCCTACTGGAACCATCACGCTTCTTGTGAGAAGCTCTGGTTTGTGAGAAGCTTATACCCAAACCTGCCCCAAATGGGACAAATTTTTACCACAGCATGTTTATGTCGCTCCATGATAGCATTCCAAATGATGAATTTTAGACTAGTTTTGGATTAACTAGAAATTAAAAACCAAGTATCTCAATGTTTGCGGCCGGGTGACAGTGGCAGGGTGTTTGAAATTCATTCCCATTTCTTGCATGGGACATAAGCATGCACCCGAAGGACACATATTTGATTTTTCAACCAATTTATATGCATTGGAGCATGTGCATGTAGTTCAAATTTGAATTATGCATACAAGATGCCTAGAAAACCGAGTTAATGTATAAAAATGTCCAAACGAACCCTGAAAAATTCCAAAATTAAAGACAACACTCCTGTTGTTCTATGCTGACACTAGAAAAAATTTGAAAGCAATAAGAGGCAACAGATATCATTTCTTCCCCAAAGGTGGCACGTTCCCTACCGAAACCATCACACTTGTTGTGAGAAGCTCTGGTTTGTGGAGAAGCTATACCCAAACCTGCCCCAAATGGGACAAATTTTTATCATGACATGTTGATGCCGCTCCATGATAGCATGCCAAGTTTCATGAATTTCAACGAGTTTTGGATTACTAGAATTTTAAAACCAAGTATCTCAATGTTTACGGTCCGGAGTGACGTGGCAGGGTGTTTGAAATTCATTCCTATTCTTGCATGGGACCTAAGCATGCAACCAAGGACACATATTTTTTTCAACCAGTTTATATGCACTGGAGCATGTGCATGTAGTTCAAATTTTGAATCATGCACCTGAAATGCCTACAAAACCAAGTTAATGTATAAAAATGTCTGAACCCTGAAAAATTCCAAAATTAAAACAACACTCCGTTATTCTATGTTGACACTAGAAAAGTTTGAAAGCAATAAGAGGCAACATATAACATTTCGTCCCCAAAGGTGGCACATTCACTACCGAAACCATCACACTTGTTGTGAGAAGCTCTGGTTTGTGAGAAGCTTATACCCAAACCTGCCCCAAATGGGACAAATTTTTTTACCACGACATGTTGATGCCGCTCCATGATAGCATGCCAGAAGTTTCATGAATTTCAAACGAGTTTTGGATTTACTAGAATTTTAAAACCAAGTATCTCAATGTTTGCGGCGAGCGACGATGGCAGGTGTTTGAAATTCATTCCCATTTCTTGCATGGGACCTAAGCGTGCAACCAAGGACAACAGATTTGATTTTTCAACCAGTTTATATGCACTGGAGCATGTGCATGTATTCAAATTTGAATCATATGCACCTGAAATGCCTAGAAAACCAAGTTAATGTATAAGAATGTCCAACGAACCCAAAAAATTCCAAAATTAAACACATCACTCCTGTTTGTTCTATGCTGACACTAGAAATTTTTGAAAGCAATAAGAGGCAACGGATATTGTTTCGTCCCCAAAGGTGGCACGTTCCCTACTGGAACCATCACGCTTCTTGTGAGAAGCTCTGGTTTGGTGGAGAAGCTATACCCAAACCTGCCCCAATGGGACAAATGTTTTACCACAGCATGTTTATGTCGCTCCATGATAGCATGCCAAAATTTGATGAATTTCAGACTAGTTTTGGATTAACTAGAAATTAAAAACCAAGTATCTCAATGTTTGCGGCCGGGTGACAGTGGCAGGTGTTTGAAATTCATTCCCATTTCTTGCATGGGACATAAGCATGCACCAAGGACAATATTTGATTTTTCAATCCAATTTATATGCATGGAGCATGTGCATGTAGTTCAAATTTGAATTATGCATATAAGATGCCTAGAAAACCGAGTTAATATATAAAAATGTCCAAACGAACCCTGAAAAATTCCAAAATTAAAGACAACACTCCTGTTGTTCTATGCTGACACCAGAAAAAATTTGAAAGCAATAAGAGGCAATAGATATCGTTTCTTCCCCAAAGGTGGCACGTTCCCTACCGAAACCATCACGCTTGTTGTGAGAAGCTCTGGTTTGTGAGAAGCTTATACCCAAACCAGCCCAAAATGGGACAAATTTTTTATCACGACATGTTGATGCCGCTCAATGATAGCATGCCAAGTTTCATGAATTTCAAACGAGTTTTGGATTTACTAGAATTTAAAACCAAGTATCTCAATGTTTACGGTCGAGTGACGGTGGCAGGGTGTTTGAAATTCATTCCCATTTCTTGCATGGGACCTAAGCATGCAACCAAGGACACATATTTGATTTTTCAACCAGTTTATATGCACTGGAGCATGTGCATGTATTGAAATTTGAATCATGCACCTGAAATGCCTACAAAACCAAAGTATTGTATAAAAATGTCTGAACCCTGAAAAATTCCAAAATTAAACACAACACTCCTGTTATTCTATGTTGACACTAGAAAATGTTTGAAAGCAATAAGAGGAAACATATATTGTTTCGTCCCCAAAGGTGGCACATTCACTACCGAAACCATCACACTTGTTGTGAGAAGCTCTGGTTTGTGAGAAGCTTATACCCAAACCTGCCCCAAATGGGATAAATTTTTTACCACGACATGTTGATGCTGCTCCATGATAGCATGCTAGATTTCATGAATTTCAGACAAGTTCTAGACTTACTAGAATTTAAAAACAAATTATCTTCCAGGCGTACGTGGCGGGAGGCTGTGCAGCCAGGGGTGCGCGTGGCAAGCGGCACTGACAAGATTGCCATCATGGCGAGCGGTGGCGTCCCTGACGGTCCCTTTTACACTGTTTGGGCGACGCATACGGGCATTTAAGGCCCTTGTCCCCTGCTGTCAGGGTTAGGTATGATACACTGTAGCAGGTAACTGTACCTACCGCAGCACTTTTCCATTTTTACCCTTGTCTACGTTGCCACCTGTCGGTGACCCCTTGAGCATATAAAAGGAGGCCCATGCGCAACGGAGAGGGGGTTAGCTAGTTCAGAGAACACTCACGCTCGGTCTCGTTAGCTGCTGGAGTGTACTGTAGCACTCCGCGCTCCCGAGCAAGAAATCAATACAAACCACAAAGCAGGAGTAGGGTTTTACGCATCCGTGCGGCCCGAACCTGGGTAAACTGCTCGCGTGCTTCGCCTCGATCCGCTCTTTGCACGACCTCCGCCCCCACCGAACCGAAAGGGACTCGGCCCGCCGGTCCCATAGGTGTTCGTGGATCAGTCCCCCGACATCTTTGGCGCGCCAGGTAGGGGGCGTCGAGGTTGTGTGAACCAGATCCAACGTTCACGCGAGCTAGATCTCCATCATCTTCATCGGCATGCCGCCGAAGAAGAAGGCTTCGGAGGCGGCTGCTCCGTCCGCCCCGCTACCACCAGAGCAAGCGGCTAACGAGGCGGATGCCGGCGGAAGAACGGGCGTCGACGAGAGAACTCACGGTGCTGCCAGGTCCAAGGACAAGGCTGCACTGCCCATCGGCGGCGTAGCCGGCTCCCACAACGACCGGGCGCACTCCAAGACCTCGGCGTCCGTACATGCACCGCGCCCACCTCATGAGGCGCGGGACCGTCAGCGTCACGGTGCTCATAGTACCATGTGTTTGCTGGACCAAGATTGAGCTGGTGGGTCTCGGAGTGCTCCAGACCAGCATGCACACCAACATGCTGGCACGAGCGAGGCGCGGTCTCCTGGACGGGATACTGCTCCTTCTAACATAGTTAGAAGTCCGAGCATATCCCGCTCCTCACACCGTTCGCCACCACCACCCGCCACTGCAGCAGAAGCTTTGGCGCGAGCTCAACTGCTCCTAGACTACCCTCCAACAGCAGACAAGATCGACGACTGGAGGGCCACCATTCAGAATCTCATCGGCTTCACCAACGGCGACACTCAGCGACAACCGAGCACGTCACAGCCGCGGCAAGTCAGCCAGGCATGAGCCGGTGGCGACAAGACCGGTGGGGGTGCAACCACTGTGCACTCTCCGCCCCGAAGGCCAAGATCGCCGACTCACCGGATCCACCTCGACAGCGATTCCACGGCGTCATCAGATCCACGAGCTCGTCGCGATCAGCGCCAAGTTCTTCACGAACGACAGCAAGAAGACGCTCGTACTCGCATCGAGTGCCGAAGAGAAGCGCGACATCAATCAGACCAACGCGCTGGGCCCTCTGTTGACATGCATGCGCCAGGGGAACCAGGCGACTTGCCGTACGCGGTAGGTTGCCCTGCGTTCACTCGTGAGCTGCGGCAAGTCCAGTGGCCCAGCATGAAGAACTTCAAGCCAGACGTACCAGAGAAGTACGACGGCAAGTCGCATCCGTCGGAGTTCCTCAGCATCTACACCATCGCGGTGCATGCTGCCGGGGGGCGGGACGACAAGATCCTTGCCAACTACTTCCCGCTGGTGCTCAAACCCAACGTCAGGTCCTGGCTCATGCACTTGCTGGACAACTCCATATCCTCCTGGGCAGACCTGTGCCATCAGTTTGTCGGCGCCTTTACAGGCGGCCACAAACATCATGGCCAAGAGAGTGACCTTCATCTACTCGCCCAGAAGGAAGGAGAACCCCTGCGCAAGTATATTCAGAGATTCAGCCGTGTGCAACACAACATCCCAGATGTCCACCCTGCCGCGGTCATCAGCGCGTTCCATCAGAACATGCGTAACCGCAGGATGCGGGAGGAGATGGCGATGTGCAAGATCAGAAACGTCAGTGAGCTGTATGTCCTGGCCGACAAGTGTGCACGTGCTGAAGAAGGGAGGAAACTCCCCGGAGAGAATACAGGAGCAGGAGGATCTGACAGTGAGGATGCTGCCCCGGCAAAGAAGAACCGGCGGCGGAACAGGAAGAAGAAAGGCAAAGATGTGCTAGTCGTTGAGCAGTCCGGCAACGAAGGTGGCGCCAAGAAAGCCAAAGTTGGTAGCTCCGGCAAGGAGATTGCCGCATGCACCAACTGCCAGGCTGTGGCGGTCGCCGACAAGAAGGACGGCACCGACAAGCAGTACTGCAAGATTCACCGCACCAAGGGCCATGACCTCCAGAGCTGCAAGAAGGTCGAGCAGCTTGTCCAGCAACAAAAGGCTGAGTACGAGTGACGAGACAAGGTGAGGGCCCAAGGAGGCGCTGGAGAATCTGGCAAGAAGCGCGCCGGCCGGGGAGGACGCCGCGGCAAGGCCAAGCAGCGGCAAGGAGACAGACCTCCCCGCGGCCGCGACAAGGACGAAGACGACGACGACGAAGAAGACATGGATGATGTTGAGACTAGAGAACAGGAGTTCCAGAAAGCCACAGAGGTCTTGTGTGTTGACGGCGGTGCTTCTCTGCATACTTTGCACCGCCAACTCAAGCAGTGGGTGCGGGAAGTCAATGCGGCAGAACCACCTGTCGAGTCACGCAAGCTTCTGAAATGGTCCAGCACGCCTATCATCTTTGATATTGAGGACCACCCTAACCGCACAACTGCGGTCGGGTGCTTGCCGATGTTGGTTTCACCAACTATCCGCAACCTCAAGGTCACTAAGATGTTAGTTGACGGCGGGGCCGGCCTGAACCTGATATCCTCCGCTGTACTCCAGAAACTTCAGATCCCTAACAGCGAGCTTGAAGAGACCAGCACATTCCAAGGAATTAACCCGGGAAGGAGCAAGCCAAAGGGGAAGGTCACGTTGCTAGTAACATTTGGCAGCGAGCTGAACTTCAGGACTAAGAGGGTCACTTTTGATGTTGCCGATATTCCATTGCCTTACAATGGGATACTTGGCCGTCCAGCACTCGCCAAGTTCATGGGGGCCTCTCACTACGCATACAACATGCTGAAGATTCCAGGCCCGATAAGCGTCATCTCTGTCCCTGGCGACAAGAAGGATGCTCTTATCTGCGCCGACAAGATCTACCGGGAAGCCGCAGCCGCAACAGATCGCAAGTCACTTGCCGCTGAAGCTCCCGGGGGGAAGAAGAAAACCAAGTCCGACAAGAGTTCTGATGCCCACTCCGGCAAGCGCACCTCTTCGGAGTGCTGCGCTGCCGACGAGGACGCACCATCGAGCTCCACCGGCAAGTGTAAGAAGACAATGGCAGCTCCGCCAGAGACGAAGAAGGTGTCCGCCAAGGAGAGCGGCACTGGTGGTACCTTCACCATCAGTGCCACTCTCGACCCTAAATAGGAAAGCGCGCTCATTGCTTTCCTGCGGGCGAATGTCGACGTGTTTGCGTGGCAACCGTCTGACATCCCCGGTGTTCCCAGGAAAGTAATTGAGCACCACCTTGCCGTTTGTCCTCATGCGCGGCCCGTCAAGCAGAAGGTCAGGAAGCAAGCAGTGGAGTGCCAAGAATTCATTGCAGAAGAAATCAAGAAGTTGGAAGCAGCAGGCCTTGTCAGAGGAGTGCTCCATCCTACGTGGTTGGCCAATCCTGTAGTCGTGCGCAAGGCGAATGGGAAATGGAGACTTCGTATCGATTTTACCGATGTTAACAAATCTTGTCCCAAAGACCCATTTCCTTTGCCGCGCATTGACCAGATTGTTGACTCCACAGCCGGATGTGATTTGCTTTCATTTCTTGACGCATACTCAGGATACCATCAGATCTTCATGGCAGAAGAGGATGAGGAGAAGACCGCATTCATCACTCCATGTGGCACGTACTGTTTCATACGGATGCCTTTCGGATTAAAAAATGCTGGTTCAACATTTGCAAGAGTAGTCCATGTCGCTCTTGAGCCACAAATACACAGAAATGTGGAAGCCTATATGGATGACATAGTGATCAAGAGCAAGGACAAGGCGACTCTGATTCAAGATTTAGACGAAACCTTTGCAAATCTGCGCAAGATCAGCCTCAAGCTCAACCCAGAGAAGTGTGTGTTTGGAGTCCCCTCCGGCAAGCTTCTCGGGTTCTTCGTGTCTCAGCGGGGAACTGAAGCCAATCCCGACAAGATCAAGGCCATTGAGCAGATTGAAGCACCAAAGCGCGTCAAGGATGTACAAAGACTTGCCGGTTGCGTGGCTGCTCTCAGCAGGTTTATCTCTAGGTCTACTGAGCGCGCCCTGCCATTTTTCAAATTATTGAAAAAGGCAGGTCCAGTAAAATGGACTCCGGAAGCGGAGGCTGCGCTGCAAGACTTGAAGAGATACCTGTCCTCTCCTCCAATACTTGTCGCACCTAAACCACAAGCGAAGTTGCTGCTGTATATAGCAGCAACCAATCAAGTGGTTAGTGCTGCGTTAGTAGCGGAGAGGGAGGCAGATGACGAGCCAACAACCACGGCAGGCACATCCAGCGACAAGCAGGGGGCTTCCCCGACAAGCTCTGGTCCCGACAAGGATGGATCTGCGCAGACGCGCGAGGAGATACAGAAGAAAATGGTGCAGCGCCCAGTTTACTTTGTCAGTCCCCTTCTACAGGGGGCTAGATCAAGGTACTCTGGCATGCAGAAATTGCTTTTCGGCCTTCTCATGGCCTCGAGAAAGCTGCGCCATTACTTCCAAGCACATGAGATCACAGTTGTCACTCGCTTTCCGCTGAAGAGGATACTACAGAATCCAGAAGCGACAGGCAGGATTGTTGAGTGGGCACTGGAACTGTCAAGCTTTGGCCTCAAGTTTGAGAGCACTTCAACTATCCAGAGCAGAGCATTGGCAGAATTTATAGTAGAATGGACGCCAACACCAGATGAAGAAATTTCCAGAAACAAGCATCCCCGTCAAGGAAGCAAGCAAAGAGTGGCTGATGTACTTTGATGGTGCCTTTTCGCTGCAAGGCGCCGGAGCTGGCGTGCTGCTTGTCGCACCCACCGGAGAGCACCTCAAGTACGTAGTCCAGATGCACTTTACCAAGGAGCAAGCAACAAACAATACTGCAGAGTATGAAGGCTTGCTTGCCGGTCTCAGGATTGCGGCAGACCTTGGGATCAAGAAGCTCATTGTCAGGGGTGACTCACAGCTTGTCGTCCGCCAAGTGAACAAGAACTATCAGAGTCCGTTGATGGAAGCCTACGTCGACGAAGTGAGAAAGCTAGAAGAGCATTTTGATGGCCTACAGATGGAGCATGTTCCAAGAGCTCAAAACGCTATTGCTGATGGCCTGTCAAAGTGCGCCGCACTTAAATTACCTGTGGAACCAGGGATCTTTGTGCTCAAGCTGACTCAACCGTCTGTAACACCATCAACTGGACAGAGCAAGAAGAGGAAGTTGATTTCTGGTGACTATTTTCCGTCAGAGCTTCCCCAAGCCGCCGCCAAAAAGGTCCCCAAGATCAACACCAAGAATGCTGAGGAGCAGTCTGCTCCGGCAAGCCCTAGGCTTTGTTCCATTGAAGCAGAAGCTCCCGACAAGTTTTGCTCCGGCAAGCTTGCCGGGGAGCGTCAAGCTCCGGCAGAGCCGCAGGTTCTCGCCGTAGAAGCAGATGTTCCCGCAGCAGCTAAGATCAACACCAAGAGTGCTGAGGAGGAATATGCTCCAGCAAGCCCTAGGGTTTGTTCCGTTGAAGCAGAAGCTCCCGACAAGTTTTGCTCCAGCAAGCTTGCTGGGGAACGTCAAGCTCCGGCAGAGCCGCAGGTTCTCACCGTAGAAGCGGATGTTCCCGCAGCAGCAGATTTGCCTTTAGTCCTTGTTGTCGAGCCACAAGCTCCAGCATGGGCGCAGCAGATTGTCCATTTCCTTCAGACAGGAGAACTTCCCGAGGAGCAAGAAGAAGCGGAAAGAGTAGCCCGGCAGTCAAGTATGTACTAGTTTGTCGACAAGACACTTTACAGAAGAAGACTCAACGGTGTGAAATTGAAGTGTATTCACCGGGAAGACGGACAAAAGCTGTTGGCAGAGATACATGGAGGCATATGTGGTCACCACATTGGCGCAAGAACACTTGTCGGCAAAGCGTTCCGGCAAGGTTTCTTTTGGCCGACAGCCCTCCAGGATGCAACTGCACAAGTAACCAAGTGTGAAGCGTGCCAGTTCTATTCCAAGCAGATACACCAACCAGCTCAAGCTCTCCAGACGATCCCTTTATCCTGGCCATTTTCGGTCTGGGGGCTCGACATCCTCGGCCCCTTTCCCCGAGCAGTCGGGGGCTTTGAGTACTTGTACGTTGCAATCGACAAGTTCACAAAGTGGCCGGAAGTGAAACCAGTGAGGAAGGTGACAGCACAGTCAGCAGTCAAGTTCTTCAGGTCAATTGTTTGCCACTTCGGAATCCCTAACAGGATAATCACCGACAACGGTACACAATTCACGAGCCGCACCTTCATGCAGTACGTCCAAGATCTTGGCGCCAAGGTCTGCTTCGCTTCTGTTGCTCACCCGAGAAGAAACGGTCAAGCAGAGAGGGAAAATGCTGAAGTGCTATGCGGGCTCAAGACCAGGACTTTCGACAGGCTGCACAAGTGCGGAAGAAACTGGATCGAGGAGCTGCCGGTGGTTCTTTGGTCGATCAGAACGACGCCAAATCGAGCCACTGGCCAGACACCTTTCGCTCTAGTCTATGGAGCAGAGGCAGTTATCCCCACAGAACTCGTATACGGGTCACCTCGAGCGTTCGCTTGTGATGAGCTCGAGCAAGAGCAGCTGCGACAAGATGACGCGCTGCTCCTTGAGGAAGACCGTCTTCAGGCTGCTGTGCGAGCTGCTCGCTACTAGCAAGCTTTGCGCCGCTACCATAGCCGCAAAGTTAACGCCAGAAGTCTTGAGGAAGGCGACCTTGTTCTTCGGCGTGTTCAGTCCGCCAAGAATTCCACCAAGTTGACGCCGAAGTGGGAAGGCCCTTACCGGGTGAAATGAGTCACTAGGCCTGGCGCTGTCCGCCTTGAGACCGAAGATGGCATTCCGGTGAGCAACTCCTGGAACATTGAGCATCTTCGTAAGTTTTACCCGTAAGGCGCGGTTGCCGGAACCTGTTCCGGCAACCACCTTTTTCTACAAGTCTTGCCGCTGTTGCATGTAATCCTTTGTACAAAGCCAGGCGCAGACCCCGTGCATAAGTAAAGCTCACGTGCTCAGCACATCTTGTCAGTTTCATGCTTTCTATTTTTTGGCATATATGATCTGACACTTTGTGCAGCACCTACTCCACGGTAAGCAATAACGAGCCGTAAGGCTCCGTATCTTTATTTTCTCTTCTTTCTTTTTTCTCAAGGAAAGGAAGGTTCCCTCGCCCACAAGTTTGCCGGGGAGGAAAGGAGAAGATAATGGTATGGACCAGGCGTCGTTCAAGAAAATTTTGCCTTACCGGGAAGCAAACAACAGAAAAGCTAAGTTGCCAAAGTTTGAGCAATCAAATTTTTAAAAATTTTAAGTTATCTCCCTTGGACGACCGCACTTTGTATGGAAAACCTGTGCGCGGAGGAACCAACTCGTAGCTAGTTGCGCCCTTACTTTGTTTCGAGTCCGCTCAACAACTTAAGTGAGCTGCAACTAGTTGCGACAAGGTTTCTTGTCGGTAGCGGCACCGCCAGCAGGCTGCTGACGTCCCGCACTCAGCGCTCGCGGCTCAGGTGCCTGCACCGGCAAGTTCCCTAAAAGCGTAGGGCAAAAACATACAAAGGGAGGAATCAAGTAAAGGGAATAACATTGCAATCATTACCCAGAATAGAGTTATATTACAAAGATAGCTTGTCGCGGCTCTAACAGATTGTTTCATAACATGATAAACAGCGACAAGGAAAGAAGAAATGGGCGGCCTAATCTACACGATCGCCGTCGACCCTCTTGATCCCGCTCACCTTGTCCACAATGGGTGCGACAAGGGCCTTGAGCGCCTCCAGATCAGCATCCGGTGGCAGGGTCTTGAGGACGTTGGTGAGGTTGAGGCCCGGATTGCGGAAGGCCACCTTCACCAACACTTTCTGAAGAGCTCCCGCGCAGATCTTGCGCGACTCGTCGGCCAGCTGCTTTGGGATCCTCTCCCGGAGTCGCTGGAGGGCCGTCGCCACGCCCTTGAAGAATAAGACGAGCTTGGCGCTGGGTTGGAGGTTCTCGTCGGAGGGATACCCGAGATCCTCCATCCCCAGCTGCGCCAACTCCCTGTCAATGTCTGTGGCAGCATTCACAAGACTCTCCGTCCAGTGCTCCACAGTCTCCCGGAAAGCATTTTTGGTGGCGGCGGCACTTTCTAGCAGCGCCTTGTCGGCCTTGATCTCCTCCTTCAAGGCCGCCTCCTGCTTCTTGGCGCCGTCCAGCGTCTTGGTCAAAGCGGTCAACTTCGACTCAAGATCTGCATTGGAGTCCTTGGCGGCGCTGAGCTCTTTGCCCTTCTCGGCGAGATCGACCTCCAGCTGCGCCACCTTCGTCTCCAACCCCTTCTTGGCGGCCTCGGCGGCGGCAGCGTCCTCTGCTTGCTTGAGGGCTCCGCCGAGTTTTTCCTCGCGTGCGGCAAGCTCCTCCTCGTGGGCGTCAAGATTGACCTTCCGCTGCGCCAGCTCGCCCTCTTCCGCGGATAGCTTCACAGCGGCAAGTCGCTGTTGCTCTTCGACTTCGGCCTTCTCGAGGAAGAAGACCTTCTGCGCTTCGGCGAGCTGCTCCCGCTCCTCCGCCAGGGATCGGAGGGCTTCCCGGTGGAAACCCCCGAGCTCTTCCGCGCGCTTCTCGATATCTGCTCCCGCCTTTGCGACAAGCGCCTCGCGGGATTCCAGCTTGGCTTGCCGCGCGCGGTAGAGCGACATCAACTTCCGCAGCAGCCGCTCTTCTTCGGGCTCGCTGCTGCTGCTGCTTGGCGGTCAACCAGCGTCAGCCCCGCGGAGGCGAGCACCTCCCCGTCGAAGATCTCCCCCTCGACCGGCGCCCTGGAGCTTGACGCCCAGGGGAGGTTGATGAAGACGCCTTCGCCGGCCTTCAGGTAGACGCCTGGCTGGGGCTCTTCGGAGCCTGGCGCTGCGGCAGTGGCAGACGAGTCGGCGGTCGGTGTAGCGCCTGGCGCTCCTGCGGCCTCAGGGCCGTCAGTGCGATCGCCAGACCCCTCGCCAGTTGCTGCGGCGGCAGCCTTGGCGGCCTCTGCGCCGGCGGGATCGTCAGCGCCGACCGCTTCTTCGGCGGCAACCTCGGTCTCCACCGGCTCCACAGCAGATGGGTCTGGCAGCCGGAAAGGGGAGAAGAGTTAAGCAAAAATCCAACAAAAAGAAGATCAAGAGAAGAAGAACCCAAGGGAAGTTTTGAAGCAAAAGGATTACCTGTACCGGGTTCTGCAGTCGTGGTCTCTGCCGTCGGGGGGCCGCTGGTGCTGTCCCTTGCCGGAGAACCCCCCCTTGCCGGAGACTTCTCCCTTACCGGGAAGCCCTCCCTTGCCGGAGAATTCTCCCTTGTCGGGGGATTCTCCCTTGGCTCCTGGTGGGGCTGCTCTGCTCCTACACAAATCAGTAATCAAATATCAGCAAAGACAGAGTATCCATGCGCACCTCACAAGCGGAAAGCAAACCATATACTTACGCTGGGGGCTGCTCTGGAGAAAAGTTGCCGGGTCCAGCAAGATTGTCTCGGGCGCACCTCCTGCTGTCACAGTAGGTTCGTCCTCGATGACAATCACCGGGACCTTGGCCCTCTTTGCTACTCTCTGGGCCAGAGTCCTAAAGAGGAACAAGTTCAGAGAAAAGCAAATGAGATACCAGACAAACAGCAAGGATTGAAGAACTACAAGTACAATAGGGGGATCTTACTCTTCTTCTTCGTCGTTGGAGCTGAACGCGGAGAAGTCGAAGTCCGGCGCGTGCCCGGCATGAGGAGGCGGAGGATAAGCTTCCCTTGGCCGCTTGGCGGGAGCAGTGGCGGCGGTCTGAGAAGACCCCGCTCCAGTTGCCGTCGCAGCATGAGGCGCTCCCGCAGCAACGGTGTTTGCCGCGGTGGAGCGTGTCACGCGGCGCGACGAATGTTGACCCGCTTGCCGCTCCGCTACGTCACCGGCCTTGCGGAGACGCCTTCTTGGTGGAGATGGAGGCTCTGCTTGCGGCGAGCTGTCCGAAGATGAAGTGGAAGACGAGTTGATCTCCAGCGAGCCGCTCGTATCCTTGGCGGGCTCGCTCGACCCGACGCCATGACCGGCAAGTTCCTTCTCGCCGGCGGGCTCCCCTCGCTCGGCACGGCTTGCCGCCTCTGCCGCATCTGCCTCCTCCACGGTAAATCCAAACTCGCCCGCGGCCGCAGCTGCCGCCACCTCTTCCAGCCTAGTGGCGATGAGTGCCATCTCCGCATCCGTGGTGTCGCGGGTGAGGCTGTCCTTCTCGTCGGAGCGGATCGGCACTTCTACCAAGTCATCGAAGAACTGCTGCACGACGTCGTCTGCAGGCTCCTGCCAAGTTGGCACAATTCCATGCGAGTCGCACTCCGGCATCATTGCACGGATGCGGTCGAGCGAGGAATTGTTGCACAACGGAACGACACCCCCCGGCAACCTGAACACTTCGGGATGTTGCGGGTCATACTTGAAGAGCTCCTGGAGCATCGTGTTGAGCTCCAGAACTATGAAGTTGAAGTTGAGGCCCGGCCACAGCCTCATGATATCCGCCGCATTCTTGAACTCCCAAGTAGGTCTCCCCCATTCCTGCAGGGGGGCGATGCGGCGGCGAAGAAAATCTGCGCCAACGGCGCCTACAGTGAGCCCGGCAAGCCTGAGGCGCAGGATCCGGGTGACAGCAATCTTCAGCCTATCGTCTTCCAGGGCCACGTCACTCCAATCGTTGCCGCGTGCTACTGGGGTTTGGCGCCGGGTGGTGAATGGCTGCGGGTTCTCCTCGTCAATCCAGCACCAGTCTGCCCTCCACTCCTCCCACTTGCCACGGAATTCTCCCTCCAGGTAAGTTTCCTTCTTGCCGGCCCTTGAGATCCAGGCGATTCCGCCAGATAGAGGCTCTCCTCTCTCTACTCGGGGTATGAAGAAGTGGCGAAAGAGGGCTACATTGGGATGGACTCCGACAAAGTTTTCGTAGAGATGTGAGAAAACTGCCATGGTCAGAACGACATTGGGGGTGAAGTAAAGGAGGTGGAATCCATAGGTATTCATGATGTCGCAGAAGAATTCAGAGAAAGGCGGGCAGAGCCCGCAGTAGAAGAACAATGCGAAGAAAGGGTTTCCGTTTGGGGCCTTCTTCCAAGCGGCGGCGGGGAGTACCTTCGTGCGCGGATGCGCGCACGTCTCCGTCGACCAGAAGAGGTAGTAGTTCTCCCTCAGCTCCTTCGCGGCAAGCTTGGGGGGGAAGACGGCCCGCTCCTTCCGCAGCGCCGCAAGCCGCTGCGCCTCGGTCGACTTCACGACCTTCCCCTTGTCGGCTTTTGGAGCCATGGCGGAAGTGGTGGAGGAGGTCGACGGCGTTGGTGGTGCTGGTGGCGATGGGGGGCGGAGCGCTGCTCTCTTTCGGCTTTGGGAAGACGAGGGAGCGGCGGAGATTTCTGAGATTGGAGCAGCAACGGGCGAATGGGCGAACTGCCCCTGTTTCCCCTGCTTATAAAGAGGGAGGAGGTGTACGTTCCGCATTTCCGAATAAAGAAACCACCCACGATCTCTCCCACGACGCCGCATTCAACGCGTGCCGTTCGGGGAGGGCGTGGTGGATACGGAGAGAGATACGGCGTAACCTAGGCCGCGCGTGCCCGTGCCCTGTTTTGGGCCTGGCCCAACAGCGCTCGGCACCGTGTATGGCCCAGGCCCGGGGGCTCCTGTCGGTGTACTAGAGTAGGGGTACCCTAGTATCCCGAACTTGTGCACGGGCAGTCGTAGCATCCCGCGGCAAGGCTTGCCGGGTGACCGCCAACATCCTCCGTGGTTCCTTTGGAGCCATTCAAGAACAAAGTATCCAAACCAAGACACCACAAGACCCCGGCAAGAGGAGCTTGCCGGGAAGGCCACCCAAGGCATCTCAAGGAACTTGCCGCGGCGCGCCTCGCGTCCCGGCAAGGCCCGGTGAGCAACAAGCTCCCGGACGCGACAAGACAACGACCGCGGCAAGGCGCTTGCCACGGCAAGCCACCACTCTATGCCCGCGCTCCAGCACATCCACCAACGTGTCGCTCTGGGACCCTTCCAGGCGTACGTGGCGGGAGGCTGTGCAGCCAGGGGTGCGCGGTGGCAAGCGGCGCTGACAAGATTGCCATCGTGGCGAGCGGTGGCGTCCCTGACGGTCCCTTTTACACTGTTTGGGCGACGCAGACAGGCATTTAAGGCCCTTGTCCCCTGCCGTCAGGGTTAGGTATGATACACTGTAGCAGGTAGCTGTACCTACCGCAGCACCTTTCCATTTTTACCCTTGTCTACGTTGCCACCTGTCGGTGACCCCTTGAGCATATAAAAGGAGGCCCATGCGCAACGGATAGGGGGTTAGCTAGTTCAGAGAACACTCACGCTCGGTCTCGTTAGCTGCTGGAGTGTACTGTAGCACTCCGCGCTCCCGAGCAAGAAATCAATACAAACCACAAAGCAGGAGTAGGGTTTTACGCATCCGTGCGGCCCGAACCTGGGTAAACTGCTCGCGTGCTTCGCCTCGATCCGCTCTTTGCACGACCTCCGCCCCCACCGAACCGAAAGGGACACGCCCCGCCGGTCCCATAGGTGTTCGTGGATCAGTCCCCCGACAGGAGCATGTGCATGTAGTTCAAATTTGAATCATGCACATGAAATGCCTACAAAACCAAGTTAATGTATAAAAATGTCTGAACCCTGAAAATTTCCAAAGTTAAACACAACACTCCTGTTATTCTATGTTGACACTAGAAAAAGTTTTAAAGCAATAAGAGGCAACATATATCGTTTCGTCCCCAAAGGTGGCACATTCACTACCGAAACCATCACACTTGTTGTGAGAAGCTCTGGTTTGTGAGAAGCTTATACCCAAACCTGCCCCAAATGGGACAAATTTTTTACCACGACATGTTGATGCCGCTCCATGATAGCATGCCAAATTTCATGAATTTTAGACGAGTTCTGGACTTACTAGAATTTAAAAACAAATTATCTCAAAGTTTGCGGCAGAGCGACGATGGAAAGGTGTTTGAAATTCATTCCCATTTCTTGCATGGGACCTAAGCGTGCAACCAAGGACACAGATTTGATTTTTCAACCAGTTTATATGCACTGGAGCATGTGCATGTAGTTCAAATTTGAATTATGCACCTGAAATGCCTAGAAAACCAAGTTAATGTATAAGAATGTCCAAACGAACCCCGAAAAATTCCAAAATTAAACACATCACTCCTGTTGTTCCATGCTGACACTAGAAATTTTTTGAAAGCAATAAGAGGCAACGGATATTGTTTCGTCCCCAAAGGTGGCACGTTCCCTACTGGAACCATCACGCTTCTTGTGAGAAGCTCTGGTTTGTGAGAAGCTTATACCCAAACCTGCCCCAAATGGGACAAATTTTTTACCACAACATGTTTATGTCGCTCCATGATAGCATGCCAAGTATTATGAATTTCAGACTAGTTTTGGATTAACTAGAAATTAAAAACCAAGTATCTCAATGTTTGCGGCCGGGTGACAGCGGCAGGGTGTTTGAAATTCATTCCCATTTCTTGCATGGGACATAAGCATGCACCGAAGGACACATATTTGATTTTTCAACCAATTTATATGCATTCGAGCATGTGCATGTAGTTCAAATTTGAATTATGCATATAAGATGCCTAGAAAACCGAGTTAATGTATAAAAATGTCCAAATGAACCCTGGAAAATTCCAAAATTAAAGACAACACTCCTGTTGTTCTATACTGACACTAGAAAAAATTTGAGAGCAATAAGAGGCAATAGATATCGTTTCTTCCCCAAAGGTGGCACGTTCCCTACCGAAACTATCACGCTTGTTGTGAGAAGCTCTGGTTTGTGAGAAGCTTATACCCAAACCAGCCCCAAATGGGACAAAATTTTTATCACGACATGTTGATGCCGCTCCATGATAGCATGCCAAGTTTCATGAATTTCAAACGAGTTTTCGATTTACTAGAATTTTAAAACCAAGTATCTCAATGTTTACGGTCGAGTGACGGTGGCAGGGTGTTTGAAATTCATTCCCATTTCTTGCATGGGACCTAAGCATGCAACCAAGGACACATATTTGATTTTTCAACCAGTTTATATGCACTGGAGCATGTGCATGTAGTTCAAATTTGAATCATGCACCTGAAATGCCTACAAAACCAAGTTAATGTATAAAAATGTCCGAACCCTGAAAAATTCCAGAATTAAACACAACACTCCTGTTATTCTATGTTGACACTAGAAAAAGTTTGAAAGCAATAAGAGGCAACATATATCATTTCGTCCCCAAAGCTGGCACATTCACTACCGAAACCATCACACTTGTTGTGAGAAGCTCTGGTTTGTGAGAAGCTTATACCCAAACCTGCCCCAAATGGGACAAATTTTTTACCATGACATGTTGATTCCGCTCCATGATAGCATGCCGAATTTCATGAATTTCAGATGAGTTCTGGACTTACTAGAATTTAAAAACAAATTATCTCAATGTTTGCGGCCGAGCGACGATGACAAGGTGTTTGAAATTCATTCCCGTTTCTTGCATGGGACCTAAGCGTGCAACCAAGGACACAGATTTGATTTTTCAACCAGTTTATATGCACTGGAGCATGTGCATGTAGTTCAAATTTGAATTATGCAACTGAAATGTCTAGAAAACCAAGTTAATGTATAAGAATGTCCAAACGAACCCCAAAAATTCTAAAATTAAACACATCACTCCTGTTGTTCTATGCTGACACTAGAAATTTTTTGAAAGAAATAAGAGGCAACGGATATTGTTTCGTCCCCAAAGGTGGCACGTTCCCTACTGGAACCATCACGCTTCTTGTGAGAAGCTCTGGTTTGTGAGAAGCTTATACCCAAACCTGCCCCAAATGGGACAAATTTTTTACCACAACATGTTTATGTCGCTCCATGATAGCATGCCAAATTTGATGAATTTCAGACTAGTTTTGGATTAACTAGAAATTAAAAACCAAGTATCTCAATGTTTGTGGCCGGGTGAGAGTGGCAGGGTGTTTGAAATTCATTCCCATTTCTTGCATGGGACATAAGCATGCACCGAAGGACACATATTTATTTTTCAACTAATTTATATGCATTGGAGCATGTGCATGTAGTTCAAATTTGAATTATGCATATAAGATGCCTAGAAAACCGAGTTAATGTATAAAAATGCCCAAATGAACCCTGAAATATTCCAAAATTAAAGACAACACTCCTGTTGTTCTATGCTGACACTAGAAAAAATTTGGGAGCAATAAGAGGCAACAGATATCGTTTCTTCCCCAAAGGTGGCACGTTCCCTACCAAAACTATCACGCTTGTTGTGAGAAGCTCTAGTTTGTGAGAAGCTTATACCCAAACCTTCCCCAAATGGGACAAAATTTTTATCCCGACATGTTGATGCCGCTCCATGATAGCATGCCAAGTTTCATGAATTTCAAACGAGTTATGGATTTACTACAATTTTAAAACCAAGTATCTCAATGTTTACGGTATAGTGATGGTGGCAGGGTGTTTCAAATTCATTCCCATTTCTTGCATGGGACCTAAGCATGCAACCAAGGACACATATTTGATTTTTCAACCAGTTTATATGCACTGGAGCAAGTGCATGTAGTTCAAATTTGAATCATGCACCTGAAATGCCTATAAAACCAAGTTAATGTATAAAAAAATTTGAACACTGAAAAATTCCAAAATTAAACACAACACTCCTGTTATTCTATGTTGACACTAGAAAAAGTTTGAAAGCAATAAGAGGCAACATATATCGTTTCGTCCCCAAAGGTGGCACATTCACTAACGAAACCATCACACTTATTGTGAGAAGCTCTGATTTGTGAGTAGCTTATACCCAAACCTGCCCCAAATGGGACAAATTTTTACCATGACATGTTGATGCCGCTCCATGATAGCATGCCAAATTTCATGAATTTTAGACGAGTTCTGGACTTACTAGAATTTAAAAACAAATTATCTCAACGTTTGCGGCCAAGTGACGATGGCAAGGTGTTTGAAAATCATTCCCATTTCTTGCATGGGACCTAAGCGTGCAACCAAGGACACAGATTTGATTTTGCAACCAGTTTATATGCACTGGAGCATGTGCATGTAGTTCAAATTTGAATTATGCACCTGAAATGCCTAGAAAACCAAGTTAATGTATAAGAATGTCCAAACGAACCCCGAAAAATTCCAAAATTAAATACATCACTCCTGTTGTTCTATGCTGACACTAGAAATTTTTTGAAAGCAATAAGAGGCAACGGATATTGTTTCATCCCCAAAGGTGGCACGTTCCCTACTGGAACCATCACGCTTCTTGTGAGAAGCTTATACCCAAACCTGCCCCAAATGGGACAAATTTTTTACCACAATATGTTTATGTCGCTCCATGATAGCATGCCAAGTATGATGAATTTCATACTAGTTTTCGATTAACTAGAAATTAAAAACCAAGTATCTCAATGTTTGCGGCCGGGTGACAGTGGCAGTGTGTTTGAAATTCATTCCCATTTCTTGCATGGGACATAAGCATGCACCGAAGGACACATATTTGATTTTTCAACCAATTTATATGCATTGAGCATGTGCATGTAGTTCAAATTTGAATTATGCATATAAGATGCCTAGAAAACCGAGTTAATATATAAAAATGTTCAAACGAACCCTGAAAAATTCCAAAATTAAAGACAACACTCCTGTTGTTCTATACTGACACTAGAAAAAATTTGAGAGCAATAAGAGGCAACAGATATCGTTTCTTCCCCAAAGGTGGCACGTTCCCTACCGAAACTATCACACTTGTTGTGAGAAGCTCTGGTTTGTGAGAAGCTCATACCCAAACCTGCCCCAAATGGGACAAAATTTTTATCACGACATGTTGATGCCGCTCCATGATAGCATGCCAAGTTTCATGAATTTCAAACGAGTTTTGGATTTACTAGAATTTTAAAACCAAGTATCTCAATGTTTACGGTCGAGTGACGGTGGCAGGGTGTTTGAAATCAGACGAGTTTGGACTTACTAGAATTTAAAAACAAATTTATCTCAATGTTTGCGGCCGAGCGACGATGGCAAGGTGTTTGAAATTCATTCCCATTTCTTGCATGGGACCTAAGCGTGCAACCAAGGACACAGATTTGATTTTTCAACCAGTTTATATGCACTGGAGCATGTGCATGTAGTTCAAATTTGAATTATGCACCTGAAATGCCTAGAAAACCAAGTTAATGTATAAATGTCCAAACGAACCCCGAAAAATTCCAAAATTAAACACACTCCTGTTGTTCTATGTGACACTAGAAATTTTTTGAAAGCAATAAGAGGCAAGGATATTGTTTCGTCCCCAAAGGTGGCACGTTCCCTACTGGAACCATCACTTCTTGTGAGAAGCTCTGGTTTGTGAGAAGCTTATCCCAAACCTGCCCCAAATGGGACAATTTTTTTACCACGACATGTTTATGCGCTCCATGATAGCATGCCAAGATGAATTTCAGACTAGTTTTGGATTAACTAGAATAAAGTATCTCAATGTTTGCGGCCGGGTGACGTGGCAGGGTGTTTGAAATTCATTCCATTTCTTGCATGGGACTAAGCATGCACCGAAGGACACATTTGATTTTTCAACCAATTTATATGCACTGGAGCATGTGCATGTAGTTCAAATTTGAATTCACATAAAATGCCTAGAAAACCCAGTTAATGTATAAAAATGTCCAAACGAACCCCGAAAAATCCAAAATTAAACACTCCTGTTGTTCTATGTTGACACTAGAAATTTTTGAAAGCAATAAGAGGCAACGGATATCGTTTCCCCAAAGGTGGCACGTTCCCTACCGAAACCATCACGCTTGTTGTGAGAAGCTCTGGTTTGTGAGAAGCTTATACCCAAACCTGCCCCAAATGGGACAAATTTTTTACCACGGCATGTTGATGCGCTCCATGATAGCATGCCAAGTTTCATGAATTTCAAGAGTTTTGGATTTACTAGAATTTTAAAACAGTATCTCAATGTTTGCGGTCGAGTGACGGTGGCAGGGTGTTTGAAATTCATTCCCATTTCTTGCATGGGACCTAAGCATGCAACCAAGGACACATATTTGATTTTTCAACCAGTTTATATGCACTGGAGCATGTGCATGTAGTTCAAATTTGATGCACCTGAAAATGCCTACAAAACCCAGTTAATGTATAAAAATGTCCGAACCCGAAAAATTCCAAAATTAACACAACACTCCTGTTGTTCTATGTTGACACTAGAAAATTTTGAAAGCAATAAGAGGCAACGGATATCGTTTCGTCCCCAAAGGTGGCATTCCTACCGAACCATCACACTTGTTGTGAGAAGCTTGGTTTGTGAGAAGCTTATACCCAAACCTGCCCCAAATGGGATAAATTTTTTACCACGACATGTTGATGCTGTCCAGATGCATGCTAGATTTCATGAATTTCAGACAGGTTCTAGACTTACTTAGATTTAAAAACAAATTATCTCATTGCGTCGAGCGGACGATTGGCAAGCTGTTTGAATTTCATTGCCATTGCCTGATGGGACTAGCGGACAAGGACACAGATTTGATTTTTCACTTTTATGCATGGGTATGTGCTGTTCAAATTTGAATTATGCACATAAAATGCCTAGAAAACCCAGTTAATGTATAAATGTCCAAACAAACCCCGAAAAATTCCAAAATTAACACAACACTCCTGTTGTTCTATGTTGACACTAGAATTTTTTGAAAGCAATAAGAGGCAACGGATATCGTTTCGTCCCCAAAGGTGGCACGTTCCCTACCGAAACCATCACGCTTGTTTGAGAAGCTCTGGTTTGTGAGAAGCTTATACCCAAACCTGCCCCAAATGGGACAAATTTTTACCACGACATGTTGATGCCGCTCCATGATAGCATGCCAAGTTTCATGAATTTCAGACGAGTTTTGGATTTACTAGAATTTAAAAACCAGGTATCTCAATGTTTGCGGCCGAGTGACGGTGGCAGGGTGTTTGAAATTCATTCCCATTTCTTGCATGGGACCTAAGCATGCACCCAAGGACACATATTTGATTTTTCAACCAATTTATATGCACTGGAGCATGTGCATGTAGTTCAAATTTGAATTATGCACATAAAATGCCTGGAAAACCCAGTTAATGTATAAAAATGTCCAAACGAACCCCAAAAAATTCTAAAACAAAACACAACCCTCTGTTGTTCTATGTTGACACTAGAAATTTTTTGAAAGCAATAAGAGGCAACGGATATCGTTTCATCCCCAAAGGTGGCACGTTCCCTACCGAAACCATCACGCTTGTTGTGAGAAGCTCTGGTTTGTGAGAAGCTTATACCCAAACCTGCCCCAAATGGGACAAATTTTTACCATGACATGTTGATGCCGCTCCATGATAGCATTCCAAGTTTCATGAATTTCAGACGAGTTTTGGATTTACTAGAATTTTAAAACCAAGTATCTCAATGTTTGCGGCCGAGTGACGGTGGCAGGGTGTTTGAAATTCATTCCCATTTCTTGCATGGGACCTAAGCATGCACAGTATCTCAATGTTTGCGGCCGAGTGACGGTGGCAGGGTGTTTGAAATTCATTCCCATTTCTTGCATGGGACCTAAGCATGCACCGAAGCGGTCCTTGGGGGCTCTGGGGATTAGCTTGGACTTTCTTTCCTTGGGGAAGCGGTCCTTACGTAGATGTATCCATACTTGATCACCCGGTTGGAACACCATCAGAGATTTGTGGATGTTGAGCTTGGAGGCGAGTCGTTGTACGTGGCGCTCGATCGTAGAACGTGTTTCTTCATGCATCTTCTTGAGGTAGGTGGCTCTTGCACTAGCGTCCATGTTTGCTTGTTCTTGAAGCGGTAGAGGAAGGATGTCCAATGGTGACAATGGGTTGAAGCGGTAGACAACCTCGAAGGGGGACTTGCCGGTGGTAGAGTGTCTTGCACGGTTGTAGGCGTACTCGGCGATAGGTAGGCACTCCTCCCACTCCTTGATTTTCCTCTTGATCAACACACGTAGGAGAGTGGCGAGCTTCCGATTGGTGACTTCTGTTTGGCCATCGGTTTGAGGATGATGCACCGTGGAGAGTAGCTTGATTCCGAGCTTGGCGCAAAGCGTCTTCCAAAAGTAGCTTAAGAACTTGACGTCTCGGTCCGACACAATTGTCTTTGGCACGCCATGCAACCTCAAGATTTCCCTACAAAAGAGATTGGCAACATGTGAAGCATCGTCTATCTTATTGCATGGGATAAAATGAGCCATTTTAGAGAAGCGGTCTATGACAACAAATACAGAGTCCTTGCCATTTTGAGTCCTAGGTAAGCCAAGTACAAAATCCATGCTAATATCTTCCCAAGGTTGATGTGGAATAGGTAGTGGCATATGTAAACCATGGGATTGAGATTGTGACTTAGCTTTGCAACATGTAGAGCACCGTGTGGTGAAGCGGGCAACATCATGATACATGTGAGGCCCAAAATAGTGCTTAGAGAGCAAGACAAAAGTCTTGTCGCATCCAAAGTGTCCCGTGAGTCCGCCTCCATGAGCTTCTTGCAAAAGTAACAAATGAAAAGAAGACTCAGGAATGCATAGTTTGTTAGCTTTCATAAGGTAACCGTCTTTGATATAGTATCATTCCCAAGAAGTATGCATCACACGCTTAGCATAAGGAGTATCAAAAGTCACATCATGCTCATACAAATCTTTGATATGATCAAATCCAACAACATTCAATTCAAGTTGAGTAAGTAACATGCATTTGCGGGAAAGGGCATCCGCCACAACATTCTCTTTGCCCTTAATGTACTTGATCACATAGGGTAAAGATTCAATAAATTCACTCCATTTAGCATGCCATTTATTCAACTTGGTTTGACCTTTAAGGTACTTAAGTCTTTCATGATCGGTATGTATGACAAACTCATGCGGTCTAAGGTAATGCTCTCAAACATGTAACACACACACTAAAGCATACAATTCTTTGTCATAGATGGGATAGTTAAGTTGAGCACCTAAGAGTTTTACACTAAAATATGCAATAGCACGCTTTTCTTGCATCAAAACTCCACCAATTCCATTACCACTAGCATCACAATGGACCTCAAAAGTTTTGTCAAAGTTAGGCAAAGCAAGAAGCGAAGCATGAGTAAGCAAGTATTTGAGCTCATCAAAAGCGGTTGATTGCAAAGGTCCTCAAACAAAGGGTGCATTCTTCTTACTCAAGGCATGCAACGGTGCGGCAATAGAGCTAAAATCTTTCACAAAGCGACGATAGAAAGCCGCAAGGCCAAGAAAACCACACACTTGTTGCAAATTAGTGGGTTGTGGCCAAGTTTTAATTGCTTCAATTTTAGACTCATCAACATGGACACCCTTTGAAGAAACAACAAAACCCAAGAAAACAAGCTTGTCAACTCCAAACGTGCACTTTTTCATGTTGGCATAAAGACGTTCCTTGCGAAGAGTTTGCAACATGGTCCTAACATGTTTCACATGATCTATGATGGATTTTCTAAAAACAAGAATGTCATCGAAGTAGACCACAACAAACACTCAAATGTAAGGATGAAGCACTAAATTAATAAGTCGCATGAAAGTACGGGAGCTTCCGATAAACCCATAGGCATAACTAACCACTCGTAAAAGCCAAATTTAGTTTTGAAAGAAGTTTTCCATTCGTCACCTTCTTGTATGTGTATTTGATAATAGCCACTTCTGAGATCAATTTTGGATAAAATGGTAGCGCCGCTAAGCTCATCTAACATATCATCTAGGCGAGGTATGGGATTCCTGTAACGAATGGTGATAGCGTTGATGGGTCTACAATCAGAGCACATGCGGAAACTACCATCTTGCTTGGGCACAAGTATAACCGGAATGGCACAAGGGCTTAAGCTTTCACGTACATGACCGTTGTCGATGATTTGTTGTACTTGTTGTTGGATCTCCTTAGTTTCTTCGGGGTTGACGCGGTAGGGAACCTTGTTCGGAAGAGGTGCGCCGGGGATGAGGTCAATCCTATGTTCAATGCCACGTAGAGGAGGGAGACCAGGAGGTAGCTCATTAGGGAAGACATCTTCGAATTCCCACAACAAGTTGGAAAACACTAGAGGGAGAGGATTAGGATTGTTAGTTTCTGCCACCTCATCTTTGCATAGGAGGACAAAGTGGATGACACCCGATGGGTTCTCCCACACTTTTCTCATCTCTCTCTTTGTGGCTAGGAGGACTAATTTTTTCTCCCTTGGTGAAGAGTCGCTCAATTTTGGCTTGTGGCTCTCACTTTGTTTTTGGTGGTTCACTTTCTCACTAGGATCTCCATGATGGGTGGATGCTTGCTTGTCGGCGATTACTTGGCTTGGTGACATTGGTCCAAGCACATATTCCTTGCCTTTCATCGTGAAGCTATAGTGGTTGGTTCGTCCGTTGTGGATGACTCCGCGGTCAAATTGCCAAGTTCGTCCCAAGAGAAGATAGCACACGGACATAGGTACTATGTCACACACCAAGGTATCCTCGTAGGCGCCGATCTTGAAAGAAACTTGTACCGTATGCTCCACTTGGATAGTGCCGGAGTCGCTTAGCCATTGCACCTTGTAGGGATGAGGGTGCTTCTTTTCGACCAATTGCAGCCTAGAACATAGCTCGTCGCTTGCCAAGTTGTGACAACTTCCTCCGTCAATGATGACCTTCACGGAACGCCCGTTGATGTCGGCCTTTGGTGTGGAAGATGTGGCATCGTTGGTCTTCATCTTGATGGTGTTGGAGCATCAAGACCTTGGAGACCACTATCGGCGTTCTACGAACAGGGGTCCCCAGACTTGCCTGCCTGCGGCCCACGGTGTGGCTCTGCAAGCGGGCCCGTATGGCCCATCTTCACAAACAAGCATTCAAGACCCTCGCGAGAGGCGAAGCCTCGCGAGGCGGACAACATAAGACCTCCTCAGGAGCGGCCTCACCAGGCTGGCTCGCGAGGGGCGGAGAGATCAAGGCCAGGCAAACCTCGCGAGGTTCCAATGACGTGAGCCATGACGATCGAGACCAGGCGGGTTCCAGGCGGGCGCCAGCGCTCACAGTGTCCTTGTTTCCTCTTTGGTGTTAAGGAGGCAAGCGCAGGCGAAGAGTACCGAGGCGTCAAGCAAAGGTTTCCATATCGGTGCAACGAGACCAAGAGAAGCAGGATGGCAAGGCGAAGGTCACCATGGAGCCCAAGACGGCGTCACCACCAGAGCCTTTGGCAGGCGAAGACTGCTTTTGTCAGGATAACTTGTACTGGCTATCCCCTTTCAAATTGGCTGTTGTTGGCTCCCTTCCCGCTCAATATTTGGGGAGAGGACCAGGGCCTCTATAAATAGGATTAGCCACCATAGTAGTGAGGGACCGGATCGACCTCATATTAGATCTGAGCCATTTCATCCTTGGCCACTCACCCACCAAGCATAAGAACACCTCACCTCAGGAGGCTGTTCTTTCCCTTGTACTGCTCATCATCAGCCCAAGAGGCAATCCACCACACCACACTGGAGTAGGGTATTACACCGCAATGGTGGCCCGAACCAGTATAAATCTTGTGTCTCTTGTGTTGCGAGTTCGTCGAGCTAGCCTTTGAGATCGCAAAGTGCTTGAGGGCTTGATTGGTGAGGGAGAGATCTTCGCGCGTGAACCTTAAGGGATTTGCCAGAACCCGAAATCCAACATTTGGCGCGCCAGGTAGGGGTGCGCCGGAGCTCTTCTTCCGCTAGTTGATCCCCTCGTTGGTCCCCCGACACTCTGCGACTCCAATGTCCGACGACTCAAGGACCAACGCCGACCGCTGGGTAGCCTGGCCAGCCCGGGCGGCACCGCCCGCTCAAGAAGACCTCAACCCAACGCCCCAGGCAGCACGTGCACCACCAAACACTGAAGGGCGTGGGCGACACGGTCACCCGCCGTCCGCCCTTACTCCGCGACAAGTGCGGTGATACGTCTCCAACGTATCTATAATTTTTGATTGTTCCATGCTATTATATTATCAACCTTGAATGTTTTATATGCATTAACATGCTATTTTATATGATTTTTTGGGACTAACCTATTAACCTAGAGCCCAGTGCCAGTTTCTATTTTTTCCTTGTTTTTGAGTATCGCAGAAAAGGAAAATCAAACGGAGTCCAATTGACCTGAAACTTCACGGAGATCATTTTTGGACCAGAAGAAGCCCACGGAGTACCGAAGGTGGGCCAGAAGAGTCCCGAGGCCACCATGAGGGTGGGGGGCGTGCTCTACCCCTTGGGCGCATCCCCCTGCTTCGTGGCCGCCTCGTGGCCCCCCTGACTGACTTCTTTCGCCTATATATATATCAATATACCCTAGAAATATCGAAGAGCAGAATAGATCGGGAGTTCCACCGCCAGAAGCCTCTTTAGCCACCGAAAACCAATCTAGACCCGTTCCGGCACCCTGCCGGAGGGGGGGAATCCCTCTCCGGTGGCCATCTTTATCATCCCGGCGCTCTCCATGACAAGGAGGGAGTAGTCCACCCTCGGGGCTGAGGGTATGTACCAGTAGCAATGTGTTTGATATCGCGAGCTTTGCTATTATAGTTGGATCTTACGATGTTTCTCCCCCTCTACTCTCTTGTGATGAATTGAGTTTTCCCTTTGAAGTTATCCTATCGGATTGAGTCTTTAAGGATTTGAGAACACTTGATGTATGTCTTGCATGTGCTTATCTATGGTGACAATGGGATATCACGTGATCCACTTGATGTATGTTTTGGTGATCAAATTGCGAGTTCCGTGACCTCGTGAACTTATGCTTAGGGGTTGGCACATGTTTTTGTCTTGACTCTCAGGTAGAAACTTTGGGGCACTCTTTGAGGTTCTTCGTGTTGGTTGAATAGATGAATCTGAGATTGTGTGATGCATATCATATAATCATACCCACGGATACTTGAGGTGACATTGGAGTATCTAGGTGACATTAGGGTTTTGGTTGATTTGTGTCTTAAGGTGTTATTCTAGTACGAACTCTAGGATAGATTGAACGGAAAGAATAGCTTCGTGTTATTTTACTACGGACTCTTGAATAGATCGATCAGAAAGGATAACTTTGAGGTGGTTTCGTACCCTACCATAATCTCTTCATTTGTTCTCTTCTATTAGTGACTCTGGAGTGACTCTTTGTTGCATGTTGAGGGATAGTTATATGATCCAATTATGTTATTATTATTGAGAGGACTTGCACTAGTGAAAGTATGAACCCTAGGTCTTGTTTCCTAGCATTGCAATACCATTTACGCTCACTTTTATCATTAGTTACCTTGCTGTTTTTATATTTTCAGATTACAAAAACCTTTATCTACCATCCATATTGCACCTGTATCACCATCTCTTCGCCGAACTAGTGCACCTATACAATTTACCATTGTATTGGGTGTGTTGGGGACACAAGAGACTCTTTGTTATTTGGTTGTAGGGTTGTTTGAGAGAGACCATCTTCATCCTACGCGTCCCACGGATTGATAAACCTTAGGTCACCCACTTGAAGGAAATTTGCTACTATCCTACAAACCTCTGCACTTGGTTGCTCCATGCTATGTTATCTACTGTTTTGGGCAATATTGGGCTTTATTATCCACTTTTATATTATTTTTGGGACTAACCTATTAACCGGAGGCCTAGCCCAGAATTGCTGTTTTTTGTCTATTTCAGTGTTCCGAAGAAAAGGAATATCAAACGGAGTCGAAACAGAACGAAATCAACTGGAGAAGTTATTTTTGGAAGGAAAGCTACCGGATGGACTTGGACCCCACGTCAGGAGCCAAGGGAGGTGCTCACGAGGGTGGGGGGCGCGCCCCCCTAGGGCGCGCCCCCTGCCTCGTGGGGCCCCCGAAGCTACACCGACGTACTTCTTTCACCCATATATACCTATGTACCCTAAAACTTCTAGAACACACAATAGATCGGGAGTTCCACCGCCAGAAGCCTCAGTAGCCACCGAAAGCCAATCTAGACCCGTTCCGGTGCCCTGCCGGAGGGGGCAATCCCTCTCCGGTGGCCATCTTCATCATCCCGGTTCTCTCCATGACGAGGAGGGAGTAGTTCTCCCTCGGGGATAAGGGTATGTACGAGTAGCTATGTGTTTGATCTCTCTCTCTCTCTCATGTTCTTGATTTGGCACGATCTTGATGTATCGCGAGCTTTGCTATTATAGTTGGATCTTATGTTTCTCCTCCCCCTCTTCTCTCTTGTAATGAATTGAGTTTCCCCTTTGAAGTAATCTTATCAGATTGAGTCTTTAAATATTTGAGAACACTTGATGTATGTCTTGCATGGGATACCCGTGGTGACAATGGGGTATTCTATTGATCCACTTGATGTATGTTTTGGTGATCAACTTGCGGGTTCCGCCCATGAACCTATGCATAGGGGTTGGCACACGTTTTCGTCGTGATTCTCCGGTAGGAACTTTGGGGCACTCTTTGAGGTTCTATGTGTTGGTTGAATAGATGAATCTAAGATTGTGTGATGCATATTGTATAATCATACCGATGGATACTTGAGGTGACATTGGAGTATCTAGGCGACATTAGGGTTTTGGTTGATTTGTGTCTTAAGGTGTTATTCTAGTACGAACTCTAGGGCTGTTTGTGACACTTATAGGAATAGCCCAACGGATTGATTGGAAAGAATAACTTTGAGGTGGTTTCGTACCCTACCATAAAATCTTCGTTCGTTCTCCGCTATTAGTGACTTTGGAGTGACTCTTTGTTGCATGTTGAGGGATAGTTATGTGATCCAATTATGATATTATTGTTGAGGGAACTTACACTAGCGAAAGTATGAACCCTAGGCCTTATTTCCACGCATTGCAATACCGTTTACGCTCACTTTTATCATTAGTTACCTTGCTGTTTTTATAATTTCAGATTACAAAAACCTTTATCTACTATCCATATACCACTTGTTTCACCATCTCTTCGCCGAACTAGTGCACATATACAATTTACCATTGTATTGGGTGTGTTGGGGACACAAGAGACTCTTTGTTATTTGGTTGCAGGGTTGCTTGAGAGAGACCATCTTCATCCTACGCCTCCTACGGATTGATAAACCTTAGGTCATCCACTTGAGGGAAATTTGCTACTGTCCTACAAACCTCTGCACTTGGAGGCCCAACAACGCCTACAACAAGAAGGTTGTGTAGTAGACATCAAGCTCTTTTCTGGCGCCGTTGCCGGGGAGGTGAGTGCTTGAAGGTATATCTTTAGATCTTGCAATCGAGTCTTTTAGTTTCTTGTTTTATTACTAGTTTAGTTTATAAAAGAAAACTATTAAAAAATGGAATTAAGCGTACCTCATATGGTTCATCTTTTTAATATCTATCATGAAAATAAGGATTCCGTTAATTGTGCTCATTTGCTAGAAGAGGAATGCATTAGAATGTTTGCCACTAAATATTTGAATGATGAGCAAGATTGCAATGTTGTTCGTATGAATTCCTTGAATATCTATGATGCTAATTATACGCAAAGCCACAAGCTTGGGGAAGCTATGTTTGATGAAGATGATATTTTTTGTCCCCCAAGCTTTGATGAGCAAATTTACTATGATGAAAGCATGTCTCCTATATATGATGATTATTGTGATGACACGCATGCTTTAAATAATAATGATAACAATGAAACTTGTCATCTTGATTTCAATTTTCAATCCCATGATAGTTACTTTGTTGAGTTTGCTCCCACTACTATTCAAGAGAAGAATTTTTCTTATGTGGAGAGTAGTAAATTTTCTATGCTTCTAGATCATGAAAAGAATGCTTTAGGTGCTGGTTATATTGTTGAATTCATTCATGATGCTACTGAAAATTATTATGAGGGAGGAACATATGCTTGTAGGAATTGCAATAATATCAAGTTTCCTCTCTATGTGCTTAAAATTTTGAAGTTATGCTTATTTTGCTCTCCTATGCTAGTTGATTATTGTTCCCATAAATTATTTGCTCAAAAAATCCCTATGCATAGGAAGTGGGTTAGACTTAAATGTGCTAGTCATATTCTTCATGATGCTCTCTTTATATTTCAATTCTTATCTTTTATGTGAGCATCATTGAAATCATCATGCCTAGCTAGGGGCGTTAAACGATAGCGCTTGTTGGGAGGCAACCCAATTTTATTTTTGTTCCTTGCTTTTTTCTCCTGTTTAGTAATAAATAATTCATATAGCCTCTGTTTAGATGTGGTTTTATGCTTTTAATTAGTGTTTGTGCCAAGTAGAACCTTTGGGAAGACTTGGGTGAAGTCTTTATGATCATGCTGTAAAAAACAGAAATTTTAGCGCTCACGAGAATTGCTGCCATTTTTATTTGGAGAGTGCTATTTAGTTAATTATTTTGCATATGATTAATAGATAAATTCCTCAGGTCCAGCAATTTATTTGAGAATTTTATGAGTTCCATAAGTATACGTTTGATCCAGATTACTACAGACTATTCTGTTTTTGACACATTCTGCTTTTCATGTGTTGTTTACTTATTTTGATGAATCTATGGCTAGTAAAAGAGTTTATAAACCATAGATAAGTTGGAATATGGTAGGTTTAACATCAATATAAATAAAGAATGAGTTCATTACAGTACCTTGAAGTGGTGTTTTGTTTTCTTTCGCTAACGGAGCTTACGAGTAATCTGTTAAGTTTTGTGTTGTGAAGTTTTCAAGTTTTGGGTAAAGATTCGATGGACTATGGAACAAGGAGTGGTAAGAGCCTAAGATTGGGTATGCCCAAGGCACCCCAAGGTAATATTCAAGGACAACCAAGAGCCTAAGCTTGGGGATATCCCGGAAGGCATCCCCTCTTTCGTCTTCGTTCATTGGTAACTTTACTTGGAGCTATATTTTTATTTGCCACATGGTATGTGTTTTAATTGGAGCATCAACATATTTTGTTAGGATTTGATTTCTGTTATTTAGAACAATGTTTTGCATCTTTTATTTCAATAAAAGTGGCATTGATAGCCTTTACTATGCCTATGTTACAAGTATACATGTTGCTGTTTGAAAACAGAAAGTTTACCTCTGTTGCAATAATTCCCTAGAAAAGTCAGGATGCGATAAAATGTTGAAACCTTTTGCATATTAAGATCTGATAAATTTACTACAGTGTGAATTTTATTTCATAATTTTTGGAGCTAGGGAAGTATGGATGTTGCAGCATTCTTTACATACTATCCTGTTTAGGCAGATTGTTGTTATGTTTGCATTGTTTGCATATGTTTGCTTCTTTAATGATTCTATTTGAGGATAGGACTATTAAATATACAGAGGCATTTAGTATGCAATGTTGAATAATAATTTTAGTGATTTTCTACAGTAGAGTATGATAAGGTTTTTGCAATGGTATATACTAACTTATCTCACGAGTCCTTGTTGAGTTTTGTGTGGATGAAGCTTTTGAGATTTAGGGAGACCGTGATATGAGAGGAATTAAGGAGACACAAAAGCTCAAGCTTGGGGATTCCCAATGCATCCCAAGATAATATTTCAAGAAGTCTCAAGCATCTAAGCTTGGGGATGCCCCGGTTGGCATCCCACCTTTCTTCTTCAACAACTATCGGTTAGTATCGGTTGATCCTAAGTTTTTGCTTCTTCACATGATGTTTGCTATTCTTAGATGTCATTTTATTTTGCTTTGCTTGCTGTTTGAATAGAATACCAAGATCTGAAATTTTTAAATGTTAGAGAGTCTTCATATAGTTGCATAATTATTCAAGTACTCATTGATCTTCACTTATATCTTTTGGAGTAGTTTGTCATTTGCTCTAGTGCTTCACTTATATCTTTTAGAGCACGGTGGTAGTTTTATTTTGAAGAAATAGATGAACTATCATGCTTCACTTAGATTATTTTGAGAGTCTTAAATAGCATGGTAATTTGCCTAAAATCCTAATATTCTAGGTATACAAGATTAGTAAAAACTTTCTTATGAGTGTGTTGAATACTAAGAGAAGTTTGATGCTTGATGATTGTTTTGAGATATGGAGGTAATAATATCAAAGTCGTGGTAGTTGAGTAGTTGTGAAATTGAGAAATGGTTGTGTTGAAGTTTGCAAGTCCCGTAGCATGCACGTATGGTAAACGTTGTGTAACAAATTTGAAACATGAGGTGTTATTTGATTGTCCTCCTTATGAGTGGCGGTCGGGGACGAGCGATGGTCTTTTCTTACCAATCTATCCCCCTAGGAGCATGCGCATAGTACCGAGGTTTTTGATGAATTGTAGATTTTTGCAATAAGTATGCGAGTTCTTTATGACTAATGTTGAGTCCATATTATACACACTCTCACCCTTCCATCCTTGCTAGCCTCTTCGGTACCGTGCATTACCCTTTCTCACATTGAGAGTTGGTGCAAACTTCGCCGGTGCATCCAAACCCCGTGATATGATACGCTCTGTCACACATAAACCTCCTTATATCTTCCTCAAAATAGCCACCATACCTACCTAGTATGGCATTTCCATAGCCATTCCGAGATATATTGCCATGCAACTTTCCACCGTTCCGTTTGTTATGACACGCATCATCATTGTCATATTGCTTTGCATGATCATATAGTTGACATCGTATTTGTGGCAAAGCCACCGTTCATAATTCTTCCATACATGTCACTCTTGAGTCATTTCATATCCCGGTACACCGCCGGAGGCATTCATATAGAGTCATACCTTGTTCTAGTATCGAGTTGTAATCATTGAGTTGTAATAGAAGTGTGATGATCATCATTATTAGAGAATTGTCCCAAGTGAGGAATAAAAAAACATAGAAAGGCCATAAAAAAAGAGAAGGCCCCAAAAAAAGAGAAAGGCCATAAAAAAAGAGAAAAGGCCCAAAATAATAATAAATGAGAGAAAAAGAGAGAAGGGACAATGTTACTATCCTTTTACCACACTTGTGCTTCAAAGTAGCACCATGATCTTCATAGTAGAGAGTCTCTCATGTTATCACTTTCATATACTAGTGGGAATTTTTCATTATAGAACTTGGCTTGTATAGTCCAACAATGGGCCTCCTCAAGTGCCATAGGTCTTCGTGATCAAGCAAGTTGGATGCACACCCACTAGTTTCTTTTGTTGAGCTTTCATACATTTATAGCTCTAGTGCATCCGTTGCATGGCAATCCGTACTCCTTGCATTAACATCAATCGATGGGCATCTCCATAGCCCATTGATTAGCCTCGTTGATGTGAGACTTTCTCCTTTTTGTCTTCTCCAAATAACCCCCTCATTATATTCTATTCCACCCATAGTGCTATGTCCATGGCTCGCGCTCATGTATTGCGTGAAGGTTTATGAGTTTGAGATTACTAAAGTATGAAACAATTGCTTGGCTTGTCATCGGGGTTGTGCATGATGAGAGCATTCATGTGTGAAGAAAATGGAGCATGACTAAACTATATGATTTTTTAGGGATGAACTTTCTTTGGCCATGTTATTTTGAGAAGACATGATTGCTTAGTTGGTATGCTTGAAGTATTATTATTTCTATGTTAATATGAACTTTTGTCTTGAATCTTATGGATCTGAATATTCTTGCCACAATTAAGAAGAATTACATTGAAATTATGCCAAGTAGCATTCCACATCAAAAATTCTATTTTTATCATTTACCTACTCGAGGACGAGCAGGAATTAAGCTTGGGGATGCTTGATACGTCTCCAACGTATCTATAATTTTTGACTGCTCCATGCTATGTTATCTACTATTTTGGGCAATATTGGGCTTTATTATCCACTTTTATATTATTTTTCGGACTAACCTATTAACCGGAGGCCCAGCCCAGAATTGCTGTTTTTTGCCTATTTCAGTGTTTCGAAGAAAAGGAATTTCAAACGGAGTCGAAACGGAACGAAATCAACTAGAGAAGTTATTTTTGGAAGGAAAGCTACCGGATGGACTTGGACCCCACGTCAGGAGCCAAGGGAGGTACTCACGAGGGTGGGGGGCGTGCCCCCCTAGGGTGCGCCCCCTTGCCTCGTGGGGCCCCCGAAGCTCCACCGACGTACTTCTTTCACCCATATATACCTACGTACCCTAAAACTTCCAGAACACACAATAGATCGGGAGTTCCGCCAAAAGCCTCCGTAGCCACCGAAAGCCAATCTAGACCCGTTCCGGCGCCCTGCCGGAGGGGGCAATCCCTCTCCGGTGGCCATCTTCATCATCCCGGTGCTCTCCATGACGAGGAGGGAGTAGTTCTCCCTCGGGGCTGAGGGTATGTACCAGTAGCTATGTGTTTGATCTCTCTCTCTCTCTCTCTCTCTCGTGTTCTTGATTTGGCACGATCTTGATGTATCGCGAGCTTTGCTATTATAGTTGGATCTTATGTTTCTCCTCCCCCTCTTCTCTCTTGTAATGAATTGAGTTTCCCCTTTGAAGTAATCTTATCGGATTGAGTCTTTAAAGATTTGAGAACACTTGATATATGTCTTGCGTGGGATACCCGTGGTGACAATGGGGTATTCTATTGATCCACTTGATGTATGTTTTGGTGATCAACTTGCGGGTTCTGCCCATGAACCTATGCATAGGGGTTGGCACACGTTTTCGTCGTGATGCTCCGGTAGGAACTTTGGGGCACTCTTTGAGGTTCTATGTGTTGGTTGAATAGATGAATCTGAGATTGTGTGATGCATATCGTATGATCATACCCACGGATACTTGAGGTGACATTGGAGTATCTAGGTGACATTAGGGTTTTGGTTGATTTGTGTCTTAAGGTGTTATTCCAGTACGAACTCTAGGGCTGTTTGTGAGACTTATAGGAATAGCCCAACGGATTGATTGGAAAGAATAACTTTGAGGTGGTTTCGTACCCTACCATAATATCTTCATTCGTTCTCCGCTATTAGTGACTTTGGAGTGACTCTTTGTTGCATGTTGAGGGATAGTTATGTGATCCAATTTTGATATTATTGTTGAGGGAACTTACACTAGCAAAGTATGAACCCTAGGCCTTATTTCCACGCATTGCAATACCGTTTACGCTCACTTTTATCATTAGTTACCTTGCTGTTTTTATAATTTCAGATTACAAAAACCTTTATCTACTATCCATATACCACTTGTTTCACCATCTCTTCGCCGAACTAGTGCACCTATACAATTTACCATTGTATTGGGTGTGTTGGGGACACAAGAGACTCTTTGTTATTTGGTTGCAGGGTTGCTTGACAGAGACCATCTTCATCCTACTCCTCCTACAGATTGATAAACCTTAGGTCATCCACTTGAGGGAAATTTGCTACTGTCCTACAAACTTCTGCACTTGGAGGCCCAACAACGTCTACAAGAAGAAGGTTGTGTAGTAGACATCAGAGGCCCAACAACATCTACAAGAATAAGGTTGTGTAGTAGACATCAAGCTCTTTTCTGGCGCCGTTGCCGGGGAGGTTAGCGCTTGAAGGTATATCTTTAGATCTTGCAATCAAATATTTTTGTTTCTTGTTTTATCACTAGTTTAGTCTATAGAAGAAAACTAAAAAAAATGGAATTGAGGGTACCTCATATGCTTCATCTTTTTAATATCTTTCATGAGAATAAGGATTCCGATAATTGTGCTCAAGTGCTAGAAGAAGAATGCATTAGAATGTTTGGCACTAAATATTTGAATGATGAGCATGATTGCAATGTTGTTAGTATGAATTCTTTGAATATCCATGATGCTAATGATATGCAAAGCCACAAGCTTGGGGAAGCTATGTTTGATGAAGATGATATTTTTTGTCCCCCAAGTTTTGATGAGCAAATTTATTATGATGAAAGCATGCCTCCTATTTATGATGATTATATTGATGAAAGTGGGTTTGGAAGAGTGTCAACTTTAGGAAGTAATGACCCCAATATTTTGGAGGGTGTTGAATCTTATTGTGATAATTATGAAAGTGGATTTGGAGAGGTCATGACTTTATTTTGTAATGATTCCACTATTTCGGAAGAGGTTCCTATTGATTATGTGAACAAAGTTGCTATCTATGATGATTATTGTGATGACTTGTATTCTATTAATAATAATGATAACCATGAAACTTGTCATCATGATTTTAGTTTTCAATTGGATTATGCCTCACATGATAATTATTTTGTTGAGTTTGCTCCCACTACTATTCCGAATGAGAAGAATTTTGCTTATGTGGAGAGTAGTAAATTTTCTATGCTTGTAGATCATGAAAAAAATGCTTTATGTGATGGTTATATTATTGAATTCATTCATGATGCTACTGAAAATTATTATGATGGAGGAATATATGCTTGTAGGAATTGCAATAATATCAATTTTCCTCTCTATGTGCTTAAAATCATGAAGTTATGCTTGTTTTGCCTTCCTATGCTAGTTGATTATTGTTCCCATAAGTTGTTTGCTCACAAAATCCCTATGCATAGGAAGAGTGTTAGACTTAAATGTGCTAGTCATATTCTTCATGATGCTCTATTTATGTTTCAATTCTTATCTTTTATGTGAGCATAATTGAAATCATCATGCCTAGCTAGGGGCGTTAAATGATAGGGCTTGTTGGGAGGCAACCCAACTTCATTTTTGTTCTTTTATTTTTGCTACTTTTTAGTAATAAATAATTAATCTAGCCTCTTTTTAGATGTTGTTTTATGTTTTAATTAGTGTTTGTGCCAAGTAGAACCTTTGGGAAGACTTGGGGGAAGTCTTTGCGATCTTGCTGTCAAAAACAGAAACTTTAGCGCTCACGAGATTTGCTGCCAATTTTCAATGGAGAGTGCTATTTCGTTAATTATTTTTGCAGATGATTAATAGACAAATTCCTCAGGTCCACCAATTTATTTGAGAATTTTAAGAGATCCAGAAGTATATGTTTGATACAGATTACTACAGACTGTTCTGTTTTTGACAGATTCTGTTTTCTATGTGTTGTTTGCTTATTTTGAAGAATCTATGGATAGTAATAGAGTTTATAAACCATAGAGAAGTTAGAATACAGTAGATATTACACCAATATGAATTAAGAATGAGTTCACAACAGTACCTAAGTGGTGATTTATTTTCTTATGCTAAGGGAGCTTACGAGTTTTCTGTTAAGTTTTGTGTTTTGAAGTTTTCAAGTTTTGGGTAAAGATTCGATGGACTATGGAATAAGGAGTGGGAGGAGCCTAAGCTTGGGGATGCGCAAGGCACCCCAAGGTAATATTCAGGGACAACCAAGAGCCTAAGCTTGGGGATGCCCCGGATGGCATCCCCTCTTTCGTCTTCGTTCATCAGTAACTTTACTTGCAGCTATATTTTTATTCACCACATGATATGTGTTTTGCTTGGAGCGTCATTTTATTTTCTTTTGTTTTGCTTGCTGTTCTAATAAAATACCAAGATCTGGAATTATTAAATGTTAGAGAGTCTTCATATAGTTGCATAATTATTCGACTACTCATTGATCTTCACTTATATCTTCCGGAGTAGTTTGTTGTTGCTCTAGTGCTTCACTTATATCTTTTTAGAGCACGGTGGTGGTTTTATATTATAGAAATAGATGAACTCTCATGCATCACTTATATTATTTTGAGCGTCCTAAACATCATGGTAATTTGCTTTGGTTATGAATTTAGTCCTAATATGATGGGCATCCAAGATGGGTATAATAAAAACTTTCATATAAGTGCATTGAATTCTTAGAGAAGTTTGAAACTTGATAATTGTTTTGAGATATGGAGATGGTGATATTAGGGTCATGCTAGTTGAGTAGTTGTGAATTTGAGGAATACTTGTGTTGAAGTTTGTGATTCCCGTAGCATGCACGTATGGTGAACCGTTATGTGATGAAGTCGGAGCATGATTTATTTATCGATTGTCTTCGTTATGAGTGGCGGTCGGGGACGAGCGATGGTCTTTTCCTACCAATATATCCCCCTAAGAGCATGCGTGTAGTACTTTGTTTCGATAACTAATAGATTTTTGCAATAAGTATGTGAGTTCTTTATGACTAATGTTGAGTCCATGGATTATTTGCACTCTCAACCTTCCACCATTGCTAGCCTCTCTAGTACCGTGCAACTTTTGCCGGTACCATAAACCCACCATATATCTTGCTCAAAACAGCCACCATACCTACCTACTATGGCATTTCCATAGCCATTCCGAGATATATTGCCATGTAACTTTCCACCATTCCGATTATTATGACACGCTCCATCATTGTCATATTGCTTTGCATGATCATGTAGTTGACATCGTATTTGTGGCAAAGCCACCATTCATAATTCTTTCATACATGTCACTCATGAGTCATTGCACATACCGGTACACCGCCAGAGGCATTCATATAGAGTCATATTTTGTTCTAAGTATTGAGTTGTAATTCTTGAGTTGTAAGTAAAAAAGAAGTGTGATGATCATCATTATTAGAGCATTGTCCCGGTGAGGAAAGGATGATGGAGACTATGATTCCCCCACAAGTCGGGATGAGACTCCGGACGAAAAATAAAAAAAGAAAAAGAAAAAAGAGGCCAAAAAAAGAAGAAAAAAAGCGAAAGGCCCAAATTAAAAAAAAACAAAAAAATGAGAGAAAAAGAGAGAAGGGGCAATGCTACTGTCCTTTTACCACACTTGTGCTTCAAACTAGCACCATGATCTTCATGATAGAGAGTCTCGTATGTTGTCACTTACATATACTAGTGGGAATCTTTCATTATAGAACTTGGCTTGTATATTCCAATGATGGGCTTCCTCAAAATGCCCTAGGTCTTTGTGAGCAAGCGAGTTGGATACACACCCACTTAGTTTCTTTTTGAGGTTTCATACACTTATAGCTCTAGTGCATCCGTTGCATGGCAATCCCGACTCACTCACATTGATATCTATTGATGGGCATCTCCATAGCCCGTTGATACGCCTAGTTGATGTGAGACTATCTTCTCCTTTTTTCTACTCCACAACCACCATTCTATTCCACCTATAGTGCTATGTCCAAGGCTCATGCTCATGTATTGCGTGAAGATTGAAAAAGTTTGAGAACATCAAAAGTATGAAAAAATTGCTTGGCTTGTCACCGGGGTTGTGCATGATTTAAATATTTTGTGTGATGAAGACAGAGCATAGCCAGACTATATGATTTTGTAGGGATAGCTTTCTTTGGCCATGTTATTTTGAGAAGACATGATTACTTTGTTAGTATGCTTGAAGTATTACTATTTTATGTCAATATTAAAATTTCGTCTTGAATCTTATGGATCTGAACATTCATGCCACAATAAAGAGAATTACATGGATAAATATGTTAGGTAGCATTCCACATCAAAAATTCTGTTTTTATCATTTACCTACTCGAGGACGAGAAGGAATTAAGCTTGGGGATGCTTGATACGTCTCCAACGTATCTATAATTTTTGATTGTTCCATGCTATTATATTATCAACCTTGGATGTTTTATATGCATTAATATGCTATTTTATATGATTTTTGGGACTAACATATTAACCTAGAGCCCAGTGCCAGTTTCTGTTTTTTCCTTGTTTTTAAGTATCGCGGAAAAGGAAAATCAAACGGAGTCCAATTGACCTGAAACTTCACAGATATCATTTTTGTTTAGAAGAAGCCCATGGAGTACCGGAGGTGGGCCAGAAGAGTGCCGAGGCCACCACGAGGGTGGGGGCGCGCCCTACCCCCCTGGGCGCACCCCTGCCTCGTGGTCGCCTCATGGCCCCCCTGACCGACTTCTTTCGCCTATATATATCAATATACGCTAGAAACATCGGAGAGAAGAATAGATCGGGAGTTCCGCAGCCAGAAGCCTCCGTAGCCACCGAAAACCAATCTAGACCCGTTCCGGCACCCTGCCGGAGGGGGGGGGGGAATCCCTCTCCGGTGGCCATCTTCATCATCCCGACGCTCTCCATGACGAGGAGGGAGTAGTCCACCCTCAGGGTTGAGGGTATGTACCAGTAGCTATGTGTTTGATCTCTTTCTCTCTCTCGTGTTCTTGAGGTTGAACGATCTTGATGTATCACGAGCTTTGCTATTATAGTTGGATCTTATGATGTTTCTCCCCCTCTACTCTCTTGTGATGAATTGAGTTTTCCCTTTGAAGTTATCTTATCCGATTTAGTCTTTAAGGATTTGAGAACACTTGATGTATGTCTTGCATGTTCTTATCTGTGGTGAAAATGGGATATCATGTGATCCACTTGATGCATGTTTTGGTGATCAACTTGCGAGTTCCGTGACCTCGTGAACTTATGCATAGGGGTTGGCACACGTTTTCGTCTTGACTCTCCGGTAGAAACTTTGGGGCACTCTCTGAGGTTCTTTGTGTTGGTTGAATAGATGAATCTGAGATTGTGTGATGCATATCATATAATCATACCCACGTATACTTGAGGTGACATTGATGTATCTAGGTGACATTAGGGTTTTGGTTGATTTTTGTCTTAAGGTGTTATTCTAGTACGAACTCTAGGATAGATTGAACAGAAAGGATAGCTTCGTGTTATTTTACTACGGACTCTTGAATAGATCGATTAGAAAGGATAACTATGAGGTGGTTTCGTACCCTACCATAATCTCTTCGTTTGTTCTCCGCTATTAGTTACTTTGGAGTGACTCTTTGTTGCATGTTGAGGGATAGTTATATGATCCAATTATGTTATTATTGTTGAGAGGACTTGCACTAGTAAAAGTATGAAGCCTAGGTCTTGTTTCCTAGCATTGCAATACCGTTTATGCTCACTTTTATCATTAGTTACCTTTCTGTTTTTATATTTTCAGATTACAAAAACCTTTATCTACCATCCATATTGCACTTGTATCACCATCTCTTCGCCGAACTAGTGCACATATACAATTTACCATTGTATTGGGTGTGTTGGGGACACAAGAGACTCTTTGTTATTTGGCTGCAGGGTTATTTGAGAGAGACCATCTTCATCCTACATCTCCCATGAATTGATAAACCTTAGGTCATCCACTTGAGGGAAATATGCTACTGTCTTACAAACCTCTGCACTTGGAGGCCCAACAACGTTTACAAGAAGAAGGTTGTGTAGTAGACATCATGCGGGCTGCCGCAAGAGCCTCAAGCCATGCCGCGGCCATAGAGCCACACACCCGACGGGAGCAAGCAAACATGAGGGCCGCGCTCATAGTGGCTCAGGAGCTGCTGCGATGCCGGTTAATGGAGAGCGGCCGGTATGTGTTGCTGTAGCGCGTCGCCGAGCTCTTGGACGCCGCGGCCTTGGGAGCACCACCTTTCTGCTCTCTGCTGACACCTCAAGCTGCGGCTGGGCCACATGGCGGGCCTCGCCGCGCCCACGTGCCCATGCGCGCGGCACCAGGCTTCAGCGACACCAGCGTGACCAACGGAGCTGGATGCCCGCTCGCACCCGTGCCACGTCCGGGGGGCACAGGCACGAGCGCTGCCACCTATGGCCACGTCGGGATACAACCCTACCATCCTTAAGGGGGCACGCTGGGCGGGGAAACATGGAGCGTGGGGCACTATGGCGAGGTCTTTCAGGCGGTGGCCTCGGACTTCTATGTGCCCCGCATGATGGACCAGGAGTACATGCTGGAGGACGACCCTGGCTCATTCCTCGAGCTGGGCTGGGAGGAGGAGGCACTATAAGCCGGCACCTTTCAGGAGCCCTCCGGAAGTCTCACCAACCGCACTTGCGATAACAACTACATGGTACCACTAATTTCTCAGGAATAGGCTTACGCTAACCATGGTACGCAGGAGGATCAGGTCGCAGCGGTGGATGGCGGCCCTAGCTCGTTGGCCTCCCTACCGCCAGGGGGGCACGCCGAGGGCTGCAGGAGAGGGGCCAGGAGCGAGGCCCCTCCCCGCGCCACACGGAGCAAGGCATCCCTCGGAGGTAGGCCCTTTGCCGAGGAGGTGCTCCAGAGCCTACCCCCGGCAGAGGACCCGTGGTCGCCGAGGGCGCCGCTGGCGTCCCCTCTACCCCTTGGTGTCGTCCTGGTTACCGCTCGCCCCCAACGGTGGTCAAGGGAGGCGCAAGGCGGGGCCCTTGTCTGGCGATATGAAGTAAGGCTCACGCATGTGAAGGTCTCCGCTCGTGACACTCTCACATAATAATGAGTGGGGCTGTTCACGCCCCGGAGCCTCAGGAGCCCGCCCTCGGGCCTCGGGGGCTCCCTCCCATGTCCTAGTGGCAACACTTAGCTCCGCGCTGGTGAGAAGACTCGAAGACAAGAAGGCTAGACTAGGTGCCGGACGCGGCCATTTGCTTTGGATCTTTTTCTATAACCCTGCTTTCTGGATTTGGATTTCAGTTGAAGCCGAATTTTCATTGATGCGCGCGGGGGGTGCCTTTTCTTGTTCAAGCGATTTCTTGCTATCTGGTTCTTGCCTTATTTAGGAGTTCGTGCCTGTTGCTTCCCCTTGTGGGCCCCTCGTGAGCGGGGCTAGGCATGGCGCACACACGCCACGGCTAGCGCTTGCTTATCACGCATCCCCCTCGGGCGTGTTCATGGGTTCCTCACGAGCTTCCTAGAAACTCGCAACCCCACGAGCCGGTTTGGGGGCTCGTCCAGGCTAAGGTAAACCGCAACAACAACTTTGCCCCAGGATACGCGAGTTCATGAAGACACATATTCAACTCGACCTAACAAGATCGAGGCAGTAGTATATTTACATGAGGGGCTTCCCCTCCCAAAATGCTCTTACAATCTCAAGGGTTGTTCCCGAGCTTCTGTGTGCAGGACAAACAACTGGGAAACACGGGATCAGTCAGACATGTCACTTGCCGCATCCCCTGGATCGCCCTCAGACGCGTTGCTGGCATCGCTGCCAGCATCATTGGCATCGTCATCACCTCCACCAGCGCTGCCATCACCGTCATCGACCACGTCGCTCGCGTCCACCGCGACCACCACCCCATCGTCATCGGAAGTGAAGGCCCTAACCAGCGCGTCCACATGGTCTTCCACCCATCGTGACAGATCACCCCGGATGGCCTTGGGTACGGGGGCGATGGCGGCATCAAAATCGAAGTTGGGGTCGGTGTTCTAGAGATGGCTGAAAGGAGAACACGCGACCGAGCATGCCACGGCTCCTCTCTTCAACAAGTTGGTGAGCTCTCTCGGAATGACTCTCCAGGCGTGTCACCCCGTCGGTGAAGAAGCGGAGGTGGCTGGCATAGTCGTTCGCGTGGGGATGAGGAGCATTCTCATTGCAGATGTGGCCCAGGACGATATTGGCCCTGTTCCTGAGGTCCTCGAGCATGGGGGCATGCACACGCTCCAACGTCCTCCGCTGAAGCACTTCCTCCCTGTTCTGCCACGCGATGGACTCGGCATCGGTGACCCGCTGCTGAAGGGGGAGCAGCTCTGTGCGGGCGGAGGCTAGTTCAGCCTGCACAGAGACCAGGGTGGCTGCGGCGACCTCCTCGCGTCGCTCCACCTCGGTCAACCTGGACTTGAGGGCAGCAGTCCTACCAGCGGCCTCAGCTTCCACGAGCTTCAGCTTCAGGTCGTACCTACCCTCGAGATCCGCACGAGCCTCGGCCACCCGGCGATCGACCTCCTCCTGGGCCCTGGCCTCGCGTGCACCAACGCCATCCTCCGCTTGGGCAACTTGTCGCTCCCTCGTCTCCAGACGTTCAATCTCAAGGCTACGCTCCACAGCTTCTAGCGCCAACGCTTCCTCGCGCTTCCGGATCTCTTCCTCTTCGGCGGGCGTCCCCCTCAACGACGCGAGGGCGGCTCTGCGTGCCTCCACTCTGATCCAAGGAGGCACTCCAGGCTTGGAGCTCCAGCACGCGCTTCTCCGCGGCCTCAGAACGGCGGTCAGCTTCTTGAGCCTCCTCCAGAGCTCGGGAGCAGGCCTCACGGGAGGCTATGAGGGAAACCTCGGCCTTCACATTATCAAGCTCGCGCTGGTGGCGCCCGAGGTTGATAGCCACCTTCAGCTTAAGCCGCTCCTCCACCAGCTGAAGACCCTCAACCACGAGGTGCGCGTCCACGTCCACGAGCTCTTCACCATGCCAGTTCATCACGCCATCGCCTCCTGAAAGAGCTCGTGGCGGACAACGCTCCTTTATTGCACCGACTCGAGCATGCTGCTGACTCCGTCCTCCGCCGCGGGGACCGCAGATGGAGCCCGAAGCGGCTCGCCCCCTTTCAGCAAGGGGCTGGGGGCTAGCACCCACCCAGTTGCAGGCCAGGCCTCGGGAGGAGCCCGAACGAGTGGAGGCCCGCTGCTTGAAGAGGAGCCCAAGACAGAAGCCACCCAGCCAGCGTCCACGACCAGGGGAGGAAGCCTTAGCACGCCTGCTATGTCCCAAGCTAGGCTGCGAAGGAAGGACGGCGAGGGCGCGAGCTCAAGATGCCTTGTCGACGGGCTGGCTTCCCCGGTTGACTCCACGTCATGAGCAGCGCGCGGGCTTGCAGCGATCGAGTCTGGCGGGAGAAACGAGGCGAGAGGGGGCTGCTTCTCTGGAGATTTCGTGGCCTTGGTGGGAGGGACCCTGAAAATACGTCGTTAGGAAGGGTAGCAGCACGTGGAGAATCACCAAGATAAGATACTTACTCGTCAACGGCGATGTACTTCCTCCATTTTAACGACCCGAAGGTGCCGCTGCCGCAGCTTGGGGACCCCTTCCTCTTGCGGAGCTCTTCGAAGTCCACGCAAAGCCGACCGAAGCGCTGTACATGGCGGCCAACCAGAGGCATAACTGGAGAAGTGCTCGGAGGGTCAGCCTCAGGAGCGCCAAGCTGAGGGGAGCTATCGGGTTCTGCCTCGCAGCGGCCAGCCGAGGCCTCAGGAGGCTCGGCCTTGGGAGACGCGTACTATGTCGCCCCCTCAACCGCCGCCCCAGGGCAAGAGTCATGAGTCCCCGAGGACGATTGAGTGAGTCTGGGATTAGGGGGTCTCCGGACAGCCGGACTCTATCCTTTGGCCGGACTGTTGGACTATGAAGATACAAGATTGAAGACTTCGTCTCGTGTTCGGATGGGACTCTACTTGGCATGGAAGGCAAGCTAGGCAGTACGGATATGGATATCTCCTCCTTTGTAACCGACCTTGTGTAACCCTAGCCTCCTTCGGTGTCTATATAAACCGGAGGGTTTTAGTCCGTAGGACAACATACAATCATACCATAGGATAGCTTCTAGGGTTTAGCCTCTCCGATCTCGTGGTAGATCAACTCTTGTAATACCCATATCATCAAGAATAAATCAAGCAGGACATAGGGTTTTACCTCCATCAAGAGGGCCCAAACCTGGGTAAAACATCGTGTCCCCTGCCTCCTGTTACCATCCGCCTTAGACGCACAGTTCGAGACTCCCTACCCAAGATCCGCCGGTTTTGACACCGACATTGGTCTTTCATTGAGAGTTCCTCTGTGTCGTCGCCGTTAGGCTTGATGGCCCCTACGATCATCGATAGCGATGCAGTCCAGGGTAAGACTTTTCTCCCTGGATAGATCTTTGTGTTCGGCGGCTTCGCACTGCGGGCCAACTCGCTTGGCCATCTGGAGCAGATCGAAAGTTACGCCCCTGGCAACCAGGTCAGGTTTGGAAGCTTAAACTACACGGCCGATATCCGTGGACACTTGATCTTCGACGGATTCGAGCCTCTGCCTTGTGCGTCACACGATTACGATGAGTACGATTTAGCTCTACCATCGGACAGTGTTCAGGACATCGCACCGGCAGCCGCTCCGACCCTCAATTTGGAGCCAGTTGCGCCGTCCATGGACGGGTGGATGGACCCCGCCACGGAGGCATTATCCTTAGCGGCGATCAAGACGAACATCGACCTTACCCCGCATGAGAGCCATGTTGTCAAACTGCCGGATCCTTCTCCAGCCACGGACTCCGAACCACCTGCGCCCGTTCCTATCGAGTCCGATTGGGCGTTGATCATGGAGTTTACCTCCGCGGATATTTTTCAGCGCTCGCCCTTCGGTGACGTACTGAACTCATTAAGGTCTCTCTCCTTGTCAGGAGGATCCTGGGCGAACTATGTTCGGCAGGATTGGGATGCGGATGACGAAGAAATTCGCCGCCCACAACCACCCACTTAGTAGCCACTGTCGACGATTTAATCGACATGCTCGACTTCGACCCCGAAAACATCGACGGTATAGACGACGATGCAGGAGACGAACATGAACTACTGCCCACAGGGCACCAGACGCCCACATCATCACATGGCGTATACATGGTGGACACACCAAAAGAAAACGACGATGAGGAACGGAAGGACGCAGCAAAGGGTTGTCCCCTCAAGAAGCAGTCAAAGCTGCAGCATAAGCGCTGCCCCAAATCCCGCCTCGGCAGAAACAACGATCATATAAACCCAGCGTTAGAGCAGGGTGAACAATTGCCGAACCACGACAACATGGAGAATCAAACGAAACAACCCGACTCTGTCAAAGATAATTATCCAGACGACATCACACCAGACAGACACCCGGAGCAACAGAATGCCCATCAAAGGCTTGTTGCCATCGTGAGGAGTCTAAAAAAGCAGAAGCAAAGGCTCAAGGCTGCGCAAGACACACTCAGAATCAGATGGAGTGAAGTACTCAAACAACAGTGAAGTACGTCGGTAACCGCCACACCAAGAGCTACCCAAAGTGGAAGTTGCTACCTGAATTTGATGAGGAGGCCTTAGATCCCCCGCAAACAAAAATTAAAATGGCCATCCGGCCGGATAGACGACCTCATGGCCAACATAGAGCGGCGAACAACGCCACACATGAGCCAATAGGCGATCCACGCGAGGGCTCACATCCAATGGACGGTGCAACCAGATCCATTTATGGACCACGGAAGCGCGCTCCGGCATATGATGCAACACAACAAACATCCGAACACCATGGTACACTCAGATACAGGGGTGCCCCACACCTCCTATGTTTCACCGATGAGGTGCTGGACCATGAATTTCCAGAGGGATTCAAACCCGTAAACATAGAGACATACGACGGAACAACAGACCCTGGGGTCTAGATTGAGGATTATATCCTCCATATCCATATGGCTTGAGGAGATGATCTCCATGCTATCAAGTACTTACCCCTCAAGATCAAAGGGCCATCTCGGCATTGGCTTAAAAGCCTCCCCGAAAGCTCCATTGGAAGGTGGGAATAGCTCGAAGACACTTTTCGGGCGAATTTTCAAGGGACTTATGTCTGACCTCCGGATGCGGACGATTTAAGTTATATAACTCAACAGCCCGGAGAGTCAGCCCGAAAGCTTTGGAACAGGTTTCTTACTAAAAAGAACCAAATAGTCGACTGTCCGGACACCGAAGCCTTGGCAACCTTTAAGCACAACGTCCGCGATGAATGGCTTGCCAGACACCTCGGCCAAGAAAAGCCGAGAACAATGGCAGCATTAACAAGCCTCATGACCCGCTTTTGCGCATGCGAGGACAGCTGGCTAGCCCGATGCAGCACCAGCGACCCAAGTACATCTGAAGTCAGGGACGGAAACAGGAAATCATGACGCAGCAAAAATAATAAGCGCCGGAATAAAGAAGATAACCCGAAGAGCACGACGGTAAACGCCGGATTCAGAAGCTCTCGGCCAGGTCAGCAAAAGCCACCCTCTAAAGGCGCCAGAGATGAACTATCCAGCTTAAACAAAATTCTGGACCAAACATGTCAGATCCATAGCACCCCCGATAAACCTGCAAACCATACCCATAGAGAATGTTGGGTCTTCAAGCAGTCCTGCAAGCTCAATGCCGAACATAAGGGGCAGGATACACCAAGCGAAGACGAGGATGAGCCTTGCAAGCAAAACACTGGGGAATAGAAGAAATTTCCATTAGAAGTCAAAACAGTAAACGTGTTACACGTGATAAAGGGGAGAAGCAAAGCGGAACTCCCAGATAAACATGCCCAAGGGCCTATCACCGCGGAGTTCTGCCACTGGCCATCTCAACCGATCACCTTCGATCATCAGGATTACTCAGCAAGTATCCGGAGCGCAGGATGGGCTGCCTTGGTATTAGATCCAATAATTGACGGATACCACTTCACACGAGTCCTGATGGATGGCGGCAGCAGCTTAAACCTGATATATTAGGACACAATCCGCAAAATGGGGATAGACCCAACGAAAATTTGCCACAGCAATACTACCTTTAGAGGAGTAACGCCAGGCCCAGGGGCTCATTGCACGGGCTCCCTGCTACTAGAGGTTGTATTCGGCTTCCCCGACAACTTCCGTAGGGAAAATTTAACCTTTCACATTGCTCTGTTCCAAAGTGGCTATCAAGCACTACTTGGACGTGAAGCTTTCGCTCGCTTTAACGCAATACCGCATTACGCTTCCCTCATGCTTAAGATGCCCGGTCCACGTGGCATCATTACAGTAAATGGAAATATTGAGCGATCCCTGCGCGCCGAGGAAAGTGCGGCTGCCTTGGCAGCCGCACACTAAAATGGCCTCACCAACTAAAGCATTCGATAGGTCGTCAAGACCACGGACACGGTTAGACGAGTCCGGCGTAGCTATATGTAATTCATACATGTTTGATGACCACACCCCTATTAGAAATACAAGGGGCTCAACGCGCGCAGACAAGTGGCAATTTTTACTCATCTTGAACTATACATGGTTTCTTTAATCCTACGTTTTTGCACGACAACTTTCACCTAAGTTCCTCTCTTTTACAAATAATCATCATGCTACATCTGTACAAGATACGGCACAATGGAATCACAGGTGCAGACGTGCAGCAGGGACCCATTCAAAGGATTCTTTTAAGATTAAGACCCCGCGTCAACCTTTTTTACTATCTCTTGTTGATACACATCCCTCGGATTCTCAGTACAATTGAGAAGGATGCTGACGTCTTGGCATGTGGCCACGTCAGAACAGCGCACGTACCTGGACACCAGGGGCTTCTTACAAAGGGCACTATTTAGGCCCGGTTTACACCATAAAGACCAAACACCTTAGGGAGTGTTTGGCGTCGCGAGTTTGGCCTTATATGCATCAGCTCAGAATCATGTCTTTGGTCAAATGTTGGGTTTGCCCGGCTCTTGTGTTTTGCTGCCTTACGTTCCGCCCTAACGGCTAAGGCGGCACCAGGAGAACTACTGTGATTGTGCCCTGGTTCATCCGGACAAGCACCTCAGTAGAGAAAGTCGAAAACCGACTGTCATGATATAGCGTGAGACTGGTCAACCACTCAATGACCTACCGGAATCTTAGAATTCCTCCGCTTTAACCAAGGGTCGTTTCCCGGCCGGGCATGTGCGCACCCCGAATTCGGGTGAGTGCGGAGCTACCAGGGGCTATATAGTAGCCCCACTGTCAAACTCCTATGGCTAAGTGAAAGTGTTAAAGCATTATAGTCCGGTTGCCTAGTTCGTTGCGCTATCACCTCCTTATTAGGACCAAGACGTTGGATTAAGTGTGAATACGCGTCTTCTGTGAACACCCCCGCATTATATGCATGGGGGCTGAAGCCGACGACTGCAATCTTTCAGGTTATACACATGTATACATAAACGGCCCCACAGGAGGCATCACAATACTTTCGGGCACAAGTATAAATACAACCTTGATAAATTCAATAAAACATTGTTTTTACAATGGGAATACATGTCACTCAAACATAATATTCTTCGAGCACTGGGCCTCTATCAAACGAGCACCCTCAAGAACTTCTTCAAAATAGTGCTCGGCAGGCACTCGGCCTATGGCCGAACCCTGCACCGCAACAGTGATAGCATCCATCTCCGCCCAGTATGCTTTGACATGGGCAAGGGCCATCCGTGAGCCTTCTATGTACGCCGACCTTTTCATCGCATTGATGCGTGACACCGCACCAAGGAACTGGAACTGCTGCACTAAGCTGAAATAGCCATTCGGCTTCGGCTTCTCCGTCCACAGATGATCTACGACAGACCTCATGGCAAGTCCGGACAATCTATTGAGTTCGGCCCATTCGGCAAGCTGATTAGTTAGTGGAAGCGGACACTCTGGAACGTTAAACTGCGACCAGAATAGCTTGTCCACTTCACAATCTGTTTGATCTCGGAAGTATTCGGCCGCATCGACATCACTCGCCGTCGAATCCAGATATGCGTCAGCCGAAATCCACAGCCGATCCAGAGGGGCATACCGCGGATCTCCGAACTTCCTCCGCAGCAAAAAGGGCTTCCCAGCCACAATATCACCGGCTTCACGCAGCTCCTCCTTCTTCGCTCTCATGGCAGAGCAGGTGTCTTTGGTCGCCATCATGGCCTTTTTGAGGCCCGTCGCCTTCACTCGGTTTTCTTCTTCAAGGAACTGGCAACGATCGGCAGTGTCTTTTAATTTTATGGCCATCTTGGCCATCTTCTCTTTGCTCTCGCAATGTGTGTCCTTCTCGTCTCTTAACTCTTCGGCCGCCTTCAAAGCAGCCACATTACTACTCCTTGCTTGTTCTTTGGCTCAGGCAAGTTCTGCCCGAAGGGTTTCCACGGTGGCAGCTCCATCTGAAGTCACAAAATATTAAAGATACTGGCATCATGCTGCTCTTACTATGTGACATTCACCAGAAAATATCACTTACCCTCTGCTTCGTCAAGCCTCTTGTTAACAAGCACGATGTTGGCATCCGCCGCATCCAGTTGCCGCTTTAGTCCGGCAAACTCATGAGTCCGGCTAGCCACCGGAGCTTCCACCACCTGCACATTAAAGCAGTATGGTTATTACCTAGGACTACGATCCTCTACTTGCTTCCGTTCTCGGTGACAACCAGAGTCTCAAGGGCTACTATCTACACAGGGCACACCTAAAAATGTGCATTACTATTACAAGGGTATATCATTTCACATACCTCAAAGCCCGTTAGAAGACTCATAAAGGCGTCATGCAATCCGCTTTCGGCGGACGAAATCCTTTCCATCACCGTACTCATCAACGTACGATGTTCTTCTGAGATGGCCGCTCGCTTCAGCAGATCCCTCAGTGCGTCCGACTGCATACCAGACGGCGCCAGACTCTTTGGTTTGCCCTCTTCAAGAGCCAGATGCTGGGGACTTCGAGAGACTATAGGATTATCTTCTGGCCTCACCGGATCCGGAGAGGCCCTCCGCGACGACACTTGAAGGTCGCCCGCTTCTTGAGCGGGGGAGTTCGGGGGAGGCGTTTCGCTCTCCATCATCTCCGGAAGAAGGTCCCCTAAAGACAAGCTCAGTTGAGAAGGGTTAAGATCCAAACTGCAAGATAAACGCTTCGGTTATTTTCCTCCAAAATAAGGTAGAATATCTTTACTATTAAGTATTTTTTGATCACTTACGGCTCGTTAGAGGGTTGATCCCCACGCGGACTTTGTACGGCAAGGGCACCCCCTAAGGCCGGACCCTCTGTTGGAGACTTCTTCTCCCGTTTGGATGCTTTGGTTTCCGGATCCTGAGAGGTAGTCCTCTTCCTTCCCTGGAGCAAGGGATAGTCAGAATCTTTCCCTTGGTTATCCTCCTTCACGGGGGCGCTCATTCCCTCGGTTGGAATTGGTAGCGATGGGGCCCCGCTTTCGCCCTCATTATTCCCCCCTTTATCTTCCTTTGAGGACTCCTGGTAAGGTGCTAGCTCGAGCATCTTTTCCAGTACCGGATTATCCAAACCCTCAGGAAGGGAGGCCGAACACCGAATCATCTTCGCCTTTGTTATCCAGTCCTGGTCAAAGAGCGATTTCTCAGAATGACGTCATGATAAATGAAAGACGGTGTGTTTAGCTAGAGGATTACTTACTGGGTCGGCAGTGCGGTTGCTGCTCAAGCCCACATCCTCAGTAGTGTCCGGACACTCTATTTGAGGTCCGAAGAATGATTTATACATCTCCTCGTGCGTCAGGCCGAGGAAATTCTGAATAGCACGCGGTCCTTCTGGGTTGAATTCCCACAAACGGAGGGGCCGGCGTTTGCATGGCTGGACTCGACGAACCAGCATGACCTGCACTACCATAACCAAACTAAAATCTCCCTCGAAGAGATCTCAGATGCGGCTCTGCAATATGGGCACATCCTTGGCTGGACCCCAGCTCAGCCCCCTGCTGATCCGTGACATCAGTTGTGGTGGAGGGCCCGAGCGAAAGGCGGGGGAAGCTACCCACTTGGCACTTCGGGGAGTGGTGATGTAGAACCACTCCCGTTGCCATAATTCGGACACCTCTGGAAAGGACCCTTTTGGCCATGGAGCTCCTGCAATCTTGCTTATTAATGCGCCTCTGCATGCTGCATACTGCCCTTTGACCATCTTCGGCTTCACATCAAAGGTCTTGAGCCACAGGCCAAAGTGAGGGGTAATGCGGAGGAAGGCCTCACATACGACAATGAATGCCGATATGTGGAGAAAGGAATCCGGGGTAAGATCGTGGAAATCAAGCCTGTAATAGAACATCAAACCCCTTACGAAGGGATCCAGAGTGATGCCTAGTCCTCAGAGGAAGTGGGAGATGAACACGACGTCTTCGTTCGGTTCAGGAGTAGGGACAACCTGCCCTCAGGCGGGCAGCCAATGTGAGATTTCGGCGGTCAGGTATCTTGCCTCCCTCAACTTCTTGATATCCTCTTCCGTGACCGAGGAGGGCATCCACCGGCCCTGGAGGCTGGATCCGGACATGATTGAAGATCTGAAGCACCTGACCTAGGCTTTGGGTGTTAGAACTCGAGGCGGGGGAAGGATTCGATTGAGCACGGGAGGAAAAAAGTAAAAGCCTTGTCCCTTTATAAAGAAGGTGAATATCAAGCGTCCTCCCCGTAGCCGTTTGGGACTTGCCTAAAATCTAGGAGTCCTAGGCATGGTTGGGTTACCCACACCCGTATTGATGAGAATCCCATAATAAGGGGAACATGATCTCTGCTTTGACAAGACATGTCAAGAAACTGCCTCGCGTTATGTGCGGGGCTAGTTAAAGAAAAACGGTTCGAATAATCGCCGAGCCATGGCATGATGTCATGTTGCCTAAATGTATCAACATATTAGATTTGTGGAAATATTATTCTCTCTACGGTGGTATGTGGAACTTGTTTTGCAGGGTCGGACACTATCCTTTTATTTGAACTCTTCTGTGGTATATCCGGAGGAGGAACCCGCCTTGCAATGCCGAAGACAACACTGCGCGCCGGACTCGTCGCCATTGAAACCTGGTTCAGGGGCTACTGAGGGAGTCCGGGATTAGGGGGTCTCTGGACAGCCGGACTATATCCTTTGGCCGGACTGTTGGACTATGAAGATACAAGATTGAAGACTTCGTCTCGTGTCCGGATGGGACTCTACTTGGCGTGGAAGGCAAGCTAGGCAGTACGGATATGGATATCTCCTCCTTTGTAACCGACCTTGTGTAACCCTAGCCCCCTCCGGTGTCTATATAAACCGGAGGGTTTTAGTCCGTAGGACAACATACAATCATACCATAGGCTAGCTTCTAGGGTTTAGCCTCTCCGATCTCGTGGTAGATCAACTCTTGTAATGCCCATATCATCAAGAATAAATCAAGCATGACGTAGGGTTTTACCTCCATCAAGAGGGCCCGAACCTGGGTAAAACATCATTTTCCCGGCCTCCTGTTACCATCCGCCTTAGACGCACAGTTTGGGACCCCCTACCCGAGATCCGCCGGTTTTGACACCGACAACGATGCCTCGGGATCCCTGGGCGGCATCAGCACCTCAGCGCCTGCGCCATCGGCCTCCAGCGATGCTCGCCCCCCTGCATCCACATGTGGGGCGAGCCCGACGCCGGCAGCAAGGAGGGGAACGACGTCGACGGGGTTCTCACGGGGCCCCACCAGACCGACTGGACGCCGCCCCCACTCATCGAAGGAGGGCATCTGCTCCGCGAATGTCGCTGTCAGTGTCAAAACAGGCGGATCTCGGGTAGGGGGTCCCGAACTGTGCGTCTAGGCTGGATGGTAACAGGAGGCAAGGGACACAAAGTTTTACCCAGGTTCGGGCCCTCTTGATGGAGGTAAAACCCTATGTCCTGCTTGATTAATATTGATGATATGGGTAGTACAAGAGTAGATCTACCACGAGATCGGAGAGGCTAAACCCTAGAAGCTAGCCTATGGTATGATTGTTGTTCTGTATGTTGTCCTAAGGACTAAAACCCTCCGGTTTATATAGACACCGGAGAGGGTTAGGGTTACATAAAGTCGGTTACAATGGTAGGAGATCTACATATCCGTATCGCCAAGCGTGCCTTCCACGCCAAGGAAAGCCCCTTCCGGACACGGGACGAAGTCTTCAATCTTGTATCTTCATAGTCCAGGAGTCCGGCTAAAGGTATAGTCCGGCCATCCGGACACCCCCTAATCCAGGACTCCCTCAGTCGCCTTGTTCAAGCAGCGGTACAGAAGGCAACTCTTCCTCGGCATGTCGTCTGGCAACGGGACACCCGTCAGGACCTCGAGCATCGTTCATCGTGCCTCAAGAGGGAGCCTGGACTCCTAAAGTCTCATGTGGTCCTTGCTGTTGAGCAAGGCCCACATCGATCGAGAGTGGCGCTGAAGCAGAGCGATTCGGCGCCGGACGAACTCCTTCACCACCAAAGGCGCCATCACATCAAGGTCCTTGAGCCTCTTCAGCCTGAGCCATACGGGGCTAGGCATGAATCGATGAGCCTTTGGTGGCACCAACCGGAGCTAGGAATGGCAGGCACTGATGGAGAAGGGAGCAGGGGGCTGAGCACTCCCACATCAACAAATACCCACCGTGACCGAAACCCGCTCGTGGATGGTGGGAGCTTGAAGTGAATCCCCGCGCCGGCCATCGCCGCCACGGCCTGAAAGCTCAGGCATCCTGAGCTCTGCCGGGGATCAATCAGGTGCAGTGAGAAGAAGTGGCGGAGAAGGGCCACGGAAGGAGCAATGCCCACCATGGCCTCGCAAACAATGGAAAAGACGGGAAGAAGAGTCACAGATTGGGGATCAAGGTGCAGCATATGGATCTGATAATGGGCAAGCACTGCGTTGAAAAAGGTGGAGAAAGGAGGAACCAGGCCAGCCCAAAGGGCGTCGATGAAGAATGGGACCTCAGTGGTTGTCCGATCGATACGGGCACGAGACGCAGGCTAGGCCACCGTCCTTCCCCACTCATTGAAGCAAGAGGCGAGCATGGGACACACCTTGTCCATGGCTTCTTGTTTGAGCACCAGTGACCTGCCAACGGCAGGCACAGCGGCCGGGCGTAGCCCGGCGGAGGACCACGGACTCTTCCCTTTGTCCGACTCGTTCGATGCCATGGCAATAGGAGGATTGAGCTCAGATCGGATCAGGGGAGAGGCCGAGCTACGAGGAAGAGGAAGAATTGGTGAGTGCGCGGCAACGACGGGAGGGAAATTGTGTAGAACGCGGTGGTCACCTAGCCAGGCGAGTATCAAGGCAGCATGGGGAAGCGGAGACGCCCACGTCCAATCAATCGCCACGCGTCGACCAAGGCCGCAGGCTAATGGGGCCTGCAGCGCTCCGCACTTGCCCCTTGGCTTCGTCTCGAAGCTAAGCCCGAGTGCGCATTGGCCCTAGGGGCTACTGTAGGCGTTCTGGGAATGAGGGTCCCCAGACTTGCCTACCTGCGGCCCACGGTGTGGCTCTGCAAGCGGTCCCGTATAGCCCATCTTCACCAACAAGCATTCAAGACCCTCGCGAGGCGGACGACACAAGACCTCCTCAGTAGCGGCCTCACCAGGCTGGCTCACGAGGGGCGGAGAGATCAAGGCCAGGCAAACCTCGCGAGGTTCCAATGACGTGAGCCATGATGATCGAGACCAGGCAGGTGCCAGCGCTCACAGTGTCATTGTTTCCTCTTTGGTGTTAAGGAGGCAAGCACAGGCGAAGAGTACCGAGGCGTCAAGCAAAGGTTTCCATATCGGTGCAACAAGACCAAGACTAGCAGGACGACAGGGCAGAGGTCACCGTGGAGCCCAAGACGGCGTCACCACCATAGCCTTTGGCAGGCAAAGACTGCTTTTGTCAGGATAACTTGTACTAGTTGTCCCCTTCCAAATTGGCCGTTGTTGGCTCACTTCCCGCTCAATACTTGGGGATAGGACCGGGGCCTCTATAAATAGGATTAGCCACCACAGTAGTGACGGACTGGATCGACCTCATCTTAGATCTGAGCCATTTCATCCTTGGCCACACACCCACCAAGCACAAGAACACCTCACCTCAGGAGGCTATTCTTCCCCTTGTATTGTTCATCATCATCGCAAGAGGCAATCCACCACACCACACTGGAGTAGGGTATTACACCGCAACTGTGGCTCGAACTAGTATAAATCTTGTATCTCTTGTGTTGCGAGTTCGTCGAGCTAGCCTTTGAGATCATGAAGTGCTTGAGGGCGTGAGCGGTGAGGGAGAGATCTTCGGGCGCACCCTAGTGTTCAAACCTTAAGGGTTTTGCCAGAACGCAAAATACGACAACCACGAGAGAGGGACTTGAATCCTTGTCACAAAACACTTGATCATCTTCATCTTCGTTCACGCGCCGGTGCATTGCGACATGCTCAAGGGCTTCCATTTCTTCTTCACTCATCGAGTCGTATGTGCCATCATCATTGAAGATCATTATCCTCTTGTTGGTGCATTCGAAGGACTTGTGTCCTCGTCCACCACATGTGAAGCACTTGAAAGGTCTTGACAGGGTCGTTTGGTGGCGCCGAAGATGATGGATTCTTGGATTTGTAGTTGTTTGCCGGAGAATGAGTCGAGGAAGGCGTAGCTTTCTTGGAACTTGCCTTGTCACCGGTACTTGGTGATACTCTAGTTGAGGTAAGAGTTGCCGAAGTCGCGGGAGCTTGAGAGTAGGAGCCAAAAGTATTGGGCGAGTACTTGGCGTATTTGAAGTCATCTTGCACTTGTTGCTCGGCCTTGGTCGCTTGGTGAACTAGCTCGATAAGGTTTGAGTATGGTTGGAAGTCGGCAATCCGCTTGATTGGGTGGTTGAGGCCGTTCAAGAAGCGGGCCATTGTTTGCTTGTTGTCTTCCTTGACATTGGCTCGTATCATGGCAATATCCATCTCTTCGTAGTATTCCTCCACAATCTTCGTGCCTTGCTTGAGGAGTTGCAACTTCTTGAAAAGATCACGGGTGTAGTGTGTAGGCACGAAACGAGCTCTCATGACAACCTTCATTTCCGTCCAAGTTGTTATTGGTGGTTCTCCTCTTTCTTATCGTTGCTCGATCACTTGTTCCCACCAAATGAGGACGTAGTCTTGGAACTCGAGTGAGGCCATGGCGATCTTCTTTTGCTCGTCGTAGTTGTGAAGACGAAATAACTTGTCCACCTTCAAGGCCCATGAGACATACTCTTCGGGATCGTTGCTTCCGGAGAACTTGGGCATGGTGAACTTGAGCTTGCCGTAGCGGAGTTATTCATCATAGTAGTGTTTTTGATGTTGCTCTTGTCGTTGAGGGAGATCCTCGAATGCTGGTTCCTCATGTTGTCGCTCTTGGCGCGGAGGAGGGTCATGAAACACTTGTTCCACTTGGTGTCGTTCTTGTCGTGGAGGAGGACGAGGAATATGCGCTTGGTTTCGCCTTTCTTGTTTTTCTTCACGAGACGCGACTTCTTCTTGGATCCCCCGATGAAGAGCTTCCTCTTGTTCTCGCACTTGGCGGTTGCGCTCTTCAACGGCTCGAGTGGACTCGCGGAGTGCGTGTTTTGCTTCGAGTGTTTGCGCTTGACGGATGGCGTCATCATCTTGAAGTTCTTGACGAGGCACATGTGGAGGTATTTTCTCTTTCTCCTTTGGTTCTTGCGCTTGTTGTCTCACCGTTTCACGTGCTCGAATTCGGTCTTGTAAGCCATTGCCATGGAATGGATTTTCTGGAGGTTGGTGATCTTGAGGATCTTCACGACGATGGGCTCGAGCTCGGGGAGGACTTGTTTCATAGGTGGAGTAGTACGAAGATTGCCGACTTGATCTGCAGCTTGAGTGGAGCCGTCTTGATGACGAGGATGAGGAAGACGGGCGTCGCACGATCAGGTTGCGGAGTTCTTCCATTTGTGTATTGAACTTTTCGTCGATGTAGTCGCGGTTCCGTGTTTCCAATTGACGAAGGTCAGAGGCGAGTTGCTCCAAGCGTTAACCCAACGCTTCGCTCTCTTGATGTAGAGCTTATTGCACGATGAAGAAGTGGTTCTTGGTGACGTAGCCACAATCACCTTCTTGCTCCTCAAAAAGCGGGTTCACCGACGAAGTTGGCCTATCCATCATAACCAAGTGGAGTGAGTAGGAAAATGCGAGAACAATACCGAAGTTACCTTTTCCGAGGATTGAGGATGTAACAAGTGTCACTCAATGTAATACCACAATAGTAGAATTGGAACCGGGTTTGTTTCTCACACCTACAGGTAAAGGGCTTAAGGAGTAGCTCGGTTAGGATGGTGGCAAAATTTCAAGCAAATGTTAGTCAAGATATCGATAAGGTTGAGAAGGTTCACAAAAATGCATGTAAAGCAAATAGATCAAACCCAAGGATATCACTAGGAACACACACACACGGAAGATAGATGGGATCTGCACAACCAAGGGGTGAGCTCAAATGTGCAACCACAGAAAATGCTCTTGTTGTGCGAATGCTAGAGAGACGCTAGCTTGATTGCTCAAATGGGCAATATACGCTTGTGCACCAACCTATGAGAGAAACGTGCCATCTTCAATCCCAACTATGCTATGTACGTGGTGACCAAGATGATATGACTATGCAACAAGGCTCAATGCTATTGCTTACAAGCTATATATGTCTCCTCTTTTGCTTAAAAGCTATTCTTTCTTTCTATCTTTTTTCTATGCTTGATGCTCGAGCCAAGTATGATATGAGACAAGTATTGTAAGATACGCATGGGAGAGACTTATTGCACAAAGATGATAACACGATCACTACGGTGCACAAAATTGTGGCCCGACAATTCTCAACTTGCTAGTCTCGATGGGTGAGCGACGCAAAATGGCTCGGGTTATCAATGCAAAAGCAAAGGTTAGTGTCATCGAGTTTACCGTCCTTGCTTATGGCTGGAATGGAGATGAAGTTGTAGAAGCCGGTGTGGAGTCCGAGTCGATGGTCGAGAAGCGGTGATGATGTCCAAATGCGCCCAAGTAGCCGAAACACTTTAGGACACAAGAGAAACCCCAGCCCGAAACTTAAACAACCACGAGAAATAGTGCAGAAGAACACGAGTGGTGCTTTGGAATCAAAACGATGCAAAACAGAAAATGGCCGAAAGTTTCTAGAGGGTCCGTGCGCACGGAGTAAGTGAGGCCCGTGTGCACGAGGTCCCGATGGCCCGTGCGCACGGGGTGCTCTACGAGCAGATGAACTGCTCCGGATCCATGGGTATCTCCAAGTTTAAGGCCAAATTCGATGGATAGAAAGGTGGGGAAGCTGATAGCTGGGTACATCCACTTGCCAAACACCAAATTCGTGGACCAAAATAACCAAATCTCACAAGATGCAACAAATTGCAAAAAAAACCGGGGCTATTTTTTGGTGGGGATTTTCGAATTTGGACGAAAAACAACAAAATCAAGCTAGCAAAATGGGGGGATGGGACTCCAAGATGTGAATCAACCTTGCTCATGATACCAAGATGTTGTAGGGTAAAACCCTAGAGGGGATCTTTTCACACTTGGAGGGGGAAAAGAGGAAGAACACTTAAGAACACAAGGCACAAATCACTCAAAAATGCAAATATCACATCCACTAGAGTAGCATACATGAGATCCACAAGATTACATAAACAATTCAAGGAAAATAGCAATAGGTAAGTTCTTCCCACTAGGTGAGATCTTGATAATCCCAAGGATTCTTCCCAAGAGGAGGGGATACAAGGAGCAAAGCTCACAGTGTTTTATCTAATACTTTGCTGACCCTAAACATGGTCCTAGGTACGACTTATATAGCCTTGGGGTCAAAAGAGATGAAGAGGAGGGGAAAGGGCAATCTCAGCCGGCCTTCCTGGGAGGCCCGTGCGCACGGGGTAAGTTGGGCCTGTGCACATGGGGGTCCCGTGGGCAGGGTACACACCCGTGCGCATGGGGTGCTCCATCGCCAACTTCCTGGGTAGTCTGTGGGCATGGGGTTTTGGAGGCCCGTGCGCACGGGGTCACCTGGGACATCCAATGTTGCTGCTGTTGTGCTCCGTCTTGGTTCATGTGGCCTTGGGGTGGGCCTCCTTCTCCTTGGTGATGCTCCTGAGCTTCATGGTGGTGTTCCTCTTTGTACCTAATGAGACATAGCATATTTTGGCGAGGTAGCAACCAAGTCCCATTCGTATCCATATGCAAGTCAAGTAGGAAGGAGTTCACCTCAGTTTCCAAAGCACGTGCTCTCACTCTTGTCATTGGTCCACGTGGGGCTTGATGTGTTGGTGTAGAGTCCATCGGGATGATGGAAGGATGCTCCGCATCACGTTCCCTACCGAAACCATCACGCTTATTGTGAGAAGCTCTGGTTTGGGAGAAGCTTATACCAAAACCTGCCCCAAATGGGACAAATTTTTTTACCACGGCATGATGATGCCGCTCCATGATAGCATGCCAAGTTTCATGAATTTCAGATGAATTTTTGATTTACTAGAATTTTAAAACCAGGTATCTCAATGTTTGCGGCTGAGTGACGGCGGCAGGGTGTTTGACATTCATTGCCCTTTCTTGCATGGGACCTAAGCATGCAACCAAGGACACAAATTTGATTTTTCAAACCTTTTATATGCACTATGGCATGTGCATGTAGTTAAAATTTGAATTATGGACCTATAATGCCTACAAAACCAAGTTAATGTATAAAAACGTCCAAACGAACCCTGAATAATTCCAATTTTTTGACGAGACACTCCTATAGTTGCTTGTTCACTGCAGATAAAAGTTCTAGAAATTCAAATACCATCCATTGCAGATGTGACCCCATTACGTAATTCAAATCAAGACGAAAAATCAAGTAAATCGGACACAGTTTATTATCGCCAACCGTGTGAGATGAACACAAAATATCTTGGAGCATCGTCAGAGTGTCAAGCACCCGCTCCTCAAATATCATTTCACTGTTCAATCATCGCCGGTGAAAGATGGGGACGTGGACTCGCATCGTGAGGGCAACATCGGCGGCCCAGTTCGGCGGAACACGGCTGCAGCCGCTAGGCGCGTTCTAACAAGCTTCATGAGGGCGACTGCAATCTATGTCCGGGTGGCCAAGGCAGCCCAAACGGCCGCTGTTGCTTCTCAGGCGGCAGCAGCAGCAGCATCTGCCTCGGGGATAAAAACTGGCGAGAGCGACACAACAGTTGTCCGTTCCATAGCGGCGGCCATAGCCCTGATGGAGGCTGCCCACGACCATGTCAAGGCCGTCCCCGCCCAGCTTGTGGCGGTCACCGCACAAATCGAATGAAGCTTCTCCAACAATGGTCGACAACCCACGGCCGAAGATTTGGCAATCGCCGAGAGAGTTCGAGCAGCCGTCCATTCCTGCGCGGCATACCATGCCACGATGTAGCCCGCCAAAGCCCAGATCACGGCCACCCACGCCTAGCTCGTGGCGGCCTATTCCAAAGATATGGCGGACACCGATGGTGAGATGCTTGACGCGTATGGTGCGATTGATGCCATGGAGCCCATTCCCTAGGAGACCGTAGGGCCCGGGCTGGACATGGAGGCGGCAGCGGAAATCGACGAGCACCGGCCGTAGTAGAACTCTTTGTTTTGTTTAATTAAGAGCGCTAGTCTTTAATTTGTTAGAGTAATGTTTAAGCCTGCTAGCTCTATTTAATTGCTGAACTTGCTCAATTAAGAAGTGTGGTTGTGTTGTAGTCTCCTTTGTGTACCCAAATTATGCAATGATGTGGATGACCACAGTAACCAGGGAAATTCGAACCAAAATTATTGACGTTGAAACTCATCACACACGGGTTAAGCTATCTGAATCATTTGTGATGTTCACATATTGTACATAGTTCTGAATATCGGACCATGTCTGATGACACTTTGCGTGCCAGTTCTTTCGCTAAAGCGATTCCAAATTCTCGGCTTCCGCGGAAATATCTACCTCCCCGCCCCCTCCCCCTTACCAAAAGCCATGTTTCCCCTGTTTCCACCTTCCTTTCCAAGTTGAAACCTTCACTCCTTGCTTGCAGCGCCGCCTCCTCACCGGCGACCCTCCTTCACATTGCTCGGCCTCGCCTATCCAGGCAGGTAATCCACACCCGACCCCCATCTTCCTCCTCCTTCCACATCCCACATACTCCGCCGCCGACGCGGCACCTTCAACCCAAATCACCGACCTCTCCACCAAATAAGTGCCGCCCTAATGTTGGGGAATGCAGTATTTCAAAAAAAAATCCTATGATCACGCAAGATCTATCTAGAAGATGCATAGCAACGAGACAGGAGAGTGTGTCCACGTACCCTCGTAGACCAAAAGTGGAAGCGTTTAGTAACACGATTGATGTAGTCGAACATCTTCACGATCTAACCAATCCAAGTACCGAACGTATGACACCCCTGTGTTTAGCACACGTTCAGCTTGATGACGTCCCTCGAGCTCTTGATCCCGTTGAGGACGAGGGAGAGTTTCGTCAGCACGACAGCGTGGCGATGGTAATGATGAAGTTAGCGGCACAGGGCTTTGCCTAAGCACTACAACGATATGAACGAGGTGTGTAACTGTGGAGATGGGCACCGCACACGGCTAAGACAAATCTTGGGGACACTTTGGCGTGCCCCCTGCCCACGTATATAAAGGAGGGAGGGAGAGAGGCCGGCCCTCCTAGGGGCGAGCCAAGTGTAGGGAGTCCAACTAGGAATCCCAAGTCCTAGTAGGATTCCCTTTCCTTTTCGGAGTGGGAAAGAAGGAAAGTCGGGAGAGGGAGGAGGAAGGGGGGGGCGCCCCCACCCCTTGTCCAATTCGGTTTTGGCAGGGGGGCGCCACCTTGTGGCCCTTCTTCCCTCTCTACACTAAAGCCCAATATGGCCCATTAACTTCCCCGGCGAATTCCCATAACTCTCCGGTACTCTGAAAAATACCTGAATCACTCAGAACTGTCGGATTTCAGGTTCTGGCTAAACCCTCAAGGTTCGAACTCTGGGGTGCGCACGAATATCTCTCCCTCCCCCTAGCTCACTCACTCACCATGATCTCAAGGCTCAGCTCGTCGAACCCGAAGAACAAGGGACACAAGTGTTTATACTAGTTCGGGTCACCGATGTGGTGTAATACCCTACTCAAGTGTGGTGTGGTGGATTGCCTTGTAGGCTGAGGATGAACAAGTACAAGGGAAGAACTACCTCCTGAGGAGAGGTGTTCTTGAGCTCGGTGAGCTCGTGTGGTTCAGGATGATCGGAATGATCCATCCTCTCCTATGATGGTGGCTAGTCCTATTTATAGAGGACCTAGTCCTCTTCCCAAATATTACGCGGGAAGGGATCCCACAATGGCCAATTTGAAGGGGACATCTAGTACAAGCTATCTTGACAAAAGGTGGTCTTCGCTTGCCAAAGGCTCTAGTGGTGACGCCGTCGTGGTCTCCGCGATGACCTCCGTCCTGCCGTCCTGCTGGTCTTGGTCTTGTTGCACTGATATGGAAACCTTGGCCTAATGGCTTGAGACTCCTCGCCTGCGCCTGCTCCTTTAGCACCAAAGAGGCAACTAGTGCTCTGCTCCCACTGGCGCCTGCCTGGCACCCGCCTGGCCTTGGTCGTCATGGCTCATGTCACGGGAACCTCACGAGGTGCCCCTCACCTTGATCTCTCCGCTCCTCGCAAGCCAGCCTAGTGAGGATGCCCCTGAGGAGGTCTTGTGTCGTCCGCCTCGGGAGGCTTGGCCCCTCGCGAGCGTATTGAGTGCTTGCTGGTGAAGATGGGCCGTACCAGGCCGCTAGAGGAGCCATGCCATGGGCCGCAGGCAGGCAAGTCTGGGCCCCCATTCCCGAACGCCGACAGTAGCCCCTGGGCCCAAGGCGCGCCCGGACTTGGCTTCGAGGCGAAGCCAAGGGGCAAGTGCGGAGCACCACGGGCCTCAATAGCCTATGGCCTTGATTGACGCGTGGCGACTAACGGGACATGGGCGTCTCCGCTTCCCCACGCTGCCTCGGTAACTGCCTGACTTGACGAGTCCCTGGTGCATGCAGAAAAGCCATCATTACCTGTGATCGTGGGGGTCGTTGGTTGGCCTTCTCCCACTATAAATGGGGAGGGTGGCGGAGCCCCCGTCGCCCATCTCTTCACCCGTTACGCTTGCTTCTTCTTCCTTGCTTCACTGCTTCGCTGCGTTATCCATGGCGTCGATGAGCTCGGTGCGGTAGTTGTCGCGCTGGCCGAAGGTGACAGGGAGGCGGACCTGCCCTATCGGGGCGGTGGAGCCGTCGGTGACTCCTGAGAAGGGTTTGGTAGGCTGCAGCTGGTCATATGGCACTTGGAGGCTGTCGAACGTCTCGATGGGCAGGACATTGAGCCCCGCGCCACCGTCAATGAGGGTCTTGGTGACCTGGACGTTGCTGATGACAGGTGAACAGAACATCGAGAGGACGCGGGCGGTTGCTGCACACTTGAGCTGGTCCACCGAGCTAAAGGTGATGGCGTACTTGGACCACCTGAGCGGGCACATGGCCTCGAGCCCGGGGAGGGCCGCGTTCACCTCACGAGCAAACTGGTTGAAGATGCGCCAGGAAGCTGGGGCCTGAGTGCCGCCCAAGATGCAGGCAATAGCGCACGGCTCCTAGAAGCCCCCCGCCCCCTCGTCATGATGGTGGTCGTCGTTCCTTCTTGGTGGTGGCGACAGCGGAGGGAGCCGAGGATTGCCCTAAGGACGGTCCTCGCGAGGCTGGTCCCTCCAGGCGCCCTCACGAGGCTGCTCCAGCCAGTGGTCCTCACGAGGCTGGTCACGCCACTCCTGGCGGGGGCGCAGTCGTCCCAGCGTCCTCCACTTTGTCCTCCTCCTCGACCGTACCCCCGGCCGTTGCGCTCGGGGCGTCGACCGAAGCATCCATCTTGGATGGCCCTGAGCTCTTGACAATCACTGGTGTTGTGGCTGTGTACGTTGTGGAAGGCGCAGAACGGACGACTACTCTTGGACGACTCAGGGTGGTCCCGGCCACGCTTCGTGTCTGCCTCCGCCGCGAGCACGACAACTCCCTTGCGCTTCACGTCCTTGGTCTTGGCTTTCTTCTCTTCTAGGCCGGCAGCAGGGAGCTCGAGGAGGGAGAGGCGCCCTTCCTCAGCTCTTGCGCACTTGGTCGCCATGTTGAACATCTCCAGAGCCGTGCATAGATCCTCGTTGGTGGCGAGTTCCTCCTTCATCTTGACATCGCGGACGCCGTTGGAAAACGCTGAGATGATGGCCTCGTATGTCACCTTGGGGATCTTGAGGCGAACGCTATTGAAGCGCTGGATGTACTTCTGCAGGGTCTCTCCCGGCTGCTGCTTGATGTGGCGCAGGTCACCCACGGCCGGAGGGCAGTCGCGAGTACCCTGGAAGTTGGCGATGAAGCGGTCGCGCATCTCACCCCAGGAAGAGATTGACCCCGGGGTAAAGTTTAGGAGCCACGAGCGAGCACCGTCCTTGACAGCCATGGGGAACCAGTTCGCCATGACTTTCTCATCGCCGTTGGCTGCCTCAATGCTCAGCTCGTAGAGCTGCAAGAACTCCGCAGGGTCGGGTGTGCCGTCATAGCGAGGAGGTAGGTCTGGCTTGAACTTGCCTGGCTAGACAACGCTACGCAGCTCTGGGGTGAAGGCACGGCAGCCTGCTGTGGCCACCAGAGCCCATTGGAGAGGCGGGGCCTGCTCTTGATGCTTGTGCACCGCCATCACAGGCGGCACACGGTCTTGACGTGGTGGCGCCGGGAGAGCAAGGGTGTTTCTCGGCGGTCGGGGAACTTCTTGGCAGCTTCCTCCTTCGCGTGCGGGCACCCGGATTGGCGGGCCGCACCGAGGGGCCGCGCGCCTTGGTGCCAGCACGCCGTCTTGAGGCGAAGGAGGCGAGGGCGCTCCGTGAGCCGCACATCTCGGCGCGAGGGCGCCGTCTTGATGCAGAGGCGGCGGAGGCGCTCCGTGAGCTACGTCGCCCGCGGCTGGAGGTGGGCGAGGCAGAGAGAGGGATGGTGCAGGATAGCCCCCAGCGGCGCTTGCGAGCTCGGCGATGCGGTCCAGCCAGTCTTCGTAGAGGTCGTCGACTGGGCGGTAGCGCAGGAGCTCGCGTGCCATGAGCAGCACGGCCTGCTCGTCCATGGGCGCGCGGCGAGCGCGTGACGATGAGCCGGCCAGAGTCAGCGATGGGGTGGTGGTGCAACCGTCCCGCCACACAGAGGGGTGAAGTGACGACGCTTGCTGCTCGTTTGCTGCCGGACTGGTAGCGGCATTGGCAACAGGTGATGGAGAACGGCGGGGAGGTCCGCCAACGGGCGCCTTCTGAGCGACGCGAGCGGCGAGGGTGGCGCGGTGCTCAGCACGGGCTCGGCGAGCGTCTGACATGGATGTGATGGAGCTGCGGAACGTCGATCGATGAAGGGAAAGCTTCAGCGCACCCCTACATGGCGCACCAAATGTCAGATTTCGGGTTCCGGCAAAACCCTCAAGGTTCGAACTTTGGGGTGCGCATGAAGATCTCTCCCTCCCCCTATCTCACTCACTCACCACAATCTCAAGGCTCAGCTCGTCGAACCCGAAGAACAAGGGACACAAGAGTTTATACTGGTTTGGGCCACCGATGTGGTGTAATACCCTACTCCAGTGTGCTGTGGCGGATTGCCTTGTAGGCTGGGGATGAAAAAGTACGAGGGAATAACTACCTCCTGAGGAGAGGTGTTCATGAGCTTGGTGAGCTCGTGTGGTTCAGGATGATCTAAATGATTCGTCCTCTCCTATGATGGTGGCTAGTCCTATTGATAGAGGCCCTGGTCCTCTTCCCAAATATTAGGCGGGAAGGGATCCCACAACGGCCAATTTGAAGGGGGACAACTAGTACAAGCTATCCTGACAAAAGGTGGTCTTCGCCTGCCAAAGGCTCGGGTGGTGACGTTGTCGTGGGCTCCGCAATGACCCCCGTCCTGCCGTCCTGCTGCTCTTGGTCTTGTTGCACCGATATGGAAACCTTTCCCTGATGCCTTGGGACTCCTTGCTTGCGCCTGCTCCTTTAGAAACAAAGAGGCAACTGGCGCTCTGCGCCCGCCTGACACCCACCTGGCCTTGGTCGTCATGGTTCACGTCACGGGAACCTCACGAGGTGCCCCTCACCTTGATCTCTCCGCTCCTCGCGAACCAGCCTAGTGAGGCTGCCCCTGAGGAGGTCTTGTGTCGTCCGCCTCGCGAGGCTTGGCCCCTCGTGAGGGTCTTGAGTGCTTGCTAGTGAAGATGGGCCGTACCAGGCCGCTAGAGGAGCCACGCTGTGGGCCGCAGGCAGGCAAGTCCGGGGACCCCGTTCCCAGAACACCAACAGGAACCATTCCGATTTCCGAATATGGCCTTCCAATATAGGAATCTTTACCTCTTGACCATGTTGAGACTCCTCGTGATGTCCGTGATCTCATCCAGGACTCCGAACAAACTTCGGTCATCAAATCACATAACTCATAATACAAATCGTAAATGAACGTTAAGCGTGCAGACCCTACGGGTTCGAGAACTATGTAAACATGACCGAGACACATCTCTGGACAATAACCAATAGCGAAACCTGGATGCTCATATTGGCTCCTACATAATCTACGAAGATCTATATTGGTCAAACCACATAACAACATACGTCATTCCCTTTGTCATCGGTATGTTACTTGCCCGAGATTCGATCGTCGGTATCATCATACCTAGTTCAATCTCGTTACCGGCAAGTCTCTTCTCTCGTTCCAGAATGCATCATCCCGTAACTAACTCATTAGTCACATTGCTTGCAAGGCTTATAGTGATGTGCATTACCGAGAGGGCCCAGAGATACCTCTCCGATATACGGAGTGACAAATCCTAATCTTGATCTATGCCAACCCAACAAACACCTTCGGAGACACCTGTAGAGCATCTTTATAATCACCCATTTACATTGTGACGTTTGGTAGCACACAAGGTGTTCCTCCGGTATTCGGGAGTTGCATAATCGCATAGTTAGAGGAACATGTATAAGTCATGAAGAAAGCAATAGCAATAAAACTAAATGATCATTATGCTGAGCTAACGGATGGGTCTTGTGCATCACATTATTCACACATATACTAAGTTTCCGGTTAATACAATTCTAGCATGCACAATAAACATTTATCATGATATAAGGAAATATAAATAACAACTTTATTATTGCTTCTAGGGCATATTTCCTTTAGTCTGCCACTTGCACTAGAGTCAATAATCTAGTTCACATCGTCATGTGATTTAACACCAATAGTTCACATCTTCATGTGATTAGTTCACATCTTGATGTGACTAACACCCAAAGGGTTTACTAGAGTCAATAATCGAGTTCACATCGCTATGTGATTAACACCCAAGGAGTACTAAGGTGTGGTCATGTTTGGCTTGTGAGAGAAGTTTAGTCAACGGGTCTGCCACATTCAGAGCCATATATATTTTGCAAATTTTTTATGTCTACAATGCTCTGCACGAAGCTACTCTAGCTAATTGCTCCCACTTTCAATATATATCCAGATTGAGACTTAGAGTCATCTGGATCAGTGTCAAAGCTTGCATCGACGTAACCCTTTACGACGAACTTTTTTGTGACCTCCATAATCGAGAAACATGTCCTTATTCCACTAAGGACAATTTTGACCGCTGTCCAGTGATCCACTCCTGGATCACTATTTTACCCTCTTACCAAACTCATGGTGAAGTACACAATAGGTCTGGTACACAACATAGCATACTTTATAGAACCTATGACTGAGGCATAGGGAATGACTTTTCATTCTCTTTCTATTTTCTGCCGTTGTCGGGTTTTCAGTCTTTACTCAACTTCACACCTTGCAACACAGGCAAGAACTCCTTCTTTGACCGCCCCATTTTGAACTACTTCAAAAAACTTGTCAAGGTATGTACTCATTGAAAAAATTTATCAAGCGTCTTGATCTATCTCCATAGATCTTGATGCTCAATATGTAAGAAGCTTCACCGAGGTATTTCTTTGAAAAAATCCTTTCAAACACTCCTTTATGCTTTCTAGAAAATTTTACATTATTTCCGATCAACAATATGTCATTCGCATATACTTATCAGAAATGCTGTGGTGCTCCCACCCACTTTCTTGTAAATACAAGCTTCACCGCAAGTATGTATAAAACTATATGCTTTGATCAACTCATCAAAGCGTATATTCCAACTCCGAGATGCTTGCACTAGTTCATAGATGGATCGCTGGAGCTTGCACACTTTGTTAGCACCTTTAGGAATGACAAAACCTTCTTGTTGTATCATATACAACTCTTCTTTAAGAAATCCATTAAGGAATGTAGTTTTGACATCTATTTGCCAGATTTCATAAAATGTGGCAATTGCTAACTTGATTCGGACAGACTTAAGCATTGCTACGAGTGAGAAAATCTCATTGTAATCAACACCTTGAATTTGTCAAAAACCTTTTTTTCGACAAGTCTAGCTTTGTAGATAGTAACACTACTATCAGCGTCTGTCTTCCTCTTGAAGATCCATTTATTCTCTATGGCTTGCCGATCACAGGACAAGTAATCCAAAGTCCACACTTTGTTCTCATACATGGATTCTATCTCAGATTTCATGGCCTGAAGCCATTTCGCGGAATCTGGGCTCATCATCGCTTCCTCATAGTTCGTAGGTTCGTCATGGTCAAGTAACATGACCTCCAGAACAGGATTACCGTACCACTCTGGTGCGGATCTGACTCTGGTTGACCTACGAGGTTCGGTAGTAACTTGATCTAAAGTTTCATGATCATCATCATTAGCTTCCTCACTAATTGGTGTAGGAATCACTGGAACTGATTTCTGTGATGAACTACTTTCCAATAAGGGAGCAGGTACAATTACCTCATCAAGTTCTACTTTCCTCCCACTCACTTCTTTCGAGAGAAAGTCCTTCTCTAGAAAGGATCCATTCTTAGCAACGAAAATCTTGCCTTCGGATCTGTGATAGAAGGTGTACCCAACAGTTTCCTTTGGGTATCCTATGAAGACACATTTCTCTGATTTGGGTTCGAGCTTATCAGGTTGAAGCTTTTTCACATAAGCATCGGAGCCCCAAACTTTAAGAAACGACAACTTGGGTTTCTTGACAAACCACAGTTCATATGGTGTCGTCTCGACAGACTTAGATGGTGCCCTATTTAACGTGAATGCACCCGTCTCTAAAGCATAACCCCAGAACGATAGTGGTAAATCAGTAAGAGACATCATAGATCGCACCATATCTAATAAAATTCGATTACGACGTTCAGACACACCATTACGCTATGGTGTTCCAGGTGGCGTAAGTTGCGAAACTATTTCACATTGTTTCAAATGAAGACCAAACTCGTAACTCAAATATTCACCTCCATGATGAGATCGTAGGAACTTTATTTTCTTGTTATGATGATTTTCCACTTCACTATGGAATTCTTTGAACTTTTCAAATGTTTTAGAATTGTGTTTCATCAAGTATATATACCCATATCTGCTCAAATCATTTGTGAAGGTCAGAAAATAACGATACCCACTGCGAGCCTCAACACTCATCAGAGCGCATACATCAGTATCTATTATTTCCAACAAGCCTATTGCTCGCTCCATTGTTTCAGAGAACGGACTCTTAGTCATCTAGCCCATGAGGCATGGTTCGCAAGCATCAAGCAATTCATAATCAAGTGATTCCAAAAGCCCATCAGCATGGAGTTTCTTCATGCGTTTTACACCAATATGACCTAAACGGCAGTGCCACAAATAAGTTGCACTATCATTATTAAAATTATATCTTTTGGCTTCAATACTATGAATATGTGTATCACTACTATCGAGATTCAACAAAAATAGACCACTCATCAAGGGTGCATAACCATAAAAGATATTACTCATAGAAATAGAACAACCATTATTCACTGATTTAAATGAATAACCGTCTCGCATCAAACATGATCCAGATATAATGTTCATGCTTAACGCTGGCACCAAATAACAATTACTCATGTCTAAAACTAATTCCAAAGGTAGATGTAGAGGTAGCGTGCCGCCGAAGGTCACAATGACTTTGGAACCATTTCCCACGCGCATCATCACCTCGTCCTTAGCCAATATTTGGTTAATCTGTAGCCCCTGTTTCGAGTTGCAAATATGAGCAAAAGAACCAGTATCAAATACCCAGGCGCTACTACGAGCATTAGTAAGGTACACATCAATAACATGTATATCAAATACACCTTTCATTTAGCCATCCTTCTTATCCGCCAAATACTTGGGGCAGTTCTGCTTATAGTGACCAGTCCCTTTGTAGTAGAAGCACTCAGTCTCAGGCTTAGGTCCAGACTTGGGCTTCTTCACTTGAGCAGCAACTTGCTTGCCGTTCTTCTTAAAGTTTCCCTTCTTACCTTTGCCATTTTTCTTGAAACTAGTGGTCTTGTTTACCATCAACACTTGATGCTCCTTCTTGATTTCTACCTCCGCAGACTTTAGCATCGCAAAGATCTCGGGAATTGTCTTATCCGTCCCTTGCATATTATAGTTCATCACGAAGCTTTTGTAGCTTGGTGGCAGTGATTGAAGAACTCTGTCAATGACACTATCATCAGGAAGATTACCTCCCAGCTGAGTCAAGTGGTTGTGGTACCCAGACATTCTGAGTATATGTTCACTGACAGAACTATTCTCCTCCATCTTGCAGCTATAAAACTTATTAGAGACTTCATATCTCTCAATCCGGGCATTTTCTTGAAATATTAACTTCAACTCCTGGAACATCTCATATGTTCCATGATGTTCAAAACGTCGTTGAAGTCCCGATTCTAAGCCGTAAAGCATGGCACACTGAACTATCGAGTAGTCATCAGCTTTGCTCTGCCAGGCGTTCATAACGTCCGACGTTGCTCTTGTAGCGGGTCTTGCACCTGGCGGTGCTTCCAGGACGTAATTCTTTTGTGTAGCAATGAGGATAATCCTCAGATCACGGATCCAGTCTGCATCATTGCCACTATCATCTTTCAACTTATTTTTCTCTAGGAATATATCAAAAATAAAATAGGGGAGCTATACGCGAGCTATTGATCTACAACATAGATATGCAAAAACTATCAGGACTAAGTTCATGATAAATGAAAGTTCAAATAATCATATTACTTAAGAACTCCCACTTAGATAGACATCCCTCTAGTCATCTAAATGACCACGTGATCCAAATCAACTAAACAATGTCCGATCATCACGTGAGATGGAGTAGTTTTCAATGGTGAACATCACTATGTTGATCATATCTACTATATGATTCACGTTCGACCTTTCGGTCTCAGTGTTCCGAGGCCATATCTAGGCTTGTCAAGTTTAACCAGAGTATTTTGTGTGTGCAAAACTGACTTGCACCCATTGTATGTGAACGTAGAGCTTATCACACCCGATCATCACGTGGTGTCTCAGCACGATGAACTGTAGCAACGGTGCATACTCAAGGAGAACACATATACCTTGAAATTTAGTGAGAGATCATCCTATAATGCTACCGCCGTACTAAGCAAAATGTGATGCATAAAAGATAAACATCACATGCAATCAAAATGTGTGACATGATATGGCCATCATCATCTTGTGCCTTTGATCTCCATCTCCAAAGCACCGTCATGATCTCCATGGTCACCGGCTTGACACCTTGATCTCCATCGCAGTGTCGTTGTTGTCTCGCCAACCATTGCTTCCATGACTATCGCTACCTCTTAGTGATAAAGTAAAGCAATTACATGGCGATTGTATTTCATACAATAAAGCGACAACCATAAGGCTCCTGCCAGTTGCCGATAACGGTTATAAAACATGGTTATCTCATACAACAATTTATACCTCATCACGTCTTGACCATATCACATCACAACAAGCCCTGCAAAAACAAGTTAGACGCGATCTACTTTGTTGTTGCAAGGTTTACGTGGCTTCTACGAGCTTCTAGCAAGAACCGTTCTTACCTACGCATCAAAACCACAGTGATTTTTCGTCGAGTGTGTTGTTTTAACCTTCAACATGGACCGGGCGTAGTCAAACTCGATTCAACTAAAGTTGGAGAAACAGACACCCGCCAACCACCTGTGTGCAAAGCACGTCGGTAGAACCAGTCTCATTAGCGTGGTCATGTAATGTCGGTCCGGGCCGTTTCATCCAACAATACTGCCGAATCAAAGTAAGACGTTCCTGGTAAGCAGTATGACTATTATTGCCCACAACTCATTGTGTTATACTTGTGCATATAACATCTACGCATAGACCTGGCTCTGATACCACTGTTGCGGAACACAATATTTCAAAAAAATTCCTACGATCATGCAAGATCTATCTAGGAGATGCATAGCAAAGAGATGGGAGAGTGTGTCCACGTACCCTCGTAGACCGAAAGCGGAAGCGTTTAGTAACGCGATTGATGTAGTCAAACGTCTTCACGATCCAACCGATCCAAGTACTGAACGTACGGCACCTCCGTGTTCAGCTCATGTTCAGCTCGACGAAGTCCCTCGAGCTCTTGATCCAGTTGAGGACAAGGGAGAGTTTCGTCAGCACGACGGCGTGGTGATGGTGATGATGAAGTTACTGGTGCAAGGCTTCGCCTAAGCACTATGACGATATGACCGAGGTGTGTAACTATGGAGAGGGGCATCGCACATAGCTAAGATAAATCTTGGGGACGCTTTGGGGTGCCCCCTGCCCACGTATATAAAGGAGGGAGGGAGAGAGGCCGGCCCTCCTAGGGGCGCGCCAAGTGTAGGGAGTCCTACTAGGACTCCCAAGTCCAAGTAGGATTCCCTTTCCTTTTCAGAGTGGGAAAGAAGGAAAGGAGGGAGAGGAAGAAGGAAAGGGGGGCGCCCCCACCCATTGTCCAATTCGGTTTGGGCAGGCGGGAGGCGCACACCACCTTGTGGCCCTTCTTCCCTCTCTCCACTAAAGCCCAATAAGGCCCATTAACTTCCCCGGCGAATTCCCGTAACTCTCTATTACTCCGAAAAATACCCGAATCACTCGGAACCATTCTGATGTCCGAATATAGCCTTCCAATATATGAATTCTTACCCCTCGACCATTTTGAGACTCCTTCTCATGTCTGTGATCTCATCTGAGACTCCGAACAAACTTCGGTCATCAAATCACATAACTCATAATACAAATTGTCATTGAACGTTAAGCGTGCGGACCTTACGAGTTCGAGAACTATGTAGACATGACTGAGACACATCTCTGGTCAATTACCAATAGCGGAACCTGGATACTCATATTGGCTCCTACATATTCTATGAAGATTTTTATCGGTCAAACCGCATAACAACATATGTCATTCCCTTTGTCATCGGTATGTTACTTTCCCAAGATTCGATCGTCGATATCATCATACCTGGTTCAATATCGTTACTGACAAGTCTCTTTTCACGTTCCGTAATGCATCATCCCGTAACTAACTCATTAGTCACATTGCTTGCAAGGCTTATAGTGATGTACATTACCAAGAGGGCCCAGAGATACCTCTCCGAAATACAGAGTGACAAATCCTAATCTTGATCTATGCCAACCCAACAAACACCTTCGGAGACACCTGTAGAGCACATTTGTAATCACCTAATTACATTGTGACATTTGATAGCACACAAGGTGTTCCTCCAGTATTCGGGAGTTGCATAATCTCATAGTAAGAGGAACATGTATAAGTCATGAAGAAAGCAATAGCAATAAAACTAAACGATCATTATGTTGAGCTAACGAATGGGTCTTGTCCATCACATTATTCTCCTAATGATGTGATCCCGTTCATCAAATGGCAACACGTGCCTATGGTCAGGAAACTTAACTAGCTTTGATTAACGAGCTAGTCAAGTAGAGGCATACTAGGGACACTCTGTTTTGTCTATGTATTCACACATGTACTAAGTTTCCAGTTAATACAATTTTAGCATGCATAATAAACATTTATCCTGATATAAGGAAATATATATAACAACTTTATTATTGCCTCTAGGGCATATTTCCTTCACCTAAGCCATGGTGCGCGCAGTATAGCCAGGATCTCAAGGAGCATTTGGCAGCGGAGAAGCAAATCCCGGTCGCACGCGCGGATGAGGTCGCGATGATTGCCATTCATGTCGACCCCCAAATCTTGGAGGAGCACCTCGTCGTCGAGGCCACCATCGACGCCTCGCGCGCTGAAGACGCGACGCGGTTGGCTGTTTGGTTCAATTCTGCAATGCAATGTTCAATTGTTGTGGGTGCATTCTCTTATTGTATACCATGTGAGAAATAAATCGAATTTGGCTGAACTAAATACATGAGAAACAAATAGAATTGATATATTTCCAAGTTGTTAAGCATGCTTGATTTGGTTAACTATCTGATATTCTATTAGGAGTATGTTATATTATGCAATGCGGTGCTCAGTTAATGTTTGGTTCATTTGTTGTGGTGTTTAGTTAGCTATTTTGTTTGGTTCAATTCTGCAATGTGATGTTCAATTGTTGTGGGTGCATTCTATTATTGTATACCATGTGAGGAATAAATTGAATTTGGCTGTACTAAATACATGAGAAACAAATATAATTGCTATATTTCCAAGTTATTAAGCATGCTTGGTTTGGTTAACTGTCTGACCTTCTGTTAGGAGTATGTTATATTGTGCAATGTGGTGCTCAGTTAATGTTTGGTTCATTTGTTGTGGTGTTTAGTTAACTGCTTGGTTCAATTCTGCAATGCAATGTCCAATTTTTGTGGGTAGAATTTTGTATTGTTGTGCATATGAGGAATAAATAATTTGGTTGCACTTAATACATGAGAAACATATACAAGTGCTATATTTCCTACTTATTAATCATGCTTGGTTTGGATAAATGGGTTTTCCGTGTGGCTTGAATTAATCTGATGAATCTGCAATGTGCTTATTTTTCATCAACATATTTTACTGATAGCATGCGAAACATTACTTAACCTTATATGTGTTGCAGGGAAACAATGGGAAGCACTAAGGTTTAAAATTGAGGTTAGCACGTGCATGCTCCGTTGTCTAATAACACATTATTGTGCAATTTCATGAACCATTTTAATATTTAGGTTTTTAACAATTTGGTCTTGCACATGTAGGTCCTACTGTCACAGGTTTTGACCCACTGTTCGACCCTTTTTCCATATGGGGAAATGAGTTGTCGATGAATATCAATCAAGTCAAGAAACTCGGAAAGATTGTTAGGATAAAGAAATTAGCGACAAAAAACAACAAGATCTTTCTCTGCACAATGAAGAAGACATCAGTTCACTACAGGATGGTACTAACTATTATACCATGTCTTTTTTTATTCCTTTGCCCCAATTGCAATATAGTGAAGATATTTATGCACATCCTTGTTTTCAGGCCTTTCCAAAGCAGTTCACTGATGATTACCTCTCAAACCACGTGTATGGTCAGGAGGCGAGGAAGGTATTCATACAAGACCCACGGTTCAATATTGAAGTGTTCCTGAAGAGGACGAAGGATGGACGGTCAATCATCCACATGCACCGGCCTTAAGTTACAAAGACCTTCAAGATCAATGAAGGCTCAATATTCGCCTTCTGCTTCAGCAGTTTTCCAGATGAGATACATCTGTCTATGATGCTAATTTTGAAAGGTTATAGATGTTGCATGTGAAACTTGGTGCTGGTGTAGTTGTGTAATGGGGTAGCTGAGTGCTGAAGCTATATGATGTTGTACTCTAATGTATTTCAATTATGAAAATGAAATATATTATGTGTTTAATATGAAATGTCAATTAGAATAATAAATGGATTATTAATAATCGTTATTGAGAAAACACCGTGTGTGATGCATTCAATAACGCACACAGTTTCTAGGAATAAACCGTGTTAGATTAATGAACAATCACACACGACATCCTCTTGAAAATTGTTTGCATTAGGCCACCTAACACTAATGTTTACCACATAAAAACTGTGTGTGATGGACAACCTTTGCCGCGCAGTTTCTTCGACGAACCGTGTCTGATGCATTCAATAACATAAACAATTAAATTGTTAATACCGTGTGCAATGGAAACGCTATCAGAAACGATTTAACGAGGAAAATTGTGTGTGATGTACTTGCGAACAGAAATGTTTTCCTTCGAGAGACTGTGTGGGATGTATATATGAACGGAAACGTTTAGCGGGGACTGACTATGTGGGATGTACTTACAACCGGAATTGATTTCACTTGTATAGCTGTAATTTTTAGCACTACTGTACATATAACCGTATTTGGTCGCTCGCCGGTCGCACACGACCTCACTTTGCCAAGCGTGTGTGCCAGGAGGGCATATCCCCGACGGTTTCTGGGTCATGTGGGAAGGACCCCCTATCGCCCACTCACTAGGCGACAGTTCCAAATGCCGTCGCGGAAAGGGGTTAAAAACCGTTGCATAGCACCTCGCTGTACCAGTGAGTACGTAAAAATGGTCTACCAACAATAATTGGACAAGACAGATTGCGATCAATATCAAGAACAATAAAGTATATGGGCACACAATTCCTATTTGCAAGAATAAGAACATCATTAATTCTTCCCATGGGCTTTTTAATGGTAGAATCCGCCAAGTGCAAATTTAAAGAACATTCTTCAATATCGGTAAGACCAAGCACATCACATAAAGATTTCGGAATTGTAGAAACACTAGCACCAAAGTCACATAAAGCAAAACACTCATAATTTTTAATCTTGACTTTGATAGTAGGTTCACACTCATCATGCAATATTCTAGGAATTGAAACTTCTATTCCAATTTTTCTTCCAAAGCTTTCATAAGCATAAAAAATATGTTTAGTAAAAGCTTTACTTTGTTCATAAGCATGGGGCAAATTTATCATGGATTGCAACAAAGAAATACAATCAATCAAAGAGCAACTATCATAATTAAAGTCTTTGTAATCCAAAAGAGTGGGGACATCACTAGTTAAAGTTTTAACCTCTTTAAACCCACTTTTATCAATTTTCTGAACAAGATTTCACCCTCCGAATTATCAGGACGCCTTCTAGCTAAAGTTGACTCTTCTCCAGTACCTTTTTTATCAATCTTAATTTTACTAAACAAGGAATCAATAGAATAAGCAATCACTAGAAAACGCTTTTTCTAAAAATTCTCTTCTAGCTCTAAGCATAGCGGTTCTTTTCGTACTTTCATCCATAGAAACATAAAGAGCTTTAATTGATTCCTCAACCTTAGGCACAAAAATTTTCATCTTGAGATTTTCTACATCATGGGAAATTCTATCAACACTTCTAGACAAATCATGAATCTTATTCAACTTTTCTTCCATTGTAGCATTGAAAACCTTTTGAGTGTTAATAAATTCTTTAATAATTATGATCAAGATCAGAGGTGTTCCTATTATTATTATAAGAAGGATTACCATATGAATTACCACAATTATTAGAGGAATTACCAGGAAAAGGCCTAGAATTAAAATTACCTCTATAAGCATTGTTATTTAAATTGTTTCACGAGATAAAATTCACATCTACGACATCACTATTTTGCTCAATCAAAGTATACAAAGTCACATCATAAAAATCAATAGTAGCACTTTTATTAGCAATCAATTTCATAAGAGCATCAACCTTTTCAATCAAAGAAGAAATTTCTTCAACCGAATTAACTTTTTTACTAGTAGGAGCTCTTTCGGTATGCCATTCTGAATAATTTTCCATGATATTATCAAGCAATTTGGTGGCTTCACCCAAAGTAATTTCCATAAAAGTACCACCCATGGTGGAATCTAAAAGATTACAAGAAAAAAAATTCAACCCCGCATAAAAAAATTGTATGATCATCCAAATATTTAACCCATGAGTTGGGCAATTGCTTAGCACCATTTTCATCCTATCCCAAGATTGTGCAACATGACCATGTTCAAGTTGCTTGAAATTCATGATTTGGGTTCTAAGGGAAATAATTTTTGTGGGCAGAAAATATTTCGTAATAAAAGCATCCTTGCACTTATCCCAAGAATCGATACTATTGCGAGGCAAAGAAGAAAACAAAAATTTTGCACGATCTCACAAAGAAAACAGAAATAATTTCATCTTCACAACATCATTGTCCACATCTTTTTTCTTTTGAATATCGCATAATTCCACAAATTGATCTTTCATAACATGATTCAGCAAAGTGGTATTAATATCACAAGACTCCACACTAGTGGCGCGAGGAGCAACCGGAGTGCCAATAAATCATTGTTGTTGGTATTAGAGAAATCACACAACTTAGTGTTCTCTTGAGTCATTGTGACTACGCAACAAGATTGCACTAAAAAACATATCCGACAAGAAAACAGTGAATGAAAAAGAGGGCGAATAAAATGGCAAATTTTTGTGAAGTGGGGGAGAGGAAAATGATAGGCAAATGGAAAATAATGTAAATTGCAAGGAGATGAGATTTGTGATTAGGAACCTGGTAGATATTCATGATGTCTCCCCGGCAATGGCACCAGAAATTCCTTTTGATGTCTGCTAGAACTATGTCGGTATTTCCCGAAAGAGGAAGGGATGATGCAACACAGCAATGGTAGGTATTTCGCTCAGTGATGAGACCAAGGTTATCAAAACAGTAGGAGAACCACGCAACACTACGTGAACAGCACCTAGGCACAAATCACAAATACTCGCAACCCGACGTATTAAAGGGGCTGTCAATCCCTTTCGGGTAACGGCGCCAGAAATTGGCAAACAGACGTGAGAGAGTTGTAATAAATTGATAGATCGAACGCAAAATAAAATAAAGTGTAGAAAGGTATTTTTGATTTAATAGATCTGAAAATAAAAGCAAAGGAAAATAGATCACAAAGGCAAATATAATAAAGAAGAGACCCAGGGGCCGTAGGTTTCACTAGTGGCTTCTCTCGAGAAAAATAGCCAACGGTGGGTAAATGAATTACTGTTGGGCAATTGATAGAACTTCAAATAATCATGATGATATAAAATCAATGATCATTATATAGGCATCACATACAAGATTAGTGGACCGACTCCTGCCTGCATCTACTACTATTACTCCACACGTCGACCGCTATCCAGTATGCATCTAGTGAATTAAGTTCATGGAGAAACGGAGTAATGGAATAAGAACGATGACATGATGTAGACAAGATCTATTTATGTAGAAATAGACTCCATCTTGTTATCCTTAATAGCAAGGATACATACGTGTCGGTTCCCCTTCTATCACTGGGATCAAGCACCGTAAGATCGAACCCATCACAGAGCACATGTTCCCATTGCAAAATAAATAGATAAAGTTGGCCAGAAAACCCAAATATCAGAGAGGAAATACGAGGCTATAAGCGATCATGCAGATAAGAGATCAAAGAAGAATCAAATAACTTTCATGGATAAAAAGATAGATCTGATCATAAACTCAAAGTTCGTCGGATCCCAACAAACACATCGCAAAAAGAGTTACATCATATGGATCTCCAAGAGACCATTGTATTGAGAACCAAACAAGAGAGTGGAAGCCATCTAGCTACTAACTACGGACCCGAGAGTCTACAAAGAACTACTCACACATCATCGGAGAGGCACCAATGGACATGATGAACCCCTCTGTGATGGTGTCTAGATTGGATCTGGTGGTTTCTGGAACTTACGACGGATAGAATTGATTTTCGTCGACTCCCCTAGGGTTTCTGGAATATTGGGGTATTTATAGAGTAAAGAGGCGGTTCGGGAGGCACCTGAAGTGGGCACAACCCATGAGAGGGTGCCTGGGCCTTCAGGCGCCCTGGTGGGATATGCTCCCCTTGGAGCACCCCTAGGTGCTTTTCTGGCCCACCAGATGTCTTCTAGTCCAAAAAGTCCACAAAAAGTTTTGCTGCATTTGGACTCCGTTTGATATTGATTTCCCGTGATGTAAAAACATGCAGAAAACAACAACGGGCACTTGGCACTATGTCAATAGGTTAGTACCAAAAAATGATATAAAATGACTATAAAATGACTGTAAAACATCCAAGAGTGATAATATAACAGCATGGAACAATCAAAAATTATAGATACGTTGTAGACGTATCACACACACACACACACACGAATACAACAACAATCCAGTAAGTATAGTGCATCTATTTTTTCGAACCATGCATGTATGACACGAATTCAAAAATGCTCCCTCTGTTCCTAAATATTTAACTTTCAGAGATTTCAACAAGTGACTACATACGGAGAAAAATGACTAAATATGTCAATATACATCTGTATGTGGCAGTCTATTTGAAATATCTAAAGATACTAATATTTAGGAATGAAGGGAGTAAAATGTAAGACATGCATGGTCCTCAATTCAATATTTAAAATGAACAGGATACTAAAGCATGAATATTAAGTCTAGTGCTACATACATGCAAATTTTGTATTTAGGCGGAGCTATGTAGATTGTCGGGGGTTAACCCCTCGACCTTAGATAAAATTGTGAAGCTTTATTTAGGATTGTTTAGATTATATTTTTTGAACATTATATTCGTCCCCACCTCCCAAACACCGATTGGTTGTGCACCCCCCTCCCCGGGAGAATATCATGTGCCCCCACACCTTAGATGCTATATGCTGATACAAGTTGCTTGGAGCTTGTAGATCTGAGATATAGTAGCTCAAAGGATGTCATAATATTTTTACAGGAAACCTTAATGAGTTTGAGAATTGCACACAATTTGTACAAAAACTACTCAGATGCCCTTGGATCCCATATCCAACAACCTCGAAGCTCGTATCACCATAGAATCTAAGATGAAGGGCCTCATATTATCCTGCATGTAAGAATATCATGTGCTACCACACCTTTCCCGCCGAGTACATCAGTGAAGCATGGTGGCTAGCAAGTTAGGCTAGTGGCGAACCAACCTGTGGTTGGGATGGTTAGGGTGACAGGTGGTATCCCCAGCCCACCAAGTTTCATGTCCTGGTGCGTGCATTTATCCTAGATTTATTTCAGGAATTCCGGCGATACGCTTTCAGTGGGACGAGATGTTCCCCTCGACTACAAGGCGCCTATGATGACTTCGTAAATTCTCAAGATGATATGTCGGCTCAGTCTCTCGAAGGTGCTCATAGGGGTAGGGTGTGAATGTGTGCGTTCATAGTGGTCGTTCATAGGGGTGAGTGTATATTCTATGAGCGCTTGCATCCGTACTGTGTTAAAAAAGCTAGTTGGGCTAGTGCGACCGATTAGCTAGGCCGCCGCCACATTAGTTTTTTCACCCCTTTTTTATCTCCTTGCCGGCAGGTAAATTTAAATATCCACCACGGTGTTGCTCTGGTCTTTGGGTGCGACAGGCGTGGCATGATTGTTTTGATTGACGGGAGTAGGCGCGAGACCAATTAGTCACGATGACTCTGCCTGTAAAACCAACGGCTCCCTGATGTAAAAAGTTGTCGACTGGTGTTTTCCCATGGTGAAAACCAAAAGATTCACCTGCTCCTCGACTAGCTCCCTCCACCTTCCCGTAGATTGCATTGCCTTTTAGTCGTTTCTCCCCCTTTGCTTCCTCTCCCCATTTGCTTCTACCTAGTTCCATGGCGGCGCACCAGATCACGGAGTCTAACACGGGAGCTCCAGGACAAGGATGCAGAGCTCAGGGCCAAGGACGTGGAACTCCATGAGCTCAAGGAGGAGAGAAGTGCCATGCTCCTCCTTCATGTGTGAGAGTTCACGAAGCTTCAAAAGCGGCAGGCGTCCACCACAAAGAAGCTCAAGGCGTCAGCGGTGTTGCAGCAGAAAGCGGGAGATACGATAGGCGGTCAGGCGAGCTAGCTGGAGCGCGAGCGAACCGATCATGACGAGGTCCAGGATCGCCTCAGCCTATTGGTGAACCATGTTGCCACGCACGTGTTGCGGCTGCGCGATGCCTACCGTCATGCTAGCGCGACCATGCCGGGCGTCGGGCTAAACCTGTTCGACCACCCCGTCGACTTCAACGAGCTGCGGCTTCCTGACCTGGTCTCCTTCACCTATATCTCCGAGGAGCTGAGCCGTCTCCGCGTGATGGTGGGGGCGGAGCTGGACAGGGAGGGGTTGTGGGATGGCATCGCCGTTGCCGGGCGAATCCTCTCAGGGCTCTGTCACTGGACGCCGTCTTTGACGAGCTAGCTCCCGTGGACCGGGAGAGGGCTCTGCCGGCGGTGGCACCCTGAATCACCAAAGTCGTGCTCCTCGAGAAGCAGAGGGACTTTGATGGTGTTTAGGCGTCCTTTGCATGGGCATGTCGATGTATCGGCGCAACATGACCGTTCGATCAAACTCAAACGATGCAGACCAGTCACTGTAGCACAAAGCGTGTGGGTGTGTTTGGTTGCATTCTCATCTCAATATAGTTGTTCCCTCTTCGTGCATGCTCATCTCAGCACTCCTCTTCATGCATGCTCCTAGTGTATTTGTGTTAACCTACAAGTGTGGACTCATGCACCCTTCATGCACTCTGCCAAACACCCAAAAGTGGGTCAAGAAGGCAACTTTTGCTCCCAACCCATGCACCCTTCATACACCCTGCCTAACACTGATTCGTGCTTCATATGGTTCATATTCCATGGAGTACTGTAGCACCTTACTCTCCGTGCGCTGTAGACCTAGTTCTGTTAACATTGATCTGACCGTTCATTCTCGACCGGAAAGTCAAAAAATGGGTACTATGTTACGTTATTGTTCATACAGTTGATATGCACACAACATCATTTGTTATTGTCATATCTTACTACACTAGCAACAGAATTATGTAGTACTGATCTATGAACCTCTGCACATGCCTAGTAGTAGGAGCACCGTGTAAGTCCAAGTGGCTGTCGTGTTTCACACTCCTCCCTCGTAAGAGTGGAAACACTTGATGTAATCATTTTTATTCTTCAGAAACAGTTGACACGCTCTACCATGCGGACCCTCCTCAGCGGTCATCGGGAACCTTGCTACTCACTTTCGCCGACGTATGCGATAGCCAGCATCGGGGTCCACTAGCCATGCACTAAATTACTCCGTATTAGAGTGCCCAACTGCATAGTAGACTACCTCGATCGAAGCGCCACAGTAATGCCCAATGAGCCGTCAAAGTACAAAACCCCCACATTTCCAGCAGTAAGTTGGACGGACACAGCAACCATCATTTCACTCTTCTACCTCAACTTCCTCTCTTGAAGAAAACACCAACTCGCTTCTCCCTCATCTTGTTCCTCATTTCTTCAAGAAAACTCCGACCTGCTTCTGCCATTTTTCTTCTCTCCCAAAGAAGGAAAGGTGAGCGCATCAATGGTGTTGATTCTGGCCAAGGCCCGGTCTTCCAACCCCGAGAATGATCCTATAACTCCCTCTCTGTTCTTCTTTTGGGTTTGTGATTATGGTTTCTTTTATTTTATTTCTTTTTGACAGTTTCTTGATGGACCCTGGAGCATCGCCCGAAGTGATGTCTATGGCTCTGGCCAAAACCGTCGAGGCTCAGGGTACGAAGAGGCGCAAGCATCCCCCCGAGACTACCGCAGACAAGCTCAAGGCCATCGCCCTGTCCAAGGCCCCCTCTCCTGGATCCCGCATTAAGAAGTCCAGGTAATATCCCTTCTTGATGATCTTTTTCTCGATCTTGATCATGTTTTTTCATCTAACATGCAGTACTAGTACTAGTAGTACAACTTTCTGGGTGATCTTGCATGTGATTTTTGTGTGCCAAATGATGGTTCTAAATTCCTCGTTTGACCAAAACATGCGAGAGGTTGACACTGATTTCTTAAAGATTAGTTTCAACTACTTTATGAACATCAATGCTACCTTTGAAGAGAGTATATTAGCCTCAGTAACTTGTGTTATGGATATTGCAAGTAATCCCTATGCTCTCGTGCCTTTGAAGACATATTCTAGTGTCTTTATTCTCTCATTTCTGTGCGTATATCACTACAGGAATCAGCTACTTTGCCGTCAGCCATGGCGGATGGCAAAGGCATGGATGGCTGACGGCAAAGGTCTTTGCCGTCCGCCGCGGACGGCAAAGTAAGGTTCGGCAAAGAGGTACTTTGCCGTCTGCTTCGGGCGGCTGATGGCAAAGGAGCCTTTGCCATCAGCAGCGGACGGCAAAGAGTGCGGACGGCAATAAGTGCGCTGTTACTCCGTTAGGTGGCTAACGGTAGGCCTTTGCCGTCCGCCGCTGACGGCAAACTTTAGAAGGCCTTTGCCATCCGCCGTGTGATCTCAACCGACGTCACTACACGGCAGGCCTTTGCCGTCCGCCGCTGTAGGCAAAGTTTTTGCTCTTTGCCGTCCGCCGCGGACGGCAAAGCCTTTGCCGTCAGCCACTGTAGGCAAACTGACCAAATTGGTCAGCCTCCCAGGAAGCACAGCTGCCTGCCACGTGGCCTCTTTGCCGTCCGCTGCTGATGGCAAAGAGCTCTTTGCCGTCGGTGGCAGACGGCAAAGAGCCTGCATATTGGCTCTTTTTTTCTGTTTTTTTGAATCCAACAATTTCAGAGCAAATATATATGACATATATAGATATATTTCCATATCAGATATCTAGCACATAAGTTTTATATCACATATCACATAAGTTTCATCCATACACATTGTTCATACCTAAGCAAGTTCCATGCATATACATATTACAATAGGAAGTTCCATCATAGCAAGCTAGATACAATGCAAAGTTTCATGAAAGGAAAAGCAAGCACTCCATCATAGTAAGCTAGGTTCCATGAAGTGAATGAAATCTGCAAAATGGTAAATCAGAAAGTTAGAAATAGGTGACTAGAACAAGAAGAAGACTAGAACAAGAAGTATATGTCATTTATGAGCTAACTTAGTTGAAATGGATCATATATGAGCTAACTAAGTTGAAATGGATTGTTTATGAGCTAACTTAGTTGAAATGGATCATTTATGAGCTAACTTAGTTGAAATGGGTCATTTATGAGCTAACTAAGGTGAAGGGCATCGTTTTTGAGCTAACTAAGGTGAAATGAATAGTTTTTGAGCTAACTAAGGTGAAATGGATCATTTATAAGCTAACATAGGTGAAATGGATCATTTATGAGCTAACTTACTTGAAATGGATCGTTTATGAGCTAACTAAGGTGAAATGGATCTTTTTGAGCTAAGTAAGGTGAAATGGATTGTTTTTGAGCTAACTTAGGTGAAATGGATCATTTATGAGCTAACTTAGTTGAAATGGATCATTTATGAGCTAACTAAGGTGAAATGGATCGTTTTTGAGCTAACTAAGGTCAAATGAATAGTTTTTGAGCTAACTAAGGTGAAATGGATCATTTATGAGCTAACTAAGGTGAAATGGATCGTTTTTGAGCTAACTAAGGTCAAATGAATAGTTTTTGAGCTAACTAAGGTGAAATGGATCATTTATGAGCTAACTTAGGTGAAATGGATCATTTATGAGCTAACTTACTTGAAATGGGTCGTTTATGAGCTAACTAAGGTGAAATGGATCTTTTTGAGCTAACTAAGGTGAAATGGATTGTTTTTTAGCTAACTTAGGTGAAATGGATCATTTATGAGCTAACTTAGTTGAAATGGATCATTTATGAGCTAACTAAGGTGAAATGGATCTTTTTGAGCTAACTAAGGTGAAATGGATTGTTTTTGAGCTAACTTAGGTGAAATGGATCATTTATGAGCTAACTTAGGTGAAATGAATCATTTATGAGCTAACTAAGGTGTTTTTGAGCTAACTAAGGTGAAATGGATCTTTTTTGAGCAAACTTAGGTGAAATGGATCATTTAAGAGCTAATTTAGGTGAAATGGATCGTTTTTAGCTAACTTAGGTGAAATGGATCGTTTAGGAGCTACTGTAGGTAAATTGGGTCATTTTAGAGCTAACTTGGATAAACTGGATCATTTATAAGCTAACCTAGGTAAGATGGGTCATTTTGGAGCTAACCTAGGTAAAATGGATCGTTTATGAGCTAACTAAGTTAATTATGCAATTTTTGACATAAGTAAGCTAAGTACATATCGTTTTAGAGCTAACTTAGGTAGAATGGATGGTTTATGAGGTCAGTAAGCTTATTAAGTCATTTTGGAGGAAAAGAAGCTAACTCTAGGTCATTATGGTAAGCATATTGGAGGAAATAAAGCTAAGTCTAGGTCTTTATGCATTTGTTAAGCAAAACACTAGAGAAACTTACCGTGATCACGGAGGTGTAGGACCGGGCTGGCTCGCGCCAGTAGCTGGAGAAGGAGCGGGCTGGCTCACGCCGGTAGCTGGAGAAGGATCGTGCGATGCGTTTTTGGAGTTAAGCTGCACCAAAGATCATTTCCAATGTCTCGTTAGCATTATGACACTCAAATGTTAAGACTATCAAGTAATGTCCATTCAAATTAAACTCACCGTGCTCCCAGGAGCAATCACTGGCATCGGCGGAGCGGTCTGACCGGACTTCTCACACACAGACTGCACATTTGGTTTTCACAACAGAGTCATACTAGTTAGTAATGAGACTCAAACGTTAAGACTAGCAAGTAATCTGCAGAAGAAACTTACCACAAGGAGCTCGTACATGGCCCTTGCCTGCATGTCATTTCGTGTCCTCTCCTCCTCCAACATCTTTGTCGTCCTCTCCTCCAACTCCCGGTGCCTCTCCGCCGCCTCCGCCAGAAGTTTCTCCGTTCTATCTCTCTCACTCTGTATAGCAGCCTGCAACACCACTCACATGACCATTTGTAATCATTGATGGAAGCGCACACAATGTAATGGAGAAAGATAACTGAGTACGTATAACTAACCTTGAAGGCGAGTTGGACTGGCCGTTCACGAGGCCTTATCTCAGGAACGGAGCTCGACTGGCGCGCCTTGATCTCTGGGAGAGTGCTAGGACAATGGATAAGTCCATCTCCCATGGCTATGGAGCCATGGGACCTCCCGCCACCAGATATCATCAGCAGCTCTGTATCAATGGGACCCTGGCTCGGGTTAAAGTCGTCCCCTTTCCTCGCCTTCCCCTGATCTCTATATTGCACGAGCTTGTCGTGGGCGGAGATGTTGGTGAAGTTCTTTGGATCATCAAGGTCAGACGCAGAGAATGCCTTGACTTTCTTGTAAGGGCCAGTGTGGGCCATGGCATACAGGTCGTACACCTCTGGCACCTTATCCGCCTTATTGTAGCGTGCCTGAAAGAGAGAAACAAAGTAAATTAGTAATTAAAGGGCTAAAGCTAATATGATGAATGAATTGCACGAATCACGAAGCAAACCACATACCCAGTTTCGCCCGTACTGAAATAAGTTGGAGCTGCCTTGGTGGTGTGGCACACCTTCCATTTGGGCATGTTTGTCCTTGGCCTCTTTGTGGGTGGCCAGCCATTCTTCTGAGCACCACGCATTGACCAACACCTCCCAACAATCCATCCGATCCGCACACCATCTCAGAGGGGCCTAAGTTAGCAAATAGAAACTTGAGCGCTAAGGCTATGAATTACTAAATGATGGAAGTAAGTACAAGGCCTTAAGAATTACCTTCATGTACTTCTCCTTACTCAAGAACTTATCGCGGCACTCCTGCTTGGGTTTCTTGATACCACGCCCGGCGTAGTAGTCTCGAACAGCCTGCACCCGAACCTCATGCCGTAAGTTCTGAAGTAGGCGCTTGCACTCCTTGTGGATAACATGATCCGCCTCCTCCTCGTATCCCTCCTCACACCTGTAGAATGTCTGCAATCAAATGAGACGATATTGATTAGTACAATTAATAACTAGCTAGTTGAAGATTTTTAATTGTGTAAAGGAGCAATTACCCAGAACTTTCTGATCACGACGTCTGCCCTCGTCTTGCACAAGACACCGTCGATAATCTCACCCGGCGGGGCCGGGGCAGCCAAGTAGTGCTCCCAAGTCAATCCAACCTCTGGAAGCCGACCCTCACCAGGCAACGTGACAAACCCCGGGAAGTTTTGCCGAATCAGAACTCCAAGGACGGAGTTGGGCCGGCGGACACTTTCATGGTGGTCCCAACCCCTGCAGCATGACAAGGCCAACACATCAGTTATTTGAAGAAACGTGAATGCAGAAGGTACAAAAAGATTAAATGCACTTACCTCTCCCCATCAGGGAAAATCAACCACCTCTGCTCGTGGGTCGCCGGCACGGACGGGAGCCATGTAGCACCACGCTGGTAGACGTTGCCCCCCTCCTCCCCCTCCTCATCAGTCGGCTCCCCGCCATCATCAGCATGGCCACTCGGCTCCCCGCCATCCTCAGGCTGACCCGACCAGGTACCCCATCCAGACGTGTGCTCCTCCGGGGACTCGTGGGCCCAAGTCTCATGGGCCGAAGGCCCGTCGACCCGAGGCTCGTGGACCGGAGGCTCGTGGACCGGAGTCCGTGCAGCCTCCTCCTCAGACGATTTCACCCTAGCAGTCACGTGCTCGGGTGAAACAGCTGGGGGCGGTGGCAAGGAAGGCGCCGTAAGAGTCACCCTACCTCCTCTCTCGCGACCACGTGCTCCACCTCCTCTCTTCTTCTTACCTCGTCCCCTGCTGGGCACCGCGGTCGACGAAGAAGGGCCCGGCGGTGTCGCCATACTGTCCAGCAACGCTCGGCGGAGAGGTGCGTGTGGAATGGAAGACCTCGCACCACGCGCCGACGAAGAAGGGGCCTCGGCACGCTCCCGACCAGCGCCCACCATCTTTCAACACCTGCCATGACAAAGAATAAATGAAATTAGTACAACATAAAAAAAGTACCGACATGAATAATAATATGTATATCACTTAAGTGTATCATCATCAAGTACAACATAAAAAAATTGAATACGTGACACTACTAATAATCTCGATCAGTATCATCAATAAATGCATAATCATCATCATCATCACTACAATCAATGATGGGCTCATAGGGTTCATTGGCATCAACATGTGCAAGGCCACCTTGACGTAATCGGTCAAGCATTGACAGGTCTTCTTGTTCCGGCTCTTCTTGTTCCTCCTCTGGGGTGATGTCGGATTCATTGTCGCTGTCTACTTCAATGTTTTGGGGTGAAGTATAGCGGTTCTTGAAACGCTTTTTGGAAAGACGTGTCTCTTGGAAGAATTCTCCTTCATATGTGTCTGGGTTAATGTGAGGTTCATAATCCTCTTCCTTTGGGGGAGAAAGTCTAGCACGTGGCGGCACTTCATAAACGACATCCCAACCTTTCAGATTTGGATTAGTTTGGCAGGCCCACGGTAGATAGAATACTTGGGTCACCTGTTGAGCCATAATATAGACATCAGGAACATCTAAATGAGTGCTTTGGTTGATTTCAACTAGCCCTATATGTTCATGAGTCCTTCTAGTCTCCTTCGGCTGAAACCAATAACATTTGAAGACTACGACATTCGGTGGGTTTTCACCATAGAACAGAAGTTCGTAAATTGCTTCAACTCTCCCATAATACTCGGTACCTCCTTCGCCGATAGCAGATACACAACAATTAGTAGACTTTCGGTCGGCCATAGATAGCTCTTTGCCATAGGTACGAAAGCGATACCCGTTGATGTCGTACTTGTCAAATGAACGGACCTTATAGTCAAAACCATTAGCGACTTGTCTCAATTCGGCGTCCATAGACTCTAAATTAGCCTACAAGTTTAATATGAAAGGATTGTTGCATTATGCACAAATTAGTGAATGAAATGAAATTGTCTAATAGAAATTACCGTTTGTTTGAACCAAGAGATGAAACCGGGATAGCCACCTCCTTGCTTTGCGAGAAGCTCATACTCTTCGACGGAATCCTTTTGGATCTCCGCTCCATACAAGAATATGGCGACGTATCGACTGTATGACATATCCAGGAATAAGAGTAGTTCAAAGGAAATAGAAGTTGCGAAACAATGTACCGAGAACTTACTCGATGTACGGCCGCACTTCTATTAGGTTGTTGAAGATATACAACGAAATGGTCCGCCATTCTTCGTTATCCAAAGATAGTGGATGTGAAACACTAGCTGGTGCGAGATTCCCTTTGAATAGGCTGAGGTTGGATCCACCCTTTTTAGGCTCGTCAGCATTGTACCGAGGCTTCGGATTATGCAAATGACGATTTTTGGCTTCGTAGTGCGCTGTTACGAAGTTTGCCGCCTCCTCTGTGATGAATGCCTCAGCCATCGGTGCTTCAATTCTATGTTTATTTTTACATTTTTCTCGAAGCGTCTTCTGCATCCTCTCAGTTGGGTAGCACCAACGATTTTGCACGGGCCCCCCCAATCTTGCCTCGGTCGGGAGATGCAAAATCAAATGCTGCATTGGATTAAAGAAGCCCGGTGGAAAGATCTTCTCTAACTTGCAGATCAACTCCGGCGCCAACTCTTCCATTTCTTCTAGCACGCCAGGCGATAGTTCTTTCGCACAAAGAACACGGAAGAAATAGCTGAGTCTGCCAGTACTAGCCATTCATCCTCAGGGATGAAGCCACGCAACATCACTGGCATTACCCGCTCAATCCATATGTGCCAATCATGACTCTTGAGACCAAATATCTTCAGTTTATCAAGATTCGCTCCCCTCTTTAGATTCGCTGCATACCCATCGGGGAACATCAACTGATGTTGCGCCCACAAGAGAATTTCCCTCATAGCTGGCCTTCCAAGATTGAACCATGCCTTTGGCTTCGTCCAGTTCTGCTTTCCTTTCGGTTCTTTCATGTTTTGTAACGGCCTATCACATAGCGCCTCCAGATCGACTCTAGCCTTAGTATTATCCTTTGACTTCCCATCTATGCCGAACAATGTACCAAAAAAGTGCCTCGGCGATATTCTTCTCAGTGTGCATCACGTCGATGTTGTGTGGGCAAAGGAGGTCTTTGAAGTAAGGCAGATCCCATAAGCATGTTTTGTGAGTCCATGCGTGCTTAGTATTATACCCCTTGAAGTACCCTGGACGTTGTGGATCTGGCTCGAGAGCGTTTAACTGATCTAGGGTCTGTTGGCCTGTCAATGCAGGTGGTGCAGAGTTTTTGACAACTCTACCCCTGATGAAGTTCTTCTTGTCTTTCCTGAACTTATGGCGAGGATCCAGGAACTGTCTATGCATGTTGAAGCAAGAAAACTTGCGATCGGCTTGAAGCCAACGAAACTCAAGAGCTCCCTTGCATGTGGGGCATGGGAACCTTGCATGCACACACCAGCCAATGAATAGCGCATACACCGGCAAGTCATGCGTCGAGTACATGTAGCAGACACGCACTATCAAGTTCTGTTTGCTAAAGGCGTCATATGTCTTGAACCCATTATTCTAGGCTTCTTGCAATTCGTCCTTAAGCGGCTGCATGTACACATTCATATTTTTGCCCGGATAGTTGGGTCCTGGAATTATCAACGTCAGGAAAATGTTCTTTCTTTGCATAATCTGTCCGGGGGGGAGATTGAGTGGAAAGACAAATACGAGCCAACAACTGTATTGGGATGCCGTCATACCAAACACACTGAACCCATCCGTGCTGATGCCGACTCGAGGATGCCTCGGATCTGCCGCTTTGTCAGCATGTAATTCATCAAACTTTTTCCACGCAACACCATCCGATGTGTGTACCATCATCAGATTCCCATCTGCATCTAGTTCGGTTCTTTTGCCTGTTTTGTGCCATGTCATCTCTCTGGCCGTCTCTTCAACCATGAAAAGACGTTGAAGTCTTGGTACGATTGGCATATACCGAAGAACACTAACGGGGATTTTGGTCTGCGTCTTCTCACCCATACTGTTGTCTACCATAATATACCTGGAAGACTTGCAAATGGGACAATAGTTCAATTCCGCATAGTCAAGCCTAAATAAGGCACATCCTTTCTCACAGGCATGTATCTTCTCATAGGGCATCTTTAGTGCACGGAGGATTTTGTCCGACTGGTACAGGTTTGCAGGCATTACATGGCCTTTGGGTAGAAAGCGTCCAAATACTGTCATAATTGCGTCATAGCATTCTCTGCCCAAGTTGAACTGAGCCTTCAGAGCCATTACTTGTGAGATGTCATCCAACTGACAAAGCTCAATGTGCTCGTGGAGCGGACGTTTCGAAGACTCCAACATTTCATTGAAGGCCTTTGCAGATTCCTCCATCTCCTCGTCCGAATCCCGAGGATCATCATAGCCTTGCACCATGTTTTCCATCCCGGTACCATGCTCGTCGGTGCGACGACGATCCACCTCAGCTTGGTCACGTTGGGCAGACTAACCATGAAATGTCCACACCGTATAATCGGGCGTAAAACCACTCTTCTGCAGGTGTTTGCCCATTTCAGCCTCTGTCTTCTTTTCCGAATTGCCGCACCGGAAACAGGGGCACCAGGTTTTCTTTTGGCCATTTGCAAATGCGGCTTGCACAAACCCCTTAGTTTTTGTGAACCATTCAGCGCTCCATTTGTTCTGACCAGTGTGACCGGTATACATCCACGCATGGTCACTCGTCTTGACTTTCGGAGCTACTGGGCACACAACAATTATATATGTAATTCACCATGTATATATTCATCAGTTGATCTACTTTGTCAATTTTATTACGTCCATGCAACCTACACTCTAATAGGTAATGATAGCTCCTAATCCCACCCGTGTATGTGTAGATTGGGTTCATTTTCCCATGCTACGCTCCGGATCCGACGCAAAATTTCGACAGCACCTCCCCGCTGTTCTCCTGATACACGTCTCTGCAATAAACAGAGAGGATGTGTACCCGGAGAACAACAGGGGAGGCACTGACGAAATATATGCGTCGGATCCGGAGCAAAGCATATGGGAAAACGAACCCAATCTACACATACTCGGGCTGTCCATGGATAGCGTTGGACAATTCGAAAGAATCAAGGTTATAAATATGCAAATGCATGCATATTTATAACTATGACGCTTTCGAACGGGAGACACATATTGGTTACGCATACTGATGATTCAAGACAGATATATAGCTAGCTATCAAGTTTCATCGGAATAGATCAAATAATTAATGGGGGAGGAGGACTTGTCATTTGTGCTCACCCACGAATGAAGGGGCAGAGCTCGTCAAACGCACAGCGAGGTCGTCGAACACCAAACCTCGCAGCGATAAAACAACTGCACATTTAAAACTACACGATCAACACAATTATATATGATGTTTTCATAACAAAATCGAAAAATATATGACTTAACTAATAATTCACAAATATATGACCCCGCCGGCCTCTGGAAGGCCAAAGAACACCTTTTCGGGAGGTGCCGGTGGTCGGGGTGTCCTGTCGGTGTTGGGGTGCCGTGTCGGGGTCGGGGTGCTGTTTCGGGGTCGGGGGGTCGGGGTGTCGTGTCGATGTCGGGGTAGTGCCGTGTCAGTGTCGAGGTGTTGTTTCGGGGTCGGGGTGTGGTGTTGGGGTCAGGGTGTCGGGTCAGGCTCGGGGTCGGGGTGTCGGGTCAGGCTCGGGGGGTCGGGGTGTCGGGGTTGGGGTCGGGGTGTCGGGGTCGGGGTGTCGGGGTCGGGGTGTCGTGTCGGGGTGCCGGGTCGGGGTCTTTTTTCCTTTTCTTCTTCTTCCTCTTCTTCCTTTTCTTCCTTTTCTTCCTTTTTTTTCCTTCTTCTTCTTCTTCTTCTTCTTCTTCTTCTTCCTCCTTTCCTTTTTCCTCTTCTTCTTCTCCTCCTCTCCTGTTTTTTTCTTCTTCTTTTTCTTCTTCCTCTTCTTCTTTTTTCTTCTCCTCCTCCTCTTCTTCTTCCTTTCCTTTTTCCTCTTCTTTTTCTCCTCCTCTCCTGTTTTTTTCTTCTTCTTCTTCTTCTTCTTCCTCTTCTTCTTTTTTCTTCTCCTCCTCCTCTTCTTCTTCTTCCTTTCCTTTTTCCTCTTCTTCTTCTCCTTCTTTCCTGTTTTTTTCTTCTTCTTCTTCCTCTTCTTCTTTTTTCTTCTCCTCCTCCTCTTCTCCTTCTTCCTTTCCTTTTTCCTCTTCTTCTTCTCCTCCTCTCCTGTTTTTTTCTTCTTCTTCTTCTTCTTCTTCTTCTTCTTCTTCCACATCTTGTTTTTTCTTCTCCTCCTCCTCTTCGTCTTCTTCCTTTCCTTTTTCCTCTTCTTCTTCTCCTCCTCCTCTTCGTCTTCTTCCTTTCCTTTTTCCTCTTCTTCTTCTCCTCCTCTCCTATTTTTTCTTCTTCTTCTTTTTCTTTCCTAAAACTGAACTAAACCTAAAACTAAACCTAAATCTAATCTAAACATAAACCTAGAACTAAAAAACAGAAGAAACAAAAGGAAAAAACTAAATCTAAACCTAAAACTAAACTAATACAAAACCTAAACCTAAAACTAAAACTAAAACTAAAACTAAATCTAAACTAAACATAAACCTAAAACTAAAAAAATAGAAAAAAGGAGAGGTAGAGCTCACCTGGGCCGGTGGAGGAGGTGGCCGGTGGAGGAGGGGGGCGGGGCGGCCTGGGGTGGCGGCGCCGGTCCCAGGGTGGTTGGGCGCGGGGGGGCCGGGGCGCCGGGGGGCCGGGGTGCGGCGGGGGCGACGGGGCGGGCGGTCGATGGAGCGACGGCGCCCGGGGCGGTGGGGCACGGGGGGCCGGGTCGCCGGGGGGCCTGGGCGCGGCGGCGCCGAGACGGGGCGGGGGGTCGGGGCGACGGGGCGGTGGGGCGACGGGGCGGTGGTGCGACCGGGCGGCGGCGAGTGGTGGGGCCGGCGGCGCGCGTGTGTGGGAGGGAAACAGAGAGAGAGGGGGGGTGGGGCGCGCCGGCTGTTAGATACGTTTAATCTTTGCCGTCCGCCACCTTTGTCGTCCGCTAATGTGCCCTTTGCCGTCCGCTAGCGGACGGCAAAGAGGGGGGCCATTAAGTATTTTTTAACCAGCTCCTCAGTGGGGCCCCCTCAGGCTGATGGCAAAGGCTTTCTTTGCCATCAGCCTGTTCTTTGCCGTCTGCTTTCAGGTAGCTGATGGCAAAGAGCTGGCAGATAGCAAAGTAGCTGATTCCAGTAGTGTATGTAGTCTTTTATGGAGTAAATTATAGAAAATCATCTTATATTTCTGAATGAAGGCAGTAATAAAATATTTGGTTTCTATTTGAATATTAGAACCAGGTCTGCGGTGGAGATGAAGTTCTCAAAGTCATGCCATGTGAACTAGAAGACCTGAGGATGAGTTTTACTGCTAAACTATCCACCTGTTGTGTCCTTGTCACCACGTGTTGTGAACTAGTGTTTTCCTGTAGCATTGTTGTCAGGCGTGTTCTCGAGGGTGTACTTCACCACAACAATTTCCTGGTTGTGCCTTCAATTACGAAGGGTGTGGTTCTTGTAAAGCTTCCCGACAAATCTGATGCGGACCATCTTCATCGTCATGTTTATGAGTGGAAAGACCTCTCTGTTAGGTTCTCCAAGGTTGACGAGATGGTGATGGTGCTGGTAGGCATCTCTCACGAAGTCCATGGCATAGTCAGTTATGCGGGGTACACCCAGTATGTCGGTGGCAAGAAATATTCTGCAAAGTTTAATTAGTGCAACTTTGCTTGTCTGTAGTAAGTACTATTGTTCAGTACTTGATTTGTGTGTGTGAACCCTGTATTTTTTAGTACTGTCACTTTTGTTGTGTGGTGAGTCTTGAGAATAGAGTATGTTAATGTCTGTCCACTCAATTCAGTCTGTATATTTTGAAGTATCCAGATCATCTTTTTTGTGAGGATGGTTTATCAATTATGGTTACACTCCAATATCTGTATGCATTGCAGGGTTTATCGCACCCACCAGGATTTCTAGTCCCATGGATGTTCGGTCCATATGATTTGTCACGACCTTTGTATTGTCCTGCTTGTGGGAGTAACCTGGGGCCTTGCATGCCACACATAATTGGACAATCAATCTTCTGTTTAGAACTTGAACATAGTGATTTCCTGGTAAGGATTCACTCATGTCACATCAAGTAAATCATATTCATTTATTGTCTAAATCTTATTGATTTAATGTCATGTTTTCTTAGTTTTGCTGTAATTTTACGATGCAGGTTTTGCCATGTGACATTCATCACAGAATAAACCATTTGGTTTGCTCTATGATGGTTATTTTTGTAGGTTTCACTTCTTATGTCATGTCAGTAACGAAGGCACTGTCGATTACTTATATTACTGGACACAATTGGATCAGTCTGTTGTTTGAGTACAATCTGAAGCACTATGATGAACTGTAGTTTGGTTTAACAAACACGCCACAATTAGTACTTCTCGCGTTTAAAAGAAATGAAGAAAAAAGACTGGATCAAGGTCACATAGACTAGTCAAGTTAGAAAGCTGATCATAGCAGACCAGAGACGATCGCTGCTATCTCACAGATCGGTACCACCTTCAGCAACAGATCGAGCACCGGCACCTTCTCCGACGGCACTTGCTCTAGTACTGACAGCAGCAGCAGCAACTCAATCTGATCCACCTGAGGATTGGGCACCGACCATGTCAGTGGATCAGGCTGATCTACCGGAGGATCGAGCATCGACACCGGCACCTGCTCCGACACCGGCACTAGCTCCACAAGGAGCACCATCTCCGGTAGCAGCGGCGACACTACCAGTTGCACCGGCACGGGCACCAGCAACGGCTCCAGCACCTGCACCAACACTTGATGTTGCACTTGCATCTGCTCCGGCCTGTGCAGCGTCAACGTATTCAGCAGTTGCACCGTTAACAGACTGGGCTGCAGTTCGCACTGCATATACCAAAGTCCTTACAAAACTGACGTCTCCACCTTCTTGTTAAGCATTGGCCGCCCAAGTGCTTCGTTCTTTTTTGTTTCCATGTCGTTTCACACGATTCACTATGTTGATCTAACTGTTTGTGTATGTCTTTTTGTTTGCAAACAGAGAATTCCTAGAGTTGCTAGGGAGTCGTTCAACAATTCAGGCGACCGTGGCCAAGTTTCTCTTACCATGCGCAGCCTTGGTTTGAATGAAGCTGCTCAATATACTGTAAGTACAAAGGATGGTCGCATGATTATTGATGCTAAAGGATTGTCAAGGTTTAGATCTAAATCAAATCTTGCGGTAGGGGACGATGTCAAAATTGAACTATCTCAGCAAGGAGAGCTAGTCCAAATTAACTTCAAAATTCTTCAGTAGCAACACACAACTGCCGAACTGATCTATCCTCCAAGAGATTTTGATGTAATAATATGGCATGGTGAAACAAGTGTCATGTGTGTATAAGTAGTATGACAGTATTATTTATCACGTAGGATATTGTTGATAGAATTGCAACTCCGATTGCTGGTTAGGAATTGTCGTTCGATTTCCTTCTAACAGCTGCTGTGCTTTATTCAATTTTGTATATTCGCCTTGTGCCAACATCTAAAACCAACGCCGTACAGATCTCTTGCAATATGAAATGCGTTGTGGTAGAACACATGGGCTCCCAAACATGCAGGCCCACCGGCCTGTGGCCCAAAGTCCAGAACCGTGAGCCTGTCTGAGTATTATATTCTGAGCTGAACCCCCATATTACGTTATATATATTCCCCTTGATTTTTCGTATGTACAAAGTTGTGATATAAAAGATTTTTATATTTCTATATAGAGGGAGTATCTCTTTGTCCAAAATATATTTATGTGTAACTAGTTACTCCTGCCTTTCTACTTCCTTTCGCTAATATGTGGGGCATCCGACAACGGGGTCCACGTGCCATGCACCGAATTAGAGTGCACAACTGCACGGTAGGCTCACCCCTGTAGTAGTGCGGCAGTAATGCCCAATGAGTCGTCAAATCACAAAAAAAACCCACCTTTCTAGCTTTAGCAGTAAGCTGGACGAACGAAGAATCAATATTTCACTAGGCCTGAATCCCCTTCTCCCTTGTCTGCTTGTTCATAGAAAACCCCCTCTCTCACTCGACCTGAATCCCCTTCTCCCTCGTCAGCTTATTCAGAGAAAACCACCTCTTGGCGATTGCATAGGGTTTTCTCATGGAGAACCTGGTACGAAATTTTCATCCTTCCCCGATAAATCCAAGTCCCTTGGTCGCGGGTAATAATAGGATGGCAACCGCCGTCGTTGATGCATTTTTCTCCTACTGAATCTAGTGTGTTTCATTTACAGTGACCAAAGTGCAAGGACCCTACAGGTTTCTACGCCCTCGGCGAGATGCCACACTTGTTCCTTCACATCCTAACACATGATTTTAAAACGCCCACAGTATGTTAATAGAATCCTCTTTTCAATCCGAGAGAGTGGGGGGTTTTGAACATGCTATCGACTAATTTGTAAATTTGGATTTCCATATTTGGATAAAAGGTACTAGTACCATGGTCAACACTGACGTGAAGGACAAAATTATTTCTAGATTTGGACAGCGAACACATTGTGTGCTCATGTTATTTTCCCTGTAGTGCATTCCTTGCTCTGCCAGAACACATGTACTCAAGATGGTTAGCCTTGCCATAACTGAATATACCAGTTTAATGGTCACATTGAAGAGAAGCCATGGATATAAGTTCTGAGTTGGGTTCATGAACCAAGAAGATTGCTGCTTTTTTATGGCCGAACTTCGATAAACTTTCTCAAGTGTTACAGACTGAAAGTTGGCGCACGAATTTTGATGGAAATAGAAGAACCTGGTATCATCTTCAGTGTGATCTTCCGCCCCGACGTCATTCCAGTAGTTCATCCATGTTAGTTTTGTATATAGTTCTTGCTTGTTGCCTCGATTACTTCTTAATCCACCTATTTTGTCTAACTAATCACAATTTAACTTTAGAAGTAGCAACGATTTGTGATTCCCTTCTCTCACGAAGATGCTACTTCTAACTAGTATTTCTTATAATTGGTGGCACGTGTAGGTTATTTCAAAGTTAAGCACACTACTCATTTGTTATTCTATAAGAACTCGGCTATTACTGATGGCACTGAAGTTGACTGGCACGACATCCACAAGTTCCTACACTTTATTGATCGTCTTGAGGTCCTTGTGGGGCGTTTCAATGGTGGAAGTCCATGTGGGATATGTTTGCCTCTGCTGCACACGTTGAACAGGTCCAAATATGTCGAGAAACTTATGGTACGAGCTATTTTCTGTTATATATGTTGTTCATAAACTCTTGCTTATACACAGTTTTATAGTTGTGATCTTCTTGAATCAGAAACTGCCCTGTTATATTGTTCATATACAGATGCCTGACCATGGTCGGGTCAGACTTGCGCTTGGTCACAACATTATGTTTATGTCGACCTACTCCATTCCCCTTGGAGGAGAAAAGATACTTATTCATGGGTGGTCTCAAATAATGAAGGCCCGTCCATCTTGGCAAATAGGACAGAAGGTTATGCTCATGCTTTTCCATGGCTCTAAAATGAATATCCTATTTATTGACCACATTGCGAGATGAAGCCGCTTTCAGAAGTTTGTGGATGCGTGGGGTGGCACCTGGGCCTTGTCCTGGGGCTTGGTGGCCTCACCCTTGGTTAACTGCAGGCAAAGTAGCACTGTTCGAGGCTTGCTTTGTACGGTTGAACCTATATAAGTACTCATACTACTTTCAGCCATGGTTGTTAAGTTCCCCTGCTGGTTTCAGTTAAGGCTGTTAAGTACTCTTTGCTGCTTTTATAGTATGTCGTGTTTATTCAGTCATGTCTTCCTCCAGAGCAAAAACAAAACCAGTTTCGGCGGGGCCGCCTGCTTCCGTCTCCTAAGGCTGGCTGCACCTCAGCGTACGCATCACTGCCCCACCGTCTCCTAAATCGTTAGCACTGACATCCAAGGCCTCACCTTCATCCTACTCGCGCTTTGGTGCGCTCGCCGCGGCGACGCCCTCTCGTGTTGTCAACATGGTCAACAAACAAGAGGAATCGGGAGAGGACTGTACGTGGACAGGATGACAGTAGGGGCCCACCATGTCCATGGTCGTACGTAAGGAAGTTCCTCATTTTTTGTTATATATACTCCATTGTCAGCGTATAGAAAAAGAAAATGCTTCCTCCTAGTGGTTTCTTGACATCTGGGACCCACGATATTGTTAGCGTGTATAGTCAATAGACAAGAAAATAGCACAAGATCGGCTGATACCTGGGACGTAGCTGCTCGAGCAATTTTTTTTGAGAATTAGCAGAATTTTTTGTTATTGTTGAGAGCAGGGTTTCAACTGGGCTGTGGCCCGTCTAGCCCAGGCTTATATTTTCCGTTCACCACATGACCAGCCCAGCTATTTTTTCTTTGTGAAAATGAGCCCAGTTTATTTTTTCTGAAGAATACCCAATCCAGGCCTACTTATTTTTCTATGCCCTCATGGGCTGCAACTCTTTCAAGACGGTTGCAAATCTTGAAAGTAATATGAAATGGGCTATAAATATAAAAAATAGACGAGAAATTGGCAATTACTTTATAATTTCTAAAAAAAAATCATATTTTCATATTCCAATTTCACTGGGCTTTAACCTAATTGAAATAAATCTTCAAAGTACTTTAAATATGGCTCGACATTTCGGTATTAAAAATAGACTGGACCCCACCAAAATATGCGAAATTTCGTTTAAATTTTAACCCCGACCCTGGCCACCAAAAAACGTAATGCAATAAATTACATAAGAAGTTGCAATGAGCTGTAAATTATTTAAATAATAGGGAATTTTCTAACTTGTGGGCCTATTAAGTTGACGTGTATGCAAGATTTTTTTACCTTTGGATGTCAATCCAATGGTCATCGTGCTTCTTCAATCTCTGATCTTCTTGCTCCAGCTGTCAAATCCAGCGCCGGCGGGACCGCCTGCTCCCGCCTCCCGTGGCCGGCTGTGTTGCTGCGCATGCCTCACCACCCCCTACTACTCCCACTGCTGGCCAGGCCATCCCTCTACTCATCCACATCCCACCACTGTTGTGGGTTCGCCGTCTTCGGGTCATTCCCTTCCTGGGTCTCGCCGTCGTCCATCGTGCTGGTGTTCTCGGCACGGCGTGGTCAATGTTGTCAACAAATGACAACATTGGAAGAGGGATATACATGGAGAGGCTGATAGTTGGGACCCACATGGTCCATGGCCGCACGCGAGCGGGTACCTCCTTATTACGCCAAAAAGAATGAATCCTCCCAATGACAGCTGGGACCCACCAGCTATATCTCGGCACGGAAGTAAGTGCCTCCTTATTAAGAGAAAAATAACGATTGCTCCCCATGACAGCTGGGGCCCACCATATTTGGAGGCTGACTTGTGGCCCTACTAAGTTGACGTGTACGGAGGGCTTTGTCAACTTAGTCAATAAACGGTTCTATCACCAGTGACTGTTGGATTGTTAACATCCAACGGTCGCCCTGCTTCTTCAACCTCTGATTTTCTTGCTCCAACCGTCCAAACCACCGCGTGCTCCTGCCTCCCGTGGCTGGCTGTGCTGCCGCGGAGGCCTCACCGCCCCTACTACTTCCACTGCTGGCCAGGCCATCCCTCTACTCACCCACACCCCTCGTTATTCTGCGGCGACGACAGCCTCACACCGCAGCCGAACCAGTCAACCTTCGTACTACCCTCCGCATGTTCCCAGGCTCCGCATCATTCCCTGCCTCACTGTCGTCCTCCGCCTAGTGCTGTCCGCGCGGCGTGGTCAACATGGTCAATGAATGACAGCCATCGGAAGAGGACTATACGCGGTGAGGCTGACAGATGAACCCACCAGCTACATCTTCGCACGCAAGGAAGAGCCTCCTTATTACATGAAAAAAAGAATCCCCCTGTTAGCTCGGACCCACCAGCTACATCTTCGCATGCAAGAAGTGCCTCCTTATCCTCCCTGATAGCCAGGGCCCACCCGGTCGAAGCTACATAGCATTGTCATTCTGGTCGCAAACATGTACGTACATACTGGTCCATCGGTCTTTCTGCCATGATGAACCGTGGCCCAGTAAGGAGCGGTAGATGTTCAGGGAGTCCCGTCTATATCGTGTACACATACGTACATACATACGGGCAGGGTCTCGAACACGTACTCACACATACATACGGCCAGGGCTCGTGTACATGGAGAGGCAGCGGGGAGCAACGACGGCATCCTGTTCATCGACAGCCAACTGGCTGGGTCGGAACGGAGAAACTGCATCGTGTTCATCGAGAGGCAACGAAATGTGTCCTGTTCATCGGGAGCCAACCGGCTTGGACGGAACAGCCGAGGCAACGAAATGTGTCCTGTTCATCGGGAGCCAACCGGCTTGGACGGAACAGCCGAAACGAGGCATGGCGTACCGCAGAACGGAGGAAACGACCTTCTGTTTGACCGCCTACGGTCGAAACGGGGTCCTATTCACCGGGAGGGGTCTGGCATACCACAAAACGTAGGAAACGGACTTCTCTTCGACCTCCTACGGTCGAAACGGGGTCCTATTGATCGGGAGGGGTGTGGCATACCGCATAACAGAGGAAACGGACTTTTCTTCGACCTCCTACGGTCGAAACGGGGGTCCTGTTCATCACGACGGGTGTGGCATACCGCAAAACGGGACTCCACGGGCTACTGTTCATCCATCGTCTACTGCCTTGCTCCAGCCTCCACGGGCTACTGTTCGTCGACCGTCGACCTCCCCCATCCTCCACCTACGACTGTACATCCACGGCGTCTCCCTCCTGCCTCCACCAGCTACTGTTCATCCAGCCTCCACCGCTCCTCCACTGGCTACTGTTCAACCACCCCTCCACGGGCTACTGTTCATCCAGCCCTCCACCGGTTACTTTTCATCTAGCCCTCCACGGGGTCCTGTTCATCCACCCCCAACCGGCTCAAAAGGGGTCCTGTTCATCCAGCGGTAACGACCTCTACTACAACGGGGTCCTATTCATCCAAACCCCCACCGGGAACTATTTAGCCAATCCCCAACAACGCTCAATGTTCATCAAGAGGCCGCAGGTTTGATCAGCTTCAGTTAGCAGTAGTAGCGAAGGTATCACTCGATCGAGTTTAGTTAATAGCCAGGGATCGATCGATCGTTCGGGTTCAGTAACGCGTAGCCAGTGCAATCGCTCGGGTTCAGTAGGTGAACACCTCGCTCGGGTTCAGTTAGAGCCCAATGCCTCGCACCCACGTGCGTATGTGTACGAGAGAAACGCGCAATCCCTCCGTGCATCGCTTGGCCCCGACCACCCACCGTAATCGGGAACTCCCCTATATTTTCCTCGCCCTCGCTTCTACCACGTTTTTTTCTATCATGCCGCTGCATCTCCGGCCCGCCTTGGACGAAAAGCCCATTTTTGTCATAGAAGTAGGAGCCCACCACATCTATGATAATACTGGGTTTTGTCACAATTATCATCATAGAAGTGTCATAAGCATGACAGAAAAAAAATCGTTCGGCCCAAAATGTCATGGTGTGTCTTTTTTTGTAGTGCCTAGTGAGTGTGGGCGATAGGGGGGTCATTCCCACACAACCCAGAAACCTTCGGGGATAGGCGAGCGGGTAGTGACGGTCGCCATGGAATAAACCTATGAGAAGCCGCCCCAGTCCCACACGTTACATCTCGACTTTACGTTTCTAATCAGAGAGACATCCCAAACGATTACACCGCTATAGTCGTGTGAAAAAGGTGGACACCAACATTTAATATACAGATGTGTTTGTGATAGGTACGTTATCACACACGGTTCAAGAATGTAAAATGTGTGCGGTGCCACTCTAACGTCAACATGTCCATTTTCATAATTGCGTGTGATTGGTATTCCTATCACACGAGCACACCCGTTTGAAAAATTTGCCACATTACCATGAATCACACGTGCATATGAGAGGAAACCGTGTGTGCGTCTGCCGGGCATCGCAAACGTTCCACATCAAAGAACCGTCTGCTCTCTATTTTTCATCGCACACGCTATTTTCTTTCTAGCCGTGTGCACATTATTTTATTTGCTCGTGTATAATTTTATTTTTCCCTATGATTTATTATTCGAATTGGAAATTTTGAAATACGAAACAAGCAATTCAAATTCTCAGCACAATGGTTCAACAATGAATCCATAAATAAAATTGGCAGTACAATATGTTCAGTAATTACATGATTAGACATCAATTAACAATGATGAACCACAATATTTAGAGGTGGTAAAGGTGAAGAGACAAGTTTAAATCATTTTGACTGCCGATGGTGTTGAAGAAGCGGAATGCCCATAATGTGCCTTCCTGCATGCCATAGGCACGAGAAACTCTTGTCCAACCCCTTATGACGATCGCCCGCCCATCCTTCCACTACTAAGGAAAACCCTAGTAGTAGCGCGGGTTTAATGCCCACTAGTAGCGCGGGCAGCCGCGCTACCAATGAGGCGCTACAACTATTACTTAGCAGTAGGGCGTGCGACAAGCGCTACTGCTAAGACACATAGCGGCAGTGCTTGTTCTATCCCGCACTGCTGCTAATCTAGCTAGTTGTAGCGTGTTTACTATCCACCGCTACTAGTACTCTTTTTTTTCATTTTTAGTTTATTTATGCGCTGTTATACAAATTTTGGTACAATACCAATTATGAGGTTTATATCATTATGTCCATAATAGTGTGTCAAATGAAGGTGGATTAGGTTCAAGTGGAGGCAATATGTGGTGCATGTCAAAAGTATACTACTAATCCAAACTTGATCTAGTTTGGACTAGTAGTACCTTCGATGTGCACCACATGTTGCCTCCACTTGAATCTAATATGGCAGCACAAGCTATTTAATCATCATCATAGTCATTACCACCAACAGTATTTATTTAATCACCATAGTCATACTGTAGCACATCATCATCTTCAAACCCATTCTAGCTAGCTAATCACCACCAACACTAGATGCGGTAGCTATCTAATCACCACCAACACTAGCTAATAATAATCATCATAGTCATTACCACCAACACTAGCTATTTAATCATCATAGTCATAGTAGCACATCATCATCTTCAAACTCATTTCTAGCTAGCTAATCACTCCTGCCGCTCTCTCTCAGGTAAAATAACATAAAACATGTGTAGCTCTCCTCCTTCATCAAGTTGGAGCATGCAGATGAACTTATCTCCTAATCGTGGGTTGCCCTTGTGATTGCTGCCCCCTAGTACTTCTCTGTGATCGTTCACAATTTTGCTCCGGTCTTTCACTATTAAGCATTCCTCGCTATTAGAAATCCTGAATGCACTAAAGTGCATTGTAGGATATCTTGGCCGTAAGCTAACAATATTCATGGTACCTTTAGTATCGATCCAATCAGGCACAAGATTCATCAGGAGTCCCTGCTGAAGAACATCGTATAGTAACATACTTAGCAATGAAGTTTAGCTTAAAAAATAATGTATGCAAAAGATGCACTGAGGACAAATAGTCAAAATCTTACCATCTTTCCTAAATAGATGTGACTGTAGTTCAGTACGAACACTATTGGTCGCATGTTTTGAGTACTAACATTTGTAAGTGGAGGAAGAAAATTTGTCTTGACAGTATGAAGATCCTCAAGCCATGAAACATAATGACTTATCTCCTTGCAGTTTAGTTCAGCCCCGGGACAGTAGTAGGTCCTGTCTACCAAGCGCTGGACATGTTTGCTTGAACAGAAATAAGCTGACAATAGAAATTAGTTGTCAACTATTTTTGAATAAACAATATCAAAGACATAAATATGGTTGAGAAACTCACATAATGGTATAACTGGAGGCGTCTGCACATCGACCCAGATGTCGATATTACCTTCAATATCTTCTTCCGGACGAATATCAAAGGTGATAACCATATCAGGCTCAAATGCATAAGTCTTGCATAGTGCTTGCCAAGTTTTGCATCCAAAATAGGTGTAGTCATCTGCGTTGTATAATTTTTCGTGGAAAATACGACCATGCCCGGTCTTCAAGTAAACTCTCTTTACCTCCATAGTACAACTGAAACCTATCTTATCCAAGACAAAAACTCTTGCATGGCAGGGGATACGCTAGTAGAATAGTAAAGAAATTAAATTATAAGTTGAAGCAAATGAAGGACATGTCATGCTTAATTACGAAAAAAGACATGCCGTTGTGACTTACTGTATCCACTTCGAAGTTATCGTCTAGCTTGATGCTGAAGCGCCTATCATCATCTAGGAAGATTCCATCGCACAGGCCATGCTCGTCTTCGCAGTATTTGCAAATACCTAAATCCTTTTCGTCGTCAGACATTTCCTATGTTCATAGTTGAAAAATTAATTGAAAATCGATCGAAGACAACTACCAGGATACTCAACACACAAATACGGGGCACTCGATATTTCCTACATATTCTGGCACAAGTCATGCCAAAATTCAAGGAAAAATCCGGCTTGACCTTTGCTAAAATAGGACATATCGAGCGCCTGAAATTTGCCGGAACTAAAATGAATCAACACTCCGGCAAAACATAGGCCACTCGAAGGTGTAACCTGCAAACATGACCGGCCACTTGGGCAAGCACATATCCTATTTGAGCAACACAAGATATACACTTCAAAATATCTTATAGGACTCATATTCACATGAGCATTCAATAAGCAAAACCAAATCATAAAATAAATAAGTATTCAAATTAGCATGCATTCAATAAGCAAAAGTAAATCATCTCATGCGTCCATACGTCATCGGATATTATCACTAATACATCCCGAATACTATCATACATATAACATCACTAATACAACTAAAACCCTAGCGCACGATGGGAATCGGCGCGGGCGGTGGACACCCACAGAGAAGGAACCATCACAGGATCATAACTCCAGTGAGATCCCTGGAGAACCTGCCAGGTATTGGAGAACCTGTGCTCCAACGCTAACAAGTAGCGACGGACGTGCGTGTCCTCCTCATTGACACGGTGACGCACAACCTCCGCGGGGTCCTCGAGCCTCTGGACCGTCACTGGCCCACGCGGCCGCCACCAAAGAAGGTTCGGGTCAACGATGGGCTGACTCCTCACCAACTCCTAGTACCACCCCGGTGGAGCCCAGTCCCGAACATGGCCCATCTAGTGAGCAGGTGTCCTCCGCCGACTCGACGACGAGGATGCGGGATAGGCATCGTCGACGTCGATGCGAGAATAATTGCTTTAACTAAAAAAGTAGACTAGTTCTATTAATTTTTGTACTAAAAATAAAATAGTTGTATTAACTCAACTAGTTCAATTAAGCACTTACTATAAATAAAAATAAAATAGTTTCTGCTAAAAATAAACTAGTTCAACTAGTTATATTAATTTTCTTACTAATTCTACTAAACACTTACTAAAAAGAGTAAATAAACTAGTTAGATAAACTCTAAAATTTAACCCTAACTGATGAACTCTAAAATTTAATGAACCCTAACTAATTTGATGAACTCTAAAATTTAACCCTAACTAATTTGATGAACTCTAAAATTTAATGAACCCTAACTAATTTGACGAACTCTAAAATTTAACCCTAACTAATTTGATGAACTCTAAAATTTAAACCTAACTAATTCAATGAACTCTAAAACTAATTCTATTTAACAACTAGTGCCATAATTAGCATCTAATTTGATGAACCCTAACTAATTAGATGAACTCCAAAATTTAACCCTAAGAAACCTAGCTAGGCAGAGGTAGGGGAGGAGGAGGAGGAGGGCGTGCTCACCTCGGGCGCCGGCGGAGTTAGGGAGAGGGGCACGCGGCGTCGAGGTCGGGAACATGGTCAGGGTCGGGGCGGCAGGCACACGGCGGAGGGCGGCGATGTAGGGGGGCGTCGAGGTCGGTGTCAGGGGCGGCGTCGAGGTCGGGGTCGGGGTCGGGGTCGGGGGCGGCGTCGAGTGTGTGCGGAGAGCGACGGGTCACGCGTGGCGGCCGACGGCGATGCAGGGCGGGGACAGCGGAGGAGTAGGGATTTGGGGGAAGTGGCCGTGGGGTAAGAACAAACCGCACAGTTAAGTCAAAAGTAGCAGTAGCGCGTTCCAGGAAGTGCGCCACTGCTACGATAGGTATAGCATGTTTTTTAACAAGCGCTACCGCTATTCCTTTCTCTTTTTTATTTGCTTTCCATTTAATTTTATTTTCGTTAGCAGTAGCCCTATTGTACCCATTATGTTTTGTGGATGTTAAAAATAGATAGAACAGGGTACAACTATTAATTCCAATAGGCTAAACAGCATCCTAAGTCATGTTTTGTAAGTTTGTAGCCATTGAGATGCAACTGTTTAGAAATGGATACAACTGTTAATTGCAACAGTCTTAATAGCCATTGAAACTGGTACTAATAAAAATGCAATTGACAGAGTTAAACATCACAAGGCAAGTGCTGCCAAAGCAGAGAATGGCCCAGTTGTCTATAAACACATAGGGAAAGTAGATAAAACGTGTTAGGCATGTATAATACAACATGCTTAATACATCGACTGTACAAAACATAGCAAATAATTGCAAATAGTATTGGTAAGATTGAACTAGTGAGTACATACTTGGTATGTCCTGAGAGATAGTTGCTGGGGCACTTCATCTTGGCCAGAGCCCGCCCAAAGTCAGCGGCCGCAGCGGTGAGCTGTTCCTCCGGGTCGAAGGATGGATCAGTGCCACTAACATGTGTACCTACAGGCAACCAGTAAATGGTAGAAGTTAAACTGCAATTGCACAAGATGTGAAATACTGTAAGACATGGGATGCAGCTAACCTCGACGGCAAACAACGGCATCGGCCGTTATGACCCTACGTAAGTACATGCATAGGCATGTTAAGTACAACACGGTTAAGATCCACCAAAAATAGCAAATGGGCAGCATTTCTAGTGATATCATAAGTCATGTATTGTAAGTTTGTTGATGGTATTGGTGAAATTGAGCTAGACAGTTAATACTTGAACACCACACAGTGTGCAGTATTGAAATAAACAAAGCACGAACATGCTTCGTACATCAACCGTCAAAACAAAGCCATTGCAATTGGTATTGGTAAGATTTAGCTGCTCAGATCATACCTGTTAAGTCCTAGGGGGTAGTTGCTGGGGCACTCCATCTAGGCCAGAGCCTGCACCATGTCGGCGGCGGCAGAGGCGAGGTGTTCCTCCGGGTCAACACGCACGACGGCCATCGTGCCATGGATAGTCATCAGCTCCTCGACCTCCACATGATATGTGGTTGGGCTTGCACGGCGATGCTCTAGAGGTAGGGGCAGTGGGGATTTGGAGCCATGAGGATGTTTCGCAAGCGTCGTTTAAGCAATCAGGGCAGGGGCGTGATAGAGATTGGTGGGTTACCTGACTGGATCCGAGCAGAACGTATATGTGGTTGAAGCTGCGGTTGTGGCGGCGGCGGCGGTTTGAGCTACGGGTAGGGGAAGGGGGAGGGGGCAGATACTGATGAAATTTGATGGGTGGGGATGTGGTTGGAGGAATAAATTCTAAAATCGCGCGCGTAATGAAAATTTCACTACGAAACTTGAAACTTGGGCGAGGGAAACACACAACACAAACGAAGTGCGTAAAATACTCGTGTGCGAGAAAAGAGAAAATTGGCAGATCCCATCTGCAAAAAATGTACACGTGTAGTTGATTTTTTCGGTCAATGGTACGCCTGGTTTATTAGGAATCATCGCACGGGTGACTGACTTATGGAGCATTAACGCAAAAAACACACACGGGTACGCCATAGAAACTGTATGTTTTGTGATCTTCTAGTAATTCTTATATATATCAGCATCTCCAACCGCACCTAATTTCAAAAAATCTCTTCCATTGTATCATGATTATTCAATGTACATGAACGAGGCAAGGTGACACCCGATGAGCAATCATCGGTTTATGAAATGCAATCAAGTGTCAACCTGCCTCGCTCGCGTAGCCAGATTTGATCCTATGCAACAAGGGAGAAGCTTGCTACCATCCGCCGACGCAGAAATTTAAGCCAGTGTGCGGCCAACTCGCGCGGCGAGGTGGGACTAAAAACCAGTTGCGGCCAGCTCTAGTCTCCTCCGGTGGCTGCGGGCGGACGTTTTGGTAGTATTTGGGGCCAGGTGCGGCTACAAAACTTCAGTGAACACATGCTAATCAACACTCAAAGCCCTCAAAGGATGCGCTTACCGACATTTTACGTTAATAACAGATTGTACAAACATAAAGTACTACTGGTAATTTGCTCTAAGACTACGGGCGACACATGCACTAACTACTTCTCACATGCTGCCATCAGGGCATGCTGGCCAGACGCCCGCGTTCTCCTTCCCGGCGTTGTAGGCGATAGCTCACCATGCTTCAATCTCCGCCAAGCTCTCCTCAGCACAGTGAGCGACCTCTTCTTTCTTGCGGCGGCATGACTCTCTTTTCTTCACTGCTTTCTGCCTTTTTCCGCTCCTTCTGTGCGGCTTTGGCCGCCTCTAGATCCACAGCCCATTCGGACATGGCGGCCTCAAAGTCCGCCCACATAACTATGTGGCCGGCGGCGGCGATGAAATCAGCACGGCGAGATGCCATCGCTTCCTTACCATGTGTGCGGTCGCGGGCGGCGAGGAACGCGACGCGGCGGGATGCCATTGCTTCCTTACCAGTTACTATGCGCCGCGGTGCCATGGGCGATGCTTGGACAGAGCTCTAGGATGGAGGAGCCAGGAAGCCATACAGTGCGGTGGTTTTTAAGAGCTCAACGCCAAATTATAAAGGAAATTTGGCTTCCCTTACAATTTGGCTCGTTCATTATCGCACACGGTTCATCTCCGCCGCCTCCAGAAACAGTGTGCGCGGAGCCTATTGTGTGTTGCATTATGATTGGCCGGAACCCCAGCCACGCGGATCACACGTGTGCACCGTGGGATGCACCACGATCGAACGGCAATCCACGTCCCTCGCATCACACTCGTGCAGCTGTAGCTGGATTGGATTTATATGCGCTAAATGCCTAGAGAATGCACATAATCCCCTAAATATGGTAAATGAGCCCCAAAAAATGCCAAATTTGAACATGGTGATTTGCAGGCTGTATGTTCATCGTAGAAAAAAACTCTTGGGCAAAGAATGAAGAAAATTTGGATTCCCCTTCAATATTGGTGATTTCCCTCTCGAAATCATGGAACTTCCTCAGTGATGATTCGATTTATAAAGGGTGTGCATGACGACATAAGCCAAACCTTCTCAAATTTTTACCAGGGCATGGTGAGGCCATACCATGGCACCATGCCAGGCGTCATGTTTTCAAGCAATTATTTCATTTTTTCTAGAGTTGAAAACCCAATAAACAAATGTTTGTGGTTGACTATTGCCACACATTTCATTGAAATATATGCCCACTCCTCGTAAAAGGCATGAGAATTTACTAAATGGCACGAGCATGGTTTTCTAGGCTGTTCTTGTGCACCCTTTCATGCACCGATTGTTTGAACTTGAATTATGTGCATTAATACCTAGAAAACCCACATGATCCCCTAAATATGGTAAATGAACCCGGAAAAGTGCCAAATTTGAACATGGTGATTTGCAGGGTGTATGTTCATCATAGAAAAAACTCATGGACAAAGAACAAAGGAAATTTGGATCCCCCTTCAATCTTGGTGATTTCCCCCTCAAAACCATGAAACTTCCCCGGTAATGGTTTGATTTATGAAAGGCGTGCATGACGATATTAGGCAAACATTCTCAAAATTTTACTAGGGCACGGTGAGGCCATACCATGGCACCACGCCAGGCGTCATGTTTTCCAGGCATGTATTTAAATTTTTAATAATTTTTAACCCAGTAAACAACGCGTTTATGGTTTACTATTGCCACACATTTCCTTGAAATATGTGTCCATTCCTTGTAAAAGGCATGAGAATGTAGTAAATAGCACGAGCATGGTTTTCCAGACCGTTCTTGTGCACCTTTTCATGGAACGATTGTTCAAATTTGAATTATGTGCATTAATGCCTAGAAAATGCAAATAATCCCCTAAATATGGTAAATGAGCCCGGAAAAATGTCAAATTTGAACACGTTGCATTTGAGGAGGTATGTTGATCATTGGAAAAAAACTGAATCACAAACTAGGATGGAAATTTCGATTCCCCTTCAATCTTGGTGATTTCCCTCACAAAAACATGGAACTTCCTCGTTGATGGTTCGATTTATGAAGGGCGTATATGACGACATAAATCAAACCTTCTCGGCTTTTTACCAAGGCACGGTGAGCCTATACCATGGCACCATGCCATGTCTTTCAAGCATGTATTTCTTTTTCTATAGTTGATAACCCAGTAAATGACATGTTTGTGGTTGAATATTGCCACACATTCGCTTGAAATTTCTACCCATTCCTTGTAAAAGGCTTGAGAATTTACTAAATGCCACGAGTATGGTTTTTCCAGACCGTTCTTGTGCACCTTTTCATGCACCGATTGTTCAAATTTGAATTATGTGGATTAATGCCTAGAAAATGCACATAATCCCCTAATATGGTAAATGAGTCCGAAAAATGTGAAATTTGAACACGTTGCATTAGAGGGCATATGATGATTGTATAAAAAACTGAATGACAAGCTAGGAAGGAAATTTGGTTTCCCGGCCCCTTCATTCTTCCTGATTTCCCCCTTGAAACCATGAAATTTCCTCGGTGATGCTTCGGTGTATGAATGGTGTGCATGAAGACATAAGCCAAACATTTTCAAAATGTTACCAAGGCATGGTGAGGCCATACCATGGCACCATGCCAGGTGTCATGTTTTCCAAGCATGTATTTCATTTTTGTATAGTACCCAGTAAACGACGCATTTATGGTTGACTATTGCGACACATTTCCTTGAAATATCTGCCCATTCCTTGTAAAGGCATGAGAATTTACTAAATAGCACGATCATGGTTTTCCAGACCGTTCTCGTGCACCTTTTCATGGACCGATTGTTTGAATTTGAATTCTGTGCACTAATGCCTAGAAAATGCACATAATCCCCTAAATATTTTAAATGAACCCGGAAAAGTGCCAAATTTGAACACAGTGATTTGCAGGGTTTATGTTCATCATAGAAAAAAACTCATGGACAAAGGACAAGGGAAATTTGGATTCCCCTTCAATCTCGGTAATTTACTATCACACACGATTCATCTCTGTCGCCTCTGCGAACCGTGTGTGTTCACCCACACATGTGAAAGTGAAAAATAAAACCCTCACCCACTTCATCCCCACCCACTCATCGTGGACTCCTCCGCAACTCTGCACCTCATCAATTTCTATTGCGGCGGCCACCCTAACCTCGACGATTGTTGTCGGCGGGCGGAGGTTGCGCTCCAAACGACATGGGATTTCGCCCCTACCGCTTTCTGCCGCCTATCTGCATCAAAATTATTGACTGTGGTCGATTGGGGTTTTCTGCGGGATTGGGCCAGGGATTTTTCTCATGGAGAAGGTAATCAACTTAGCGAAATATTCACTCATCTCTTATTGGAGTCCATCCATCACTGTTAACCAACCGGCGGAAATCACAGTGGATTCATTTTTGTTCTAGCTGATTCGTGGGTGTTCATTCATGTGTCCACAGTGCAAGCACAAATCGGGCAAGTGTGGCCGCGGCCAGTAGGAAACGAAGTTCTATCTCACCATTCCAGATGACTTCAAGGAGGGCTCAGTATGTTCAGTCTCAACCTACCATGGTCGACATGGACTAAATTTGTGAACATATAACGTCTATTGCTACATTTGGATAAAAGCTACAGCGCCACGTGCAGCCTAGATGTGGAAGCCGATTACCCCTCCCCCATATGTTAGGCAAATATATGATGTATTGTTCATTCAGTTACTCTCATATTTGCATCAAATCTTTGTTACATTATCTAATTTTAATTATATATTTTTGTACTTTGCTTTCATATACATATTGATCTATTCTATCATTTACTCCCATATTTGCATCTTGCTTTGCTATTTCAGTATACCTATTTTACGATCTTAATTTTCATTTCAAGCAGTACATCCCTTGCTTTGCAACAACAGGAGTAGAAGGAAATCTTGGGTTTTACTTTGTTGATGACTCCATGGATGTCACATTGATAACGCAACATGGATTTACAATGACGGTTAGCGTAACACTTGATAAAGATGGTCACTCCTATTTTGATGCGGACCTTTGGAGAAAAATGTCTAAGTGTTATGAACTGGAAGATGGCAATAAAATTCTAGTATGTGCACCACAGCCTGGTCTAATTAACATGGATGTTTACTTTCCCAACGTCATCAGCTGATCAAAATCTAATCGAGGTTAGTGTCCTTTCAACTTTCTCCATGCTGGCATATTACTTAGCAAAATCGGGGTATTTGTTCTAACTAATCCATCACTATTTAAGCAACCAATTTTGATTTCATTTTCTGACTCCGTTCATAGGCAGTAACAAATTCTATTTACCAATTTATGTGCACTATATATTCTTCTGCCATGTTCTGAATAAATAACACCTTTCCACCTTTTAAGCAGGATATGTTGGATGCATAGTGAACGATTTGTATGTTACTAAGCGTACCAAATTTCACTGGAAAAGACTTCAAGCATGTCATAAACTTTGTTGATTATACCTATGGTATAGCACAACGTATGAACACTGGATTTTGGATGGGATTAATTATACCTATGGTGCACACATTGAACAAGACCAATTGTGTGCACAAAACGCTCGTAAAAAGTATTATTTAAATGTTGCTACTCATAAACTATATATATCTTCAATGATATGTTACAATTGATTTTTATTCTACATTTTAACAGACAATAGACCCAAAGTGGTTGGACCCTTCCACAGACCCCGCGCAAGCGGGAGCTACATGCACTGGGGCTGCCCCTTTTTTATTTTAACAGAAATTGCCCGTTGTAGCAGTTCCTAGATCGATTTCCTGGCTTGGTCGAATTACACTTGTGCCTGCTAATAATGCCAAAGTGATTGCAAGGTACTGCATTTACCACAGAAATGGAACTATTCAAATTAACAAGTTCTCGCTTGTCGTGGCAATGCATCCATATTGGAAAATTGGAGACACTGTTCTACTCATGCTCTACCTAGGCACGGAGGGCTCTTCCTTTTCATTGACGAGATGTCGAGTCATCGTGATCAAGCTGCTTCGAGTGGATAGTTGTGCATGTTGGCCCTCAGCCTCTTAAAATGTGCTAGTTGTTACTATGCTAAGTATGTAGATATGGACCATATGGTTGTTGGCCCTCTGCCTCTTAAAATGTGATAGTTGTTACTATTTAGATATGGACCATATGGTTGTCAAAACCGTGTTATGAAGATCCTCCTTTTGTCGAATAGTGTAACCACTATATAATGTTAGTCAAATGTTGTTAGCCAAGTTCTTAAATTTTCAAGGAAAGTATAGTATCGTACACAGTCCATTGAGTTTAAGCGTGTTAACATAAGGAAACGTATGTGTAACTTACTAATCATCTCACACGAGTACTCGCAGATGCATCGTGTGCGATACACCTAGCCACCGCAAGCAACTAGTTGTAGTAACCGTCTGTGTTGTAATTTCTCATCACAAACAGTTCATCCGAGTCGATTATTTGTCGCGTATCACACACATCTCGTTTACATGACTCATTTGTGTTCTTTTGGCTCATCGGAAACAGTTCATCTATGTGAAATGTATGCCGCGTATCACACACATCTTGTTAAGTTGAACCATTTCTATTGGAAACAGCTCATCGGAAACAGTTCGTCCTAGTGAACCGTATGCCGTATATCACACACACCTTGATCTGGCTAACCATCTCTATTGCATTCCCTAATAGCACACAGTTCATCGGAGCGAACTATATGTCGTATATCGCACACACATTGATATGGTTGCCCGTTTCTATTGTTCTGCCTCATCGCAAGCAGTTCTTCTGGATCAACCATATGCCCCGCATCGCACACGTAACTAAAATCTGAACCGTGTTTGATGTCTCCGCCATGGCAAACGTTTTGCATCTTTTTTGACGGTTTTTACATCCCCGTTTGTGATTAATCCATCGCACACAGTTTTGTCAAAGGGTCTTTCATCGTAGTGTCATGTTAGCAGCATCCTGCAGTAGTGGAATCTCATAAGTACCGTGTGAGTGTTAGCAATTATGAAAGATTAAATTATGGTTGAGTATCTGAATTTGGTACATAAAAGATCTTACATTGACTCTTTCCGATGTTATGATAAATTGCAATTGCCTCAATGACAGAGATCATAGTTTGTTAGTTTTCAATAAAGTTTTTGATTCATACTTTACCTTGTGAACAAGTTATCACTTTAGCACAAGAACTATATGATAATATATCGTTGTTCTAAAGATGATCATGATGCCTTCATGTCTGTATTTTATTTTCTCGACACCTCTATCTCAAAACATGTGGACACGATTATCGATTTCGGCTTTCACTTGAGGACAACCGAGGTCTAAGCTCGGGGCAGTTGATACGTCCATTTTGCATCATGCTTTTATGTTAATATTTATTGCATTATGGGTTGTTATTTCACATAATGGTACAATACTTATGCCTTTCCTCTCTTTTTCTACAAGATTTATATGAAGAGGGAGAATGTCGACAGCTGGAATTCTGGACCAGAGAGGAGCAAATCTGAGATACGTATTCTTCACAATTCCAAATGTCCTGAAACTATATGGAGAATTGTTTTGGAATATATAAAAAATATTGGGCGAAGAAACAACAGAAGGGGACCCAACAGGAGGCCGCAAGCCTTGGGGGCGTGCCCTACCCCCCAGGTCTTGTGGGCCCCCTGGCCATCATCTGGTGCCCATCTTCTGCTATATGGAGTGATTTGTCCTAGAAAAAATCAGAAGGAAGCTTTCTGGATGAAGCACCGATGTCTCAAGGCAGAACCTGGACATAAGAAATCTAGGGCTCCGGTGGAGCTATTCTGCCAGGAGGGGGGAATCGAAGCCATCGTCATCACTAATGATCCTCTCATCGAGGGAGGGTCAATCTTCATCAACATCTTCACCAGCACCATCTCCTCTCAAACCCTAGTTCATCTCTTCTATTCAATCTTTGTCCCAAAACCTCAGATTGGTACCCGTGGGTTGCTAGTAGTGTTGATTACTCATTGTAGTTGATGCTAGTTGGTTTATTTGGTGGAAGATCATATGTTCAGGTCCTTAATGATACTTATTACCACTCTGATCTTCAATATGAACATGCTTTGTGAGTTGTTACGTTTATTCCTGAGGACATGGGAGAAGTCTTGTTATAAGTAATCATGTGAATTTGGTATTCATTCGATATTTTGATGAAATGTATGTTGTCTTTCCTCTAGTGGTGTTATGTGAACGTCAACTACATGACACTTCACCATGATTTAGGCCTAGGGGAAGGCATTGGGAAGTAATAAGTAGAAGATGGGTTGCTAGAGTGACAGAAGCTTAAACCCTAGTTTATCCATTGCTTCGTAAGGGGCTGATTTGGATCCACATGTTTCAAGCTATGGTTAGATTTATATTAACTCGTCTTTCTTAGTTGCGGATGCTTGCGAGAGGGATTAATCATAAGTGGGAGAGGATTGTCCAAGTACGGACAACACCCAAGCACCGGTCGACCCACATATCAGATTATCAAAGTAGCGAACGCGAATCGTAAGAGCATGATGAAAACTAGCTTGACAATAATTCCCATGTGTACTCGGGAGTAGTTTGCTTTATATAAGAGATCGTCTAGGCTTATACTTTGCTACAAAAAGGATTGGACCACCTTGCTCCACCTTTGTTACACTTGTTACTTCTTACCCTATACGAATTATCTGATCACAAAACTATTTGTTACTGATAATTTCAGTGCCTGCAGAAAATACCTTGCTGAAAACTGCTTGTCATTTCCTTCTGCTCCTCGTTGGGTTCGACACTCTTACTAATCGAAAGGACTAAGATTGATCCCCTATACTTCTGGGTCATCAGTGACAACATAAGAGACACTCTATATGATAAACATGGTGCTACTCTGAAGCACAAGTGTTGAAAAGGATAGTAACATTGCTCCTTCTCTCCTTCTCTCTCATTTTTGGGCTCTTTTGGCCTCCTTTTTTCCGGATACTCATGCCGACTTCTGGGAGAATCATAGTCTCCATCATCCTTTCCTCACTGGGACAAGGCTCCAATGATGATGATCATCACACTTTTTTACTTACAACTTGATAAAACTATACATATGACTATACGAATGCCTCTAGCAGTGAACCAGGACGTGCAATGATTCTACATAACATGTATAATAATGATGAATGCTGGCTGTGCCACAAACATCATGTCAGCTCTATGATCATGCAAAGCCATATGACAATGAATGCATATGTCGTGAAAATGGAACGGTGGAAGTTGCATGGCAATATATCTCAGAATGGCTATGGAAATGCCATAATAGGTAGGTATGGTGGCTATTTTTAGGAAGATATAAGGAGGCTTATGTGTGATAGAGCATATCATACCATGGGGTTTGGATGCACCGACGAAGTTTGCACCAACTCTTAAGGTGAGAAAGTGGAATGCACGGTACCGAAGAGGCTATCAAATTGCGGAAAGGTAAGAGTGCATATAATCCATCGACTCACATTAGTCATAAAGAACTCACATACTTATTGTGAAAGTCTATTAGCCCTCTAAGAAAGGGCTACTCGCATGCCCCTAGGGGGTAGATTGGTAGGAAAAGACCACCGCTCGTCCTTGACTGCCACTCATAAGGTAGTCACACAATAACAAATCATGCTCCAACTTCATCGCAGAACTAGAGGCTATACATGCATGCTTCGGGAATCACAAACCTTAACATCAATATTTTTACTAAACCACAATCATCCACTAGTACCCCCACATATTACCATCTTAATGTCGCATAACTATTGCAGGGAATCAAACATATCATATTCAATGATCTACATGAATGTTTTTATTATATCTCCCTTGAATCCCTATCCTTTATGGACTAGTCTTATAACCCATGCAAAATGCCATTACTATTTATTAAACTATCAAGAAGATTTAAGTGAAGCATGAGAGTGCAACTATTTCCATAAAATATAACCACCGGCATGATCTAAAAGATATAAGTGACGCACATAGAGTATGTTCGCGTTCTGGGATCAGGGGTACCCAGGCCCACCCACCTGCAGCCCAGCACATGGCTTCCTTGAAGGCCCGACGCGGCCCAGCTACAAGGACTCATAGATAAGACCCTCGCGAGGGCCCCAGCCTCGCGAGGAGAATGACACCAAGACCTCATGAGGAGCAGCTTCCCGAGCCTGCCTCCCGAGGAGCGGAGATCTCGATGCAAGTACCTCACCTCGCGAGGCACGCAATGACGTGAGCCATGATGACCAAGGCCAGACGGGCGCCAGCGGGTGCAGTCCAGGACCATTTCCTCTTTCGTGCTAAGGAGGCAAGGACGTACGCGGGTTCCCAAGAAATCTCCCAAAGGTTTCCATTCCCGTGTAACGAGAGCAAGACCACGAGCTCGGCAGGACGGATGTCATCGCCGAGCCCAGTGTTGCGTCACAACTAGAAGCTTTCCAGACGAAGACCACCTTTAGTCAGGACAAGGTGTACTCCTGTCCCCTTTCGAATTGGCCATTGTGGAATCCCTTCCCGCCTAAGCTATGAGGGAAGAGGAACAAGGCCACTATAAATATAGGTTACTATCCACCATAGAGAGGGGAGGATTCTCGAGCCCTCGCGAGGTAGTTCATCACTTGTACTAATTCATACTCATCCTCCTCGTGAGGCAATCCACCACAAAGTCATTGTAGGGTTCTACACCGCAAGGTGGCCTGAACCTAGGTAAGTGACCGAGTTCACTCTTCTCCCCACTTACACGAACTCGATGAGGCCAAGCCATGAGGCAGTGAGCTTGGGGCTACAGCTAGGCTAGATCTTCGCACACGCCCCAGAGTTTGAACCTTGTTTGGGTATGCGGAGCCCCGATTCCGACATTTGGCGCGCTAGGTAGGGGCTTGTCAAAGCTCTCCCTTATGCTTCTCTTCGTCCCTGCTTCATCACTCCCATGGCCAATGCCCGCCGAGTTCGCACCGAGCATTGGGCTGCTGGCGTCGCCCAGATGGCACCCCTGGGATGCGGTGCTCCTTGTCGCTCCACTTCTCCCACAGCTAACGCTGCCACCGACCTTGCTGCCCATGAGTAGAGGGACTCTTTGCTGCCACCCTTCGTGCAGCGTGATGGCCACAACACCACACCTTCCCTCACCCACTCCACAGTGTCGTCCTCCCACGCTCGTCGCGGGCCGGCGAACACATAGGCTGTGCTTCTCATGGCGTGCGAGTTGCTACACTACCACCCTGCCAATGAAGGCTACGACGACTGGCTTGGTCATATCACCGAGCTCGTCAACGCCGACGGCGAGGCCTCGGCGCCCTCCATTCGCTCCGTCCCTTGCCCTCTCGTGCGGGTGACGTAGCTCATGGCACACCTCCTCCTCCTCTGCACAGGGCCGACGCTGAGCCCAGGCGTGAGGCGCGTCCGCGCGACCCCGAGCAGGGCGCCAGCATCGTCGCGAGATGGGGCCAGCTGCCAAGTGGTGCAGCAGCCACTGTAGGGCACACGTGCACTCCCCACACCACCACGTCAGCACCAGGACCGATCCGATCTGGGAGCGGCAGCGCATGGGCGTCAGGATCATGACCCCCTCATGCGGGCCGTGCCCGTCAGCGCGGTAGGCTCCCGCGCCTTCACTCGCAAGCTGTGCCGCGTCGTTTGGCCCAGCAAGTTCATGCCAGACTAGCAATGAGGGACTCCTGGATTAGGGGGTCTCCGAACAGCCGTACTATATCCTTTGGCCAGACTGTTGGACTATGAAGATACAAGATTGAAGACTTCATCCCATGTCCGGATGGGACTCTCCTTGGCATGGAAGGCAAGCTTGGCGATACAGATATGTAGATCTCCTCCCTTGTAACCGACTCTATGTAACCCTAGCCCTCTCCGGTGTCTATATAAACCGGAGGGTTTAGTCCGTAGGACAACAACAATCATACCATAGGCTAGCTCCTAGGGTTTAGCCTCTACGAACTCGTGGTAGATCAACTCTTGTAATACTCATATTATCAAGATCAATCAAGTAGGACGTAGGGTATTACCTCCATCAAGAGGGCCCGAACCTGGGTAAACATCATGTCCCCCGCCTCCTGTTACCATCCGCCTTAGACGCACAGTTCAGGACCCCCTACCTGAGATCCGCCGGTTTTGACACCAACATTGGTGCTTTCATTGAGAGTTCCACTGTGCCGTCACCGTAAGGCTTGATGGCTCCTTCGATCATCGGTAACGATGCGGTCTAGGGTGAGGTTTTCCTCCCCAGACAGATCTTCGTATTCGGCGGCTTCGCACTACGGGCCAACTCGCTTGGCCATCTGGAGTAGATCGAGAGCTACGCCCCTGGCCATCAGGTCAGGTTCAGAATTTTAAACTACACTACCGACATCCATAGAGACTTGATCTTTGACGGATTCGATCCCATGTCAGGTGCGCCGCATAGTCATGATGAGCATGATTTAGCTCTACTGTTAGACAGTGTTCGGGAGATCACACCTGCAACTACTCCGGCCCTAAATCCGGAGCAAATTGCGCCATCCGAGGACGGGCGGATAGACCCCACCATAGAGGCCGCACTCTTAGTGGCGATAGAGCCGGATACTGACTCCACCTCTTACGGGAGCCATGTTGCCGAACCACTGGGTTCATCTCCGGCCACGGACTCCGAGCCGCCTACGCCCGTGCCTATCAAATCTGATTGGGCATCGATCATGGAGTTCACCTCCACGGATATCTTTCAGCACTCACCTTTCGGCGACGTGCTTAATTCATTAAGGTCCCTCTCCTTGTTAGGAGAACGTTGGCCGAACTATGTTCGTCCAGAATGGGATGCGGACGACGAAGAAATTCGCTCCCCACCCACCACCCACTTAGTAGCCACTTTTGATGAGTTAACCGACATGCTCGACTTTGACTCCGAAGACATCGACAGTATGGACGACGATGCAGGAGACGAACAGGAACCACCGCCCACAGGGCGCTGGACCGCCACCTCATCATATGATATATACATGGTGGACACCCCAAAGAAGGCGACGAGACAATGGAGGATGACCCCTCCAAGAAGCAACCAAACACCGACGTCAGCGGCGCCGCTCTAAGTCCCGCCATAGAAAAAGTAGTGATACTGGCACAAGACACATTGACACTCCGGATAGTGCCGAAGACGACAACAATCCCCTCCAGCACGATTTAGAGCGGGAGGGTGAACAAGCTCGCCCTCAGAGCGGGCAACAAATGGAGAATCGGAGGAGGACAATTACATGCCTCTCTCTGAAGACGAGGTGAGCCTCGGCGACGAAGAATTTATCGTGTCTGAGGATCCCGTCGAGCAGGAGCGCTTCAAGCGCCGGCTTATAGCCACAGCAACTAGCTTGAAGAAAAAACAACAACAGCTTCGAGCTGATCAAGATTTGCTAGAAGATAGATGGACCGAAGTCCTTGCGGCCGAGGAATATGAACTCGAGCGCCCCTCCAAGAGTTATCCAAAGTTCAGGTTGCTTCCTCACCTCGAGGAGGAAGCATTGAAACCCACATCACCAGTGTACGATGCGGCTGACCGGCCACCTCGTGGCCGAGATAGAGAGGCGTTTCAGCCTAAAGTTTAGCCTGCACCCCGCCGCCACTCAAACAAAAATACCAAGGCCCGGGGAAACACGCGGGACCTACAAGACATACTGGAAAGCAAGGCAAAACATGCAAGGTCGATATACGGGTCACGGGGACGCGCGCTAACGTGGGACGATGACCGTCACGCCGGATACACTAAAAGTAAATACGGCCGGGCCGAATACAGCAGACAAGGCTCATATGAACTGCGTCGTGATATAGCCCGGCACAGAGGCGCCGCACACCCCTATGCTTCACGGATGAAGTTATGGATCACGAATTCCCGAAGGGTTTCAAACCCGTAAATATCAAATCATATGATGGTACAACAGATCCCGCTGGATGGATTGAGTATTTCCTCCTCCACATCCACATGGCTCGCGGTGATGACCTGCATGCCATCAAGTACCTCCCACTAAAACTCAAAGGACCAGCTCGACATTAGCTGAATAGCTTGCCAGCAGACTCCGTCGGCAGTTGGGAGGATTTCGAAGATGCATTCCTTGACAACTTCCAGGGCACATATGTGCGACCACTGGATGTTGATGACTTGAGCCATATAACTCAGCAGCCAGGGGAATCGGCCAGGCAATTCTGGACACGGTTCCTAACTAAGAAAAACCAAATTGTCGACTGTCCGGATGCAGAGACCTTAGCGGCATTCAAGCATAACATCCGTGACGAGTGGCTGGCCCGGCACCTGGGCCAGGAGAAGCCAAAGTCCATGGAATCCCACACGACACTCATGACCCGCTTTTGCGCGGGCGAGGATAGCTGGCTGGCTCGCAGCAACAACACACAAAGGAATCCGGGCACTTCGGAAACTAAAGATGCCAACGGAAGACCACGTCGTAACAGACACAAGCGCCACAATAACGGCTATAACGCCGATGATACGGCAGTCAATGTCGGATTTAGAGGCTCTAAATCCGGTCAGCGGAAAAAGCCATTCAAAAGAAGTACTCCGGGCTCGTCCAGTTTGGATCGCATACTCGATCGCTCGTGTCAAATCTACGGCACCCCCGATAAGCCAGCCAATCACACCAACAGAGAATGCTGGGTGTTCAAGCAGGCCGGCAAGGACAAGGACAAGGACAAGGGGCTGCATAGTGATGACGAGGAGGAGCCTCGGCCACCGAACACGGGAGAACAGAAGAGGTTCCCCCCACAAGTGAACATGATATACGCAACCCACATTCCCAAGAGGGAACGGAAGCGTGCACTAAGGGACGTCTATGCGATAGAGCCCGTCGCCCCAAAGTTCAATCCATGGTCCTCTTGTCTGATCACCTTTCATCGCAGGGACCACCCCACTAGTATCCGTCATGGCGGATCCGCCGCATTGGTCCTAGACCCCATCATCGACGGATTTCACCTCACCCGAGTTCTTATGGACGGCGGCAGCAGCCTGAACCTTCTCTATCAGGATACAGTGCGCAAAATGGGAATAGATCCCTCGAGGATCAAACCCACCAAACCCACCTTTAAGGGCGTCATCCCAGGTGTAGAGGCCCATTGCATGGGCTCAATCACACTGGAAGTGGTCTTCGGATCCCCGGACAACTTCCGAAGCGAGGAGTTAATCTTCGATATCGCCCTGTTCCGCAGTGGCTCTCACGCACTGCTCGGGCGAACCGCATTTGCAAAATTCAATGTGGTACCACATTATGCATACCTCAAGCTCAAGATGCTAGGACCTAGGGGGTTCATAACAGTCAATGGAAACACAGAACGCTCGCTCCGCACTGAAGAGCACATTGCGGCCCTTGCAGCAGAAGCACAAAGCAGCCTTTTAAGGCAAACCGCCAATGCGGCGATACAGCCCCCGGACACCGTCAAGCGAGTCCAGAGTAACCTGCAACAGGATCGCTTGGCACGTTCAGAGCTCGCTTAGCAATTCGGCCCCCGTCCCAGTCCCAGTCAAGCGACAAAATCCGTGCCGCACGTACATAATTACGCACTGAAAAAACCATGGGCACAGGAGGGGGCACGGTCAGGGCACGCCCCGCAATGGGGCTTAACCGCCCCAGGGGCCGCATACCTTTATCATTTTTCCCTTTTAGGACCTTAGTCTCTGGAAGCCCTTTCTGGCAGTATGATTGCTGGACACATTACGGGAAGGAACAACCAAGGAGGCAAGAAGCTAAGACGTACAAGGGAACCCCAAGTGGTCTCTAATAACAATCGACATACCCGCTTTTTATTACCCATACGCAGCTTGCCCTTGGATAGGACATGTCAAATAGTCCTATTTTTTGCTCATTGCACTACTTGTATCAGTACGCTTCGACGTATTATTTAAATAAAAATGCATAGCATTAGTCTATTATTGCATTATCCATCTTTTTTTTTCTTATATGTTCATTTACGACAACTTGCACCCGTACATTTTGGTATGGTTAGTATGCTAGGGGCTTTCGTTTACCCCATAATACGGCGTGAGAAGTCCGAACACTTTTGACAGTGCGGCACCCCAAACTTATAGCATTATATGCATTAGCTCCGAATCATGTCTTGGGTCAATAGTTGGGTTTGCCCGGCTCTCGTGTTTTAGTACCTTACGTTCTGCTATATCAGCTAAGGTAGCGCTGGGAGAACTACTGCGATTGTGTCCCGGTTCTTCTGGACGAGCACCTCAGTAGAGAAAGTCGAAAACTGACTGTCATGATAAGGCGAGAGCTGGTCGCTGTTCGAGAGGAGTCGGCCTTTTGTACTTCGGGCGAGGATTCGGCCTTGCCCGACTTAGGCGTATATAGCGCCCCAAATTCGGTCTTCCGAATACTAGGGGCTTCGCCAAAATTTAAAATAGACTTCTATGGCTAAGAGAGAGTGATAAAGCCTTATAGTCCGATTGCCTGGTTCATTGCGCTGAACACCTCCCTCGAAGGACCCAAAATTGGGATAAAGAGTGCTCAGGTTTATCCCGAACACCTCAGTACTAGTTACACGGGGGCAGAAGCCAACGACTGGCCAACTCTCAGATTTTGTAAACGGCCGCACAGAAGGTAATATTTTAAATTCAAAAAGCGGTGCATAGCACAAATGAACTCGTTTCACATTAGAGGATCACATGAGCATGTTCATTCAAAAATGACATCTCTAGCACATTCCTCCGCCACAAGGCGGGAACCCTTCAGGCTCCTTGCCCTCCGGCGGCCCCTCCTTCATCATCTTCATAGCGTCCAGCTTCGCCCAGTGCACCTTCGCCCGGGCAAAAGCCCTACACGCACCCTCGATGCAGACGGACCGCTTTATGACTTCAAGCCGTGGGCAAGCATCCACAAGCCGCCTCACCAGACCGAAGTAGCTGCTAGGAAGGGGATCGCCAGGCCACATCCGGACTATAAGACCCTTCATGGCCTGTTTGACCGCCTTGTGAAGCTCGACCAATTGCTTCAGCTGGTCGCTCACGGGCATTGGGTGTTCGGTCCCAGTATACTAAGACCAGAACAACTTTTTCGTCGAGCTCCCCTCCTCAGCTCGGTAAAACTCCGCGGCATCCAGTACACTGCGGGGAAGATCTTCGAACGCTCCTGGAGAGCTCCGAATTCGGGTAAGTAAAAGGAAAGTTTACTTCACATACTTGCTCTGCATAACGAATGCCTTACCCGCTGCTATCTTCTTCACCGCATCAATCTCCTGGAGGGCCTTGTGGGCTTCAGCCTTGGCGCTCTGTGTGCTTTCAAGCGCCTTCACAAGCTCAGACTCTCGCGTCTTAGAGTCAAGCTTCAAGGACTCATGTTTTTTGGCGAGAGCCTCGAGCTCTTGCTGCACCTCGCCTACCTGGGCTTCTTGCTTTTCCCGCTCAATGCGCTACTTGGCCGCTTTGTCTTCGGCCTCGGACAATGCCTTCTTCAGGGTCGCCACCTCAGTCGTGGCCCCTGGCAAATTCATGATGATCCTATTATTTTACAACCCAATTTCTTTTTAATATATAGACAAGGTATTGCTTACCTTTGCTCTCCTCGAGTTGCCTCTTGGTAAGTGTTGGGGATATGATTACTGGAGGTAAACCAGCTAGGAGTGGCCGGGTTAGCTCCATGATGATAGAAGCCCATGAAGATGTGAGGATGGTGGCGCTTTACGAAGGCCCAAGGCCCAAAGGCGGGTTAAGGCCTGTAGATGTAAACCGACTCATTCATGTAACTTGTATTGTAAGTTAGAGGAATAGAGACCGAGCCGGACACATTTATGATCCGGCCTAGGGACTCTGTAAACCGGCGGGTGTCGGCCTATGTATATAAAGGGACGACTCGGCTGCGGTTTAGGCAGGACGGACAACAACTCGAGAGCCAGGCAAAGCGGATTCGCTCCCTGGTCATCGAAACCCTAGCAATACCAATCACAACTAGACGTAGGCTTTACCTTCATCGAAGGGGCCGAACTAGTATAAAATACCTCGTGTCCCTTGTCTGGTTTAACCCCTTTAAGCTAACCTGTTGCGATGGCTCCACAATTAAGTCCTTTCACAAGGACATCTGCCGTGACAAACCCACGATAGTTGGCGCCCACCGTGGGGCTATCGCATGATGGTTTCAAGTTCTTAAAGGGCAACTTTGATGGACTCAAGGGATACACTATGGGCCGGATGACGAAGAGTCGTCGCGGCAAGCTCTACATTGACAACGCAGGATGGGGTCCCAAGGCTGGTTCAATCGAATACGGGTACCGGGTCCCCTTTGGTGGGATTCACGTCTTCATCGGCAAAATCAGCGAGCCGGGCCCTGATCCGGACACCTGCACCGACATCATTGAGACGACTCAGCATGCAAGCCCTTCCCCGGTTCAGCCCGCAGCAAGGCATGTTTTCGTAGGTGTCATCCATGGAGCGGCATATGAGGATGGACTGGCATCTGATGCGGAGACCATTGTCTGCTCTGATGACGAATCTTCAATTGGAGATACCGAGTCGCTGTATCAGCTACAGGAAGGCCGGATTAGTGGAGGCTCCGATGGCGACAGTATTCTGGACCCCCTCGATCTGCCAAACCGGGTCGCGATCTTCATGGCCGGAACACAGCCGGCCCACACCTCTTCTACCGCCACGGCAGTAATCTCCTGTTCAGCAACAGCAACGCCAGTAGGGGCAGGGGCTCTGCGCCGCCTTCGGCTCAGATTTTATCCGATTTGTTTGACGCTTTGGCAACGTTCCTAGCGGCGGAGATTAATTCAGCAAATCGATATCAGCACAATACATAAATTGTAAAGGTGAAGGATCAGATAGCTCAGGCTAAAGCGGACTTGGTGGCGGAGAACGCCAGGATGGCTACTGAGCGGGCCGAGTTGGAGACTCAGGCTTACCGGCTTAGGCTGGATCAGAACGCCTCAAATGATGTCATGAGGAGAAGGTACCGATCGCACCTCCCGCCGAACTACGAAGCAAAAAATCTCTTCAACATGCCAGGAGCAGGAACCAGTAACCAACCGATCTATAACCGGATGGAGGCACCGGTGAGAGGAGCACCGGTTCAGCCGCGTGTGATGGACCCGCCTCGTCAGAATAACATTGTGCCGCAGTACGTTCCGACACACTCAGGGCATAACTCCAACCCGTTGGATAACATTGTAGCTTCCGCTTCACAATTAGCCGCCCTCCCGATTGACGGCGAGTCGCTAGTAGCGATCGAGAAACGACGGGCCAGAGAGCTCCTTCAAACGGCCTTAAACCAACAGCAAGCTTATTCGCATAGTCGCGAGAGGATTCATTTCACTCCTCATCCGAGTCGGAGCTACAGCAGACACAGTGAGGATGAACTGGCCGTGTCAAACAGCACACATCGCCGTAACTCGCCGCGAGGGCATAACCCGGCTGGTGGTGCTAATGCGCAGGATGTGGTGGATCACGGTCGTGCACGTCGAGAAGCTGAGTTAGCGGCACAACACGAGGCCTGCCAGCCCACTCCGGTTTGTCCTACCGCTTCAGTGGAGCCAGGCGTGGTCTTCAGTTCTTTAGGGGTGCCGTGTCTCACCCCCGCTTTGTGTAATGTACGACTGCCCAAGGATTTTAAAGGCCCTCGTAAGGTGCCCAATTACATTGCTGATTTACCTCCTGAGTCATGGGTGGAGAGTTATGAGATGGCAATGGAGATGTTGGATGTGGATGAAGCGTTGTGTGCTAAGTACTTCACCATGATGTTAGAGGGGACAACTCATACTTGGCTAAAAAGTTTACCGGCTAACTCTGTTGGGTCATGGGCTGAGTTGAAATACCAATTTGTCTAGAATTTCAAAGACACTTGTAAGCAGCCTATGTCAATTGTGGACCTAGCCGCTTGTGTTCAGGAAGATGGGGAGTCCAAAACCCATTGGGTGAAGTGAGTCTCGGCTATTATGCATTCGTCGGACCGCATCAATGCGGATACAACAGTTTTGACGTTGGAAGACAATTGCCGGTTTATGCCATTGAAGCAAAAGTTAGGAAGGATCAAACGTCATTGCAATGACATGTCAACCCTTATGGCCGCCTTGGTGAAGTATGTCGATTCAGATAGTACCAAGGACCCTGAGTCTAAGGATGACAAACCGGGGAAGGGGAAAAAGAACGGCAGAGCCAAGGGGCAACAGCATAATTCGGCAGGGCAGGGGAACAATGGTAAGCGCAAGGCAGACAACAGTTTGGACTTTGTGGCTAATACCAATGATCAGGATAACGGTCAGCGCCGCAAGGGTAAACAGCCCCAGCGGGGTGGAGGGTCAGGTCCCAATCTGGAATGCCTGCTAAATCAGCCTTGCCCAAACATGGATCGGAGGAGAGGCCATCTTCACATTTTTGGATGGATTGTTACATTATGCGGGAGTTCAAAAATTCCAATCAACTTCAATATGGCAATGGCCCTCCTGGCGGTTCAGGAGGAGGTTTCCATGGCCCGGGTTATGGAGGTAGCAGTTCCGGTTCAGGATTCCAGGGCAATCAAACCGGTCATGGTAATCAAGCTAATCAGGGTAATCAGGGAGGGTATAACCATGAAGGAAATCAGCTGCAACAACAGTCGGGTTATCAGAGCCATCTGAAGCAGTTGAATAGTGGGCAGTATCATGTCTTCACCACTAGCTTGTGTAAACATGATTATAAGCTGCACAAAAGGGCTGTGAATTCTGTTGAACCGGTAGTGCCTCAGTATTTGCGCTGGTCTAAACAACCAATTTTATGGAGTCGACAGTATCACCCACCTGGGTTGACAATCCGGGTCATCTGGCCTTAGTGGTGGCACCTCAATTTGGGGGGTATAAGTTCACCAAGGTGCTTATGGATGGGCGAAGCAGTATCAATATCCTTTACTATGATACCTTCCGCCGCATGGGCTTGACAGATAAGAATCTTAAACGGTCGAATACGGTCTTTCATGGAGTGGTGCATGGTAAATCGGCGTACCCAGTTGGCAAGATAGCCCTAGAAGTGGATTTTGGAGATGATCATGATTCAAGGTCAGAGACGTTGACTTTTGAGGTAGTGAAAATCAAGAGTCCGTATCATGCCCTATTCGGGTGGCCAGCTTATGCCAAGTTCATGGCGAGGCCGTGTTATGTTTATTTGCAGCTTAAGATGCCAGGTCATAAGGGGACCATCACAGTACATGGGAGCAGGAAGATTGCTTTGGAGTGTGAAGAGGGAGATGCGGCTTATGCTGAGTTGGTTTGTGCCACACAGGAGCTGAAGTTTTATAAAGACAAGGTTGATCCGGCAGACATGACCTCTTTGAAAAAACGAACTACAGAGCATGATCCGGCGTTGAAGTTTAAATCGGCTACATACACCAAGATGGTTGATTTTGTTCCTGGCGATTCATCCAAGCAGTTCAGCATCAGCGCTAACTTGGATCCTAAATGGGAAAGCGCACTCATCGAGTTCATCCATGAGAACCGGGACATCTTTCCATGGAAGCCTTCTGACATGCCAGGTGTACCGAGGGAACTCGCTGAGCACACACTTAATATAGATCCTAAGTTTAAACCGGTGTGGCAGTTTCTTCGCCGTTTCAACGAAGAAAGGCGTAAGGCTATAGGTGAGGAGGTAGCTCGGTTTTTGGCCGCAGGGTTTATCGTGGAGGTTTTTCATCCGGAGTGGCTGGCTAATCCGGTGTTGGTTCTTAAGAAAAATGGCACTTGGCGTATGTGTGTGGATTACACTGATTTGAGCAAGGCTTGTCCAGCAGATCCCTTTGCCCTTCCCCATATTGATTAGCTTATTGATGCTACGGCGGGTTGTGATCGTTTGTGTTTTTTGGATGATTACTCTGGTTACCATTAGATCAAAATGGCAGTTAAGGACCAGGAGAAGACATCTTTTATAACTCCCTTTGGAGCCTTCTACTATGTCTCCATGCCCTTTGGGCTCAAGAGTGCCCAGGCGACTTATCAGCGTTGTGTTCAGAATTGTCTTCACAAACAGATCGGGTGCAATGTTCATGCATATGTGGATGATATTGTGGTGAAGTCCAAGAAGGAGGAAACATTGAGAGATGACTTGAGGGAGACTTTTGACAACGTCCGGGTTTATAAGATGATGCTTAATCCGGACAAATGTGTCTTTGGTGTTCCAGCTGGCAAGCTCTTGGGATTTCTGGTGTCAAACAGGGGCACTAAGGCTAATCCGAAAAAAATCAACAATCACATCCTTGGCTAAACCGGCGTGCATCAATGATGTTCAACGTTTAGCTGACCGGATTGCGGCGTTGAGCCAGCTTATCAGTCGTCTCGGGGAGAAAGCTATCCCTTTATATCAGATGCTGAAGAAAATGGATAACTTTGTCTGGAGTGACACGGCTGATAAAGCGTTTGAGGAGTTGAAGAGGCAGTTAGCTGAACCACATGTCCTTGCGGCTCCGATTGATAAAGAGCCTTTACTGCTATATGTGGGTGCTAATGCCCGGGCTGTTAGTGTGGCTATTGTGGTGGAGTGCTAGGAGGCTGGAAAGGAATATCCGGTTCAACGGTCGGTTTATTATATCAACGAGGTGCTTATTGAATCAAAGCAGAGGTATCCACATTGGCAGAAGCTGTGTATGGGGTGTTTATGGCAAGCCGGAAGCTCAAGCATTATTTTTAGGGTCATCCTATCACAGTGGTCAGTTCAGCCCCTCTGGGAGATATCATTCAAAACAGAGAAGCAACTGGCCGGATTGCAAAGTGGGCCATTGAGCTTGGACCTCACGGGCTCAAGTATACACCTCACACAGCGATCAAATCGCAAGCAATCGTGGACTTCATCAATGATTGGACAGAGTTGTAGGCACCAGAGGAAAATCCAGATAATACTTATTGGACTATTCAATTTGATGGGTCCAGGCAATTGTAGGGCTCGGGGGCTGGAGTCATATTAACATCCCCATGAGGTGACAAGTTTTGTTATGTACTTCGCTTAATGTTCCCTTGTACTAACTATCCAGCCGAGTACGAGGCCTTACTCCATGGTCTTCGAATGGCTAAGGAGATGAACTTAAGCCTGGTTAAGTGCTTCGGTGACTCGGACCTGGTGGCTCAACAGGTATCTAGCACTTGGGATTCTAAGGACCCACTCATGGCTGCATATCGACGAGAGGTTGACATCGTGGTTGGTCATTTCAAGGGTTATCAAGTTGACTGTATAGACCGGCGCAAGAATGAAGTGGCGGATGCTTTAAGTCCCCTGGGTTCTCAGCGTAAACCGGTCCCACCTAATGTCTTCCTTGACGTATTACCTAATCCGTCGGTCAAGATACCAACAGAGGAGGAGTTGGCTATTCCTGACCCAGAGGCCCAGTTGGTAGCAGCTTTGCATGTTATACCGGATTGGACAGTCCCGTACTTGGTTTACATGAACTGGGGTGAGTTACCGAAGGACGAAACCTTGGCCTGGCAGGTAATCCGGAATTCCAAGTCAATGACCATAATCAATTGGGAGTTACGTCGTTACAACGTCACATGAGCAATTCAGCATTGTGTGTCTCCTCAAGAGGGTTGTGAGATTTTGCGGGAAATCCACGAAGGGGATTGTGGTCACCACGCCTGTTAAAAATCCTTGGTGGCTAAGGCTTTCCGTCACGGTTTCTATTGGTTGACAGCTCATGCTGATGCTGAGGGTTTAGTCAAATGGTGTGACGGTTGTCAAAAATTTGCACGCCGGGCTCACATTCCAGCTCAGGAGTTGAGGATGATTCCAATAACTTGGCCATTTGCAACTTGGGGGCTTGATATGGTTGGACCCTTTAAGAGATCCAAAGACAAAAGACCCACCTGTTAGTAGCAGTTGACAAGTTTACCAAGTGGGTGGAAGTAGAACCAGTTAGTAAGTGTGATGCAACCACGGCGGTTCAATTCACCAAAAAGGTGATATTCCGGTTTGGTTTCCCACACAGTATTATAACTGATAATGGTACAAATCTGTCAAAGGGTAAGATGGAGGAATTTTGCCAACATGAGCACTTCTGGCTTGATGTAGCATCAGTGGCTCACCCCCAGTCTAATGGTCAAGCAGAGAGGGCGAATCAAGAAATTTTGAGAGGTATTAAACCCCGGCTTATGGTTCCCTTAAAGCGGATGCCGGGTTGTTGGCTGGAGGAGTTACCTTCCGTGTTATGGAGCATCAACACCACACCTAACAGACCTACGGGTTACACGCCTTTCTTCATGGTTTATGGAGCAGAGGCGATTCTTCCTAGTGACATCCATCACGACTCGCCCCGTGTGGCGGCTTATGTTGAAGCTGATAATGAGAAGGCACGTCAGGACTCACTGGACCTGTTAGATGAGGAGCGTGATCTCGCAGCAGCACGTTCGGTGATTTATCAACAAGATCTCCGACGTTATCACAGCCGCCGGGTTAAGACCAGAACTTTTCAAGAGGGCGATCTGGTGCTCCGGCTCATCCAACATCAGACTGATATGCACAAGTTATCCCCACCTTGGGAAGGACCTTTTGTGGTCAGCAAAAATCTGCACAACAGGTCATACTACCTCATTGATGTTCGAGAGCACAAAGACTCATGTAAATCGGAGGAGGAGACCAAGCGGCCATGGAATATAGCTCTTCTTCAGCCTTACTATACTTGAGCCACAGGCTCTTTTTATGTACATACTTATGACAATGTATATATATTATATAATAAGACGGAGCCTCGAATAAAGCGGGGTCTTTGTTCTTTTTACATCATGTGTGAGCCTACAAGAGCTTCTACTGACAAATCTGCTTTTTATTAAACCGGCCTATACGGATCACACAGATTTTTACATCATGTACATACTTATGTCACACAGATATAAAGAAAATCACTAGGGGGCTTGGTCGTATCCGAACCATAGCTACACCTCTTGATCGGTTTAAAACCAAAAAGGGATATCACTAGGGGGCCTGGTTGTCTTCACACCATAGCTACACCTCTTGATAGGCTTCAAGCCAAAAGGAAATTATGTGGAACGAAAGAGAGTGTGTTGCATTAAGCACAGCTCAAACATAGGGAACTGTCGGCGTTCTGGGAACGCGGGTTCCCAGACTTGCCTGCCTGCGGCCTGCGGCGTGGCTCAAAGAGGGGCCCAGCACGGCCCATCTTCATCAACACAGACCCAAGACCCTTGCGAGGGGCCAAGCCTCGCGGGGCGGACGACACGGAGCTTTCTCAGGCACGGCCGCACCAGGCTAGCTCACGAGGAGGCGGAGAGATCAAGGCAGGGTACCTCACGAGGTGCCCGTGACGCAAGCCATGACGACCAAGGGCGCCAGGCGGGCGCTAGCCCGCGCAGTGTCCTCCTTTCCCCTTTGGTGCAAAGGGGGCAAGCGCAGCCGCGGGGTACCGAGGCATCAGGCAAAGGTTGCCATTTCGGTGCAACAAGACCAAGACCAAGAGGACTGCAAGACGGAGGTCATCGTGGAGCCCAAGACGGCGTCACCACCAGAGCTTTGTGCAGGCGAGGACCAACTTTAGTCAGGATAAGTGTACCAGATGTTCCCCTTCAAAATGGCCAATTGTTGGCGCCCTTCCCGCTCAATATTTGGGAAGAGGCCCAGGGCCATTGCCTATGAATAGGACCAGCCACCCACAGGGAGAGAGGAGAGAGGAAGCATCGAGGATCAAGGATCGGATCGAAATCAGAGAGAGAGAGAAGGGTGACCGAACTCCTCCTAGCAGTTCGACTCCCCAGCAAAGAATAGACCCTCGCGAGGTTGTTCTTCCTTGCATTGTTCATCATCATCAACCCAAGAGGCAATCCACCACACCACACACTGGAGTAGGGTATTACACCACAACGGTGGCCCAAACCAGTATAAACCCTGTGTCTCTTGTGTTGTTCTTTCCATAGCTTAGATCTTAGCAAGGCGGAGGGGTGCAGGTTGGTAGAAGGTGAAATCTCCGCGCGCACCCCAGTGTTCGAACCTCAAGGGTCTGCCGAAACCCGAAATCCGACATTTGGCGCGCCAGGTAGGGGTGCGCCAGAATTCGTCTTCCACCACCCCATTCTCCTCCGACCATCGCGCCCATGTCTGACGCTCGTCGGGCCCGCGTCGAGCGCTGGGCCGCTCTCGCTTCCCGCGTCGCCCAGACGGCTCCTGTCGGCAGGCGTCCTTGTTGTTCCCCGTCACCTGCTGTCAACACCGCCACTGGCCCGGCGGGGGACGAGCAGCAAGCATCGTCTCAGCATCCGTCAGTGCGGCAAGACGGCCGCACCGCTACTCCCTCGCTCACCCTAGCTGGTTCTTTGTCCCGCGTGCTCCGCGCACCCATGGAGGCTCGAGCTGTGCTCATCGCGGCAAACGAGCTCCTGCGCTACCATCCCGTCGACGATGTCTACGAAGAATGGCTCGACCGCGTCGCCGAGCTCGTCCGCGCCGCAGGGGGCTCTCCTGCGCCGTCCGTTCTGCTGCACCGCACCCCGCCCCGTGCAGGCGACGAGGCTCCGGCGGCGCCCCGGCCGCCTACTCCTCAAGAAGGCGCCATGGCTCCAAGGCGCGTGGCCCCTGGGAGGAACCCGCTCCGTCAGGTGCCAGCGCGGCAAGAGCAGAGCTGCCAAGAAGTCCCTCGCCCGCAAGAAGCTGCCCGGGCGCTCCCTGCTCCAGCACGTCGCAACCATGCTCCTGCTCCCGCACGTCAAGACCCCGCGCTGCTCCCAGCTGTAGCGCGTGGGGACACACAAGAACAAGCTCTCCGTCACCCAAGGCCTCCCGTGGCAACAGCAGGCTGCCGTGCCTTCACAACCGAGCTACGCAGCGTCGCGTGGCCCGGCAAGTTGAAGCCAGACCTGCCTCCTCGTTACGACAGCACGGCCGACCCTGCGGAGTTCCTCCAGCTCTATGAGCTGGGCATGGAAGCTGCCAACGGAGATGAGAAGGTCATGGAGAACTGGTTTCCCATGGCGCTCAAGGACGGGGCCCGCACCTGGCTCCTAAACCTGGCTCCAGGCATGATCTCCTCCTGGGACGAGATGCGCACCCGCTTCATCGCCAACTTCCAAGGTACTCGTGACCGGCCATCCACTGTGAGCGACATGCGCCGCATCAAGCAACAACCCGGGGAGACCCTGGAGAAGTACATCCAGCGCTTCAGCAACGCACGCCTCAAGATTCCCAAGGTGACCGAGGAGGCCATCATCTCAGTCTTCTCCGACGGCGTGCGCGGTGTCAAGATGAAGGAGGAGCTGGTGATGCATGAAGACCTGTGCACTTCCTTGGAGCTGTTCAACTTGGCAACCAAGTGCGCCAGGGCTGAGGAAGGGCGTCTCTCCCTCCTCGAGCTGCCTACCGCAGACCCAGAAGAGAAGAAACCCAAGGCCAAGGATGTGAAGCGCAAGGGGGCTGCCGTGCTCGCGGCAGAACCAGACACCAAGCAGGGCAGAGATCGGCCCGAACATTCCAAGGGCAGTCGATACTGTGTGTACCACGACCTCCACACCCACAACACCAACGAATGTCAAGAGCTCCGAGCCGTGCGAGAAGGAAGGATCGGCCGTCGCCCCGACCGTGGTGACCGGGGCTACGGTCGAGGAGGAGGAAGGAACGCAGGATGCTGGGAAGACCGTGGCCCACGCCAAGGGTGACGCGATCAACCTCGCGAGGATCGCTGGCAAGATTCGCCTCGCGAGGGAGACTGGAGGGATCAGCCTCGCAAGGATCGCCCGCAAGGCAACACAGGCCTCCCTCCGCTGCCGCCGCAGCCAAGGAGAAACGAGGACCGCCACCAGGAAGAGGGGGCTGGGGGCATCCAGGAGCCGCGCGCGATCGCCTGCATCCTGGGCAGGGCTCAAGCCCCAGCCTCTCAACGCATCTTCAAGCAGTTCGCCCGCGAAGTGAATGCAGTCCTCCCCAAGCTCAAAGCCACGCGCCCTCTCAGTTGGTTGGCGTGTGCCATCACGTTCAGCTTAGCAGATCAGCTCAAGTGTGCGGCTACAGCCGGAGTCCTCGCATTGCTTTGTTCCCCAATCATCAGCAACATGGTGGTCACCAGGACCCTCATCGATGGCGGGGCAGGGCTCAACGTCCTGTACGTGGAGACATTCAACAATCTCCAAGTGCCCTACAGCCAGCTTCAGCCAACCAAGCGTTTCTCCGGAGTCACCGACGGCTCCACGGTCCTGATTGGGCAGGTCCGCCTCCCTGTCAACTTCGGGGCACGCGACAACTACCGCACCGAGCTCATCGACTTCGACGTCGCTCACATTCGCCTGCTGTACAACGCCGTCCTTGGGTACCCAGCGCTGGCCAAGTTCATGGCCATAATTCACCACGGCTACAACGTCCTCAAGATGCCAGGAAGTGGCGGAGTCATCACGGTGCCCTGTGAAGAGAAGGACGCATTGTGTTCCCTGGAGCAAGCCTTTCAGGCCGCGTCACTGGAAGACCCGAATCGCGGAAGCAGGAGGCTTCCCGAGACCGCCCCCAAGAAGAAGAAGACATCGTCTGGCCCGGCCCCTCAGGAGGCAGGCCCCTCTGGGCCCGCGCCTACCCAGGGGGAACCTCCTTCCATCGCATAGGAAAGCGCGCCCGGCGCCCTCCTCAGGAAGGGCTCGGGGGCTCTCCCTTGGAGGGCCACCGACCTGGCTAGGGTCACGAGGGAGGCGCTTGGGCACCACATGGAGGCGTGTTTCGAAGCACGTTTCCCTCAAGAAGGAGTAAGGCAAGGAGAGCCAGACCCTCAGGAGTTCGTCAGCAAGGCCATTCAGGAGCTACAGGAGTCAAGAGTCATGAAAGGCGGCCGCCGCCTACCAGCAGTGGCTCCCCATCCAGGCGAGGATGGTGGGCTACGCGTCTGCATCGACATACCAGGGCTCAATTGAGCCGCCTCTCTGGAGCGTCTTTGGCCCTCGCGAGTGGGGCGCTGCGGAGGTCCATCCCACAGCTACGTTCGCATGCCTTATGGCTTGCCGAACGCGGCTGCCACGTACCAGCGCCTCATGAGGGGCATCAAGGAGGCACAAGAGGTCAGGCGTTTCGCAGCCCTGGCGGAGATGGAGATGGTCCGCGAGGAGCCACCGGCGCCTCCGGAGCCTCCCGAGGCCCCTAGGCCTGGGGGCTCGTGAGGACCGGCTTCCGCAGCCCACCGAGTCTGCTACACCAACAGTCCTTCGTCCTCAACATCATCAGGTGACATCTTTCAAGTTTCATTTCCAGTTGGGAGCGCCCCCCCCAGGGCTACATTATTTCCAGGCCGCGTGGGTCCGTCCCTGCGGCATGTATCCCTTTTATTTCATGTTGTTAGCTTACTTTGTTGGGGGCGCCCCTCGGGCTGCATCATCCCCAAGTCGCTCGGGCCAGACCCAGTGGCATGAATCCCTTTTGCGTTTATTTCCGGTTATGCGTTCGACCCACCATGCTTGATTATTTGATGCCGGTCCACGACACCTCTTCTTCTCCATGCCGACCACTTGCACGGTAAAGGGGGGGTACCTGAGCATCGCGACTCAGGGCTCTTACTGGCTCTCCAGCCCTCACCCTCTAGCCTTGTCCACGGCATCGCGACCTGGCATACCAGCGATGGCTGAGACCAGCTCGAGGGCTGGGACCCGAGGATGTAGAGTGCCGGCATCTAACCAAATTTGTAGGGACACATCACAAGATAAGGCCCAGTGCCAGGCGCAACCCGCCTAGAGGTAGGGCCCCGTGAGTCCCGCGCTGGCTCATGGGTGCCCAGATACACCTCGCCAGGCCCTACCGTGCCAGCCACGTGTCAGAGCGGGGCTGTACATGCCCCGAGGGCTCCTCTCGGAGGGGGCCCCCTCCCACGTACCAGTGGAAGCACCATGCTCCGTGCTGGCTGACGACACTGCCGAGGAGCGGCTATGCCTGTACACATACGGAAGCGCTATGCTCCGCGCTGGTGATAAACAACTGAGGGTGGCCCCCGGGCCGCATCAACCTCAGGGATCCCAGAGCTCAGTGTCTAGCCTCATCGTAACGCCTCCCCTCGGGAGTGTCGCGCGAGGGGGCTGGGCACAGGGGCTGCGCCTGGGTCACGCCCAGACGCACGCCGCCCAGCCAGGCCCCCCGGGCCTGGTTCGTCGTGCGTCTCTCCCCGAGCGGAGCCAAGGTACGAAGGCCATTTGAGTGTCAAGGGGGACTCCTGAGCATCGCGACTCAGGAGCCTAACTGGTCACGTAGCCCCTCACTCCTTAGTTTCGAAAGGCTAACGGCGGTTGAGGTATGCGCGCGGCCGGGCTCTGCAGACGTAGAACAGTAGATCCACCCACATCATAGCTCCCTACTTGCTGTTCGTGCACCAAGGGGGACTCCTGAGCATCGCGACTTAGGAGCCTAACTGGTCACGTAGCCCCTCACTCCTTAGTTCCGAAAGGCTAACGGCGGTTGAGGTATGCGCGCGGCTGGGCTCTGCAGACGTAGAACGGTAGATCCACCCACATCATACCTCCCTACTTGCTGTTCGTGCACCAAGGGGGACTCCTGAGCATCGCGACTCAGGAGGCTAACTTGTCACGTAGCCCCTCACTCCTTGGTCCCGTCCTGGTTTTCGGTCGGGGCTAACGGCAGCTGAGGTATGCGCGCGGCCGGGCTCTGCCGGCGTAGAACATAAGCAAGTAGGAAGGAAAAGCGTAAATCTCAAGGAATTCAAAAGAAAATATTATAGTCCACACTGTTATCTCAATGCCAAATGCAAGTTTAAATGCCTCCCCGAGGCATGATACATGTGCAGGAATTAAAGGCAGGACAGGAGCCACAACGGAGTCACTTGTCGGCGATGGAGCAGCGCGGAGTGGGTTCGCCTCATGGAGCAGTGGGGTCGGCAGCGCCTTGCTTCAGCTTGGTGCTGAAGGCCCGGAACTTCCCTAGCAGAGCCTCCGCGTGACCCTTCACGGCCTCGGCAGCAGCAGCGGCATGCTCGCCGCTTACTGGCTCCAGCAGGCTGTCGAGGTCGATGCCGGGATCGCGAAGGTAGATGTGGGTGAGGACCCGCGTCAGCGCTGCAGAAGATAGGACACGCGCCTCGGCCTCGGCCATGGGGCCAAGGCCAAGGGTGACATCTTCAAGAGCACGAACCAGGAAGGGAAGCAGCTTGGCGGGGCCGTCCTCGGCGCCAGCCAGCGGGCTCTCCAGGCCGCTGTCGTAAAGCATCCTCAGCGAGGAGCGAGCCTTCGCCTCCATCTCCGTGAAGGCCACGCGGTCCTCGGCAAGAACCAGGGCCTTGTTGTCCAGTTCGGCCTTCCTCGCCCCCAACTCCTGCTCCAGCGCGCCTAGGCGGTCGCGGCGCTTCCTGAGCTTGACCTCCCTCTCCTTGACGGCCGCCTCGCGAGCCTTCACGCCTTCTTCCTGCTCTTGGCGAAAGCGGACCTCTTTCGCGAGCTGGTCCTGCAGGCCTTGCAGCTCATCCTCCAGCACCTCGCAGCGACCATGGACGTCGACCACCTCCCCCAGGGCTGCGTCACGAGCAGCCTTCGCCTTAAGGACGGCCTGCTTCTCCTCATCGCAAGCCGTCGAGGCCTAGACCAGCGCCGCCCGAATTGAAGCGTCGGAGCGAATCCATCCTGAAGCCAGCTCCAAGCGCCCGGTCACCAAGCGAGGGTCGGCGCCAAGAAGATCCTGCCGCAGCCGGTCCAGCTTAGCAGCAGCAATATCCGTAACGGCAGGAGGAGTCGGAGAGACAGCAGTCGGGAGTAGAAGGAGAAGGCGGCAGCGCGGCCACAGCATCCTGAGGCGGAGTCTGCTACGCCCCAACGGCTGTAGTGGTGGCAGCAGGCAAAGGCACCTCGGGAGTCACTTGGGCCATGGGGGCTGAGCTCGCCCCCGTCGGCTCAGCCAGGCCTCGCGAGGGCGACCGGGCAGGAGAAGCCCGTGCCTCGCGGTCACCCTCCTTCGCGGGCAGAGGCGCTGCCACAGATGGAACCTCAGGAGCTCCCTTCGGCTTCTTTGCTGCGGGCGCCAGCCTATCCAAGAGATGCGGACGTCAAGCCTCAGAAGCAGAACAAGAAATAAGGACAAGAATCAAGTGCTTACGGGTCGTCACCAGTGAGCTCAAGCGGCCTCCGGCCAAATTTGAAGCCCGAAAGCCGGCTAGAAGGGTCAACCTCGGGAAGCTTGGAAACGGAAGGTGCGTCTGCGGTCCGCCTCGGGGAGATCAGACCGGTCCTGTCCTTCTTCGGGATCGGGGGCAAGCTCCCGCCGTCCTGCTCGTCATCATCCTCGTCGTCATCGCTCGGAGAGAGGCGGAGAACGCGGGACCTGCGCCGGGGGAGTGGAGCCCTCGACTCTCTGCCAGTCGCCTCGGAGTCAGGCCCTTTTTCCCGCTCCCCTCCTTCCTCCTCTTCGCTGGAGTCGTCGGAGGGCACGTCCACCGGTTCCTCGGGTGTTTCCATGGGCACGGGCCCGTCCCCGTTGAAGACGGGCATGGACTCCACTACCTGCTCCCAGTCGTCGCAGAGGAACAAGGGCATAGGAGCGCCCTCAAACCTCGCCACATCGCCCCCGACCAGAGATTGGAGGATCGCAGCCAGATCTCCGTCGGCCAAGGCCGCGGGGCTTGGATGGGCCTCCACATCGGAAGTGATTACTGCCGAAGCGGAGCCAGCTGGTGCTCCAGGAATTCCCTCAGCAGCGATGCACCGGTCAGCTTCGCCGCCGCCATGTTGGCCGGCCTCAGATCCGCGTCCATCTTCTCCAACACCAGCTTCGCGCGGGGTCCACGACCTCCGCTTGACCCCAATCGCTGGAGCTCGTGGGTTGCTCCGTGGGCAAGATCAGCCGAGGGTGGATGCGCCCAGCATCCGCCAAGACCCACTTGCTCCTGAAGCCCTCAATTCTTTTCCCGGGGTTCGAAATGGCAATGGCGCCACCGTACGCGATGAAGCTCGCGCACGCAGAAGAAGGACCACGAGAGGTCCGGAGGTAGAAGTAGTGGCGCAGCAAGGCCACTGAGGGCTGCACCCCTACATGAGCCTCGCAATAATAGGAGAAGATCGCCAGGAGAAGGACGGAGTTGGGGTGGAGATGCAGAGCCTTTAGCTTATAATGGCGGAGAAGGGAGGCACCAGGCCAGCAGCAATGGCGCTTACGAAGAACGGATAGAAGGTTCTCCCTTGACCCTCAGGGGTGGCGGAGCCGACCTTGAACACCTTCGCCCCGTCAATGCTCCGCGCCGCCGCCATCCGGCGCAACCTAGGCGGAGCCGGCCTTGACCCTCAGGACTGACGAGGCGTGATGGCTTCCTAGGTCACGCGGTCGGAGTGGATCTGGAAATTTTGGCGGAAGGATGGAGAGGTGCAAGAAAGGGGATCTGAGCAGCAACCGGATAAAGCAAAAAGCAAATCCTAGGCGGATGGCGCTCCTTTATCAACTCGCGCGGTTGCTAAGGCGCTCACGTCCAATCAACCGCCACGCGGCGCCCAAGGCCGCAGGCTGATAGGGCCCGGTGCGCTTCGCTCTTGCCCTTCCGCCTCCCTGCACGGCCAAGTCCGGGCGTGCCTTGGGCCCGGGGGCTACTGTCGGTGTTCTGGGAACGGGGGTCCCCAGACTTGCCTGCCTGCGGCCTGCGGCGTGGCTCAAAGGGGGGCCCAGCACGGCCCATCTTCATCAACACAGACCCAAGACCCTCGCGAGGGGCCAAGCCTCGTGGGGCGTACGACACAGAGCTTCCTCAGGCACGGCGGCACCAGGCTGGCTCGCGAGGAGGCGGAGAGATCAAGGCGGGGTACCTCACGAGGTGCCTGTGACGCAATCCATGACGACCAAGGGCGCCAGCCCGCGCAGTGTCCTCCTTTCCCCTTTGGTGCAAAGGGGGCAAGCGCAGCCGCGGGGTACCGAGGCATCAGGCAAAGGTTGCCATTTCGGTGCAACAAGACCAAGACCAGGAGGACTGCAAGACGGAGGTCATCGTGGAGCCCAAGACGGCGTCACCACCAGAGCTTTGTGCAGGCGAGGACCAACTTTAGTCAGGATAAGTGTACCTGATGTTCCCCTTCAAAATGGCCAATTGTTGGCGCCCTTCCCGCTCAATATTTGGGAAGAGGCCCAGGGCCATTGCCTATAAATAGGACCAGCCACCCACAGGGAGAGAGGAGAGAGGAAGCATCGAGGATCAAGGATCGGATCGAAATCAGAGAGAGAGAGAAGGGTGACCGAACTCCTCCTAGCAGTTTGTCCCCCCAGCAAAGAACAGACCCTGCGAGGCTATTCTTCCTTGCATTGTTCATCATCATCAGCCCAAGAGGCAATCCATCACACCACACACTAGAGTAGGGTATTACACCACAACGGTGGCCCGAACCAGTATAAACCCTGTGTCTCTTGTGTTGTTCTTTCCATAGCTTAGATCTTAGCAAGGCGGAGGGGTGCAGGTAGGTAGAAGGCAAAATCTCCGCGCGCACCCCAGTGTTCGAACCTCAAGGGTCTGCCGGAACCCGAAATCCGATAGTAACCACTGAGCACAGCTCAAATATTACCTGGGGGATCATTGCTTCTCAAAGAACAATGAGCTTGCACCCTTGTAATAGGCTATCAAGCCAGGCTTGGAAGCCAGGTGTATTCACCTAAAACCCTGGGTTATCCTGCCTCTTTAAGTAAGCCACTCCATCTAGGTAAACCTGGTATGACCCATCCAACGTTTGACAAGTCAATCCCATGGACCCTGAACTTGTCAAAGTTAAAACGATGATTGGTTAAAGACTGAGGTCCATCTTAAAAGGCTTTGCAAAATGGTTTAACTCAGTGGCCTGGCAGCCCATGAAAAGCCTCGATTTAGGGCATGGCAGCCCATAAAAAGCCTTGTATATTTCTTTTTTGCTAAGGGATTTCTGCATATTTCTGATAAACCGGTGTTCATTACAACCCGGCATGACTTTCAATGCTTAGTTGTTAGTACATGATCAGTTTTAAACCGGTAGTATATTCCTCCGGTCTGGTTTTGACTAGATGTCACCAGCATTATACGGCTATTATAGCCTGATATGGTTTCTATATGAACCATACAAGCAGTTGGTCAGCCAACAAGGTATGTTATAGATATTATTCATTTTATCTGGTAAATACAAATCTTGGTTATTCATCCAAGTTATGTATATATTTTTGGGCATCATGACCCATCCAGTAGTAAACCACTAGGATGCTTTCAAGTTATTGTATGCAGGAACACAAATCATAATGGACTATGCATAAATAGATCCCAAAAGTGAAACAAGTTTTCAAGGTATCAAGCAACCCAAACATGCTCGATGGCATGGCAGACAAAGGTGTTTCTGCTATCCTATTACAAGGCGTTTCAGAATAGCCCAAATTGAATATAATTGTTTTCAAGAAGTGGCAAACTGTAGCTGGTAAACCGGCCGCCGGTTTAGGATTCGTCATTGGGATGGCTTGACGATTGAGGGTCATCTTGCGCGGTTACATCCTGTTCATCCCTCCCCAGACGCTGGAAATCAACCGTCGACTAATCGATTCCAGTTAAAGCTTGAAACACAGCCTCTTCATGGATAAGGCTGGAGGGGTCAATATCAGGAGCGTAAGTATGCTTACGAATTGGAGGCACAAGATCTTCAACATCATGGACCACCGCGGGCTGTCTCTTTCCCTCAGCATCATAAACCGGTTGGAAATGAGATAAATCTGTGTCCTCCACCAGTTTGCTTGCTATTGGCCGCATCTCCTTTGTCAGCCTTCGTAGATCGTCATTGTTGAAGTCAGAGCCATCTTCTTTCACGCCGGGATACCCGTTGATGATATCTGCCGGTTCAAGATCCGGAATCCATGCCTTGGCCCGGATTAGAGCGGTCAGCGCTCCTGATCTTGCGGCTGATTTCTTCAGTTCGTTGATCCGGGCAGGTAGCATGGCCAGCTTCTCAATTGTCTCCTTTATCAACGATGGCGCCGGCTTGTTATAGGCTGCAATGCAAATGGCACGTTGGGATCCAGAGAACAGTTGTTCTATTAAGGTGTAGGCCGCTTTAAGTTTCATCCGCATGTCAGAGCCCAGATGCGCAATGCAGGTCCCTCTCATGGTTGAACGTTAGTAATTTCGGTCGATGATAAGATCTTATGACTTAGACAAACTGCACAAGGAGGTACTTACCAAACACAGTGGAAGTCATGGCGTTAATTTGCTGCTTCAAGCCGGTCAGTTCGTCAACCACCGGTTTCAGAGCTGCTTCTGCATCCTCGGCCTTCTTTGTTAAACCGACCTTCTCTGTTTCACATGCTGCATGCTCCTTATCAAAAGTTGCTTTCAGCTTCTCCATAGCTGCTTAGGCGTTGGTCAACTCTTCTTTGGCTTTGGCAGCCTCTATTTGCTGAGTTTTGATGTTCTCCTGAAGGTCTGCGGTTTGAGCACCTTCTTACTCAACTCAGCCTACAAAGGTGAGGTATGTCATCAGAAATAGGTTATGAAGTACCAAGCGTATAACGAGTTATGCACTTTGTACTTGGGGGCTAATGCCTATTTGCTCTATCATCAACATATTTTTTTGACAAGTCTCAAGTACAATGCAAGCATTTTCCTTAACACTTGGGGGCTAATGTACATCTGGTCAAAGTTGACGCATTGATACAAGACCCGGTTTACCTCGCAAAGCTAAACCGGCCCTTGGGGGCTACACTGATGAAAACTACATGAATACAATGACAAAGTACCGGTTTGTCTCTAACGATGACTTGACATATGGAGGATCAGCATGCAAGGATTCAGATATTACAAAGTCCCGGCTTACGATTAACATCATAAGCCGGCCCTTGGGGGCTACTTGGGCTGATGTCTATACTTTGGAATCAAGAAAGAAAAAGGGATGAGAATACCTCATAACGTTCCTTCATCAGGTTCACCAAACCGGCTTCATAATCACGGTTTGAGTGCAGACGGTTTAGAAAACCGGAGTGGGGTTCTTCAGCGCTGAGATCGGCATAGCTTGACAAATCAGTGCTCCATTTGCCTTCTGCCATGGCAATACGCTCCTCCTTGGCACTATGTTCGGCCAAGATTACAAGATGGCCAGGAGAGCTGTGGCTCATACTGGTAATGATAACATCGCTTTCTTTATCTCTGGCAGCCCTTTATGGAGTTGATGGGGTGTCAGTGGCTCTCACCGGACTAGAAGACCTATCATCAGCCCGGGTTGGGTCTGCCGGTTCAGCATCAGGCACAGTAATGTCAGCTTCTGGTTGTTCGTCGATATTGGGATCTTGAGGGGGTGGCTCATCAAAAGTGGCTTCAGGGTTGGGGCCTTCTGGTTCAACAGTTTGTCCCAGTTCAGCCGTTTGCTCCAGCTCAAGAACCCCCTGGTCTTCGGACGGATTGTTTACCCGAGCCTTTTTGCTGGGTCTGGCTTTGGCTCTGGAAAACAGGAAAAGATGCAACAGTTAAAGCATAAGCATACACAGTATGGAAACATTCAAGGAAGGGGTTTAAATACTTACCCAGCTACTGTTTTGAGAGGAGGAAGCTGGGTCGCTGTTGATTCGCCAGAGGATGAGGGAGGTGTCACCCGATAATTTGAATCGGACGGATTAAGAGGTTGTAGGAAATAACCTGCCTTGGGATAAGAATTGTCAGAAGTGGGTGAGACCTCAGATCGGCGCTTCCGAACCGGGGTGTCAGATAAACCAGCCGAAGTGACCTTTTGGCCGCTGTGCCGGGTGGTGCGGCGAGCTTCGTGCTGCTGCGTCTTCAAAATAAATGTTGGGTCCAAGTGAGCAAGGGGATGAGAAAAGCTTACTTTCCGGACCGCTTGACGGATTTTTTGTGTTGGCATAGAGTTTGAACCGGAAGAAAGGATAATTACCTCTGTATCGTCAGTTTGACTGCCCTCCATGTCCTCCTGATAAGTATCATTGTCAATGAAATGCATGAAAAGGGAACCAAGTGAATCAAGTTCTACCTCAGCAGCAGTGTCAATTTCTGGTTCATCTGGCTCATCGCCCAGTTCCATGCTAATGCGTCCAGGGGCTTTCCGCTTTGTGGTCTTCTTGACGGCTCTGGTTTTAGTGCGGGAAGTTTTTCCTGCTTTCTCTTGAGGTTTCTTCTTCCAAAATGGATCATCACCCTGTTTAAAAATAAAAGGATGGGTATTCAAAGGATTGTACAGTCTAAAGATATCAAGGGTAAAGCGGAGGAACAATACTTACAGTAGGCGGCTTGGTTTGCGTGTAAAAGGGGAGTAGTCCGGTTTGGCGACAAGTAGCTTCCGGTTCATTCAGGATTTTCTTAACAGCTTCAGTGTCTTCTTCATCTATTAGCTGGATATTGATATGGCGTTGGGAGTCTTCAACGTCACCAGTGTACTCGCACATTAAACCGGAGCGGCGACTTAACGGCAAGATACACCAGGATATCCAGCAATGGACAAAGTCTACTCCGGTTAAGGCGTTGGCAAGGAAGGCTCTCAACTTGGCGAGTTGAGGTGCATACTGAGCCCGTTCCAGGGCACTTAGCCGTTGTGGAAGTGGATGATTATTGGCAAGCCGGTGGGCACAGTAACCCGATAGAGGTTCTCATCTTTAGGGGAGGTGTCTTTACAATAGAACCAAGTTTGATTCCATTCTTTTGGGTGACTGTGCAGCTTGGCATGAGGAAATTCAACCTCTTTCCTTTTCTGAATGGTAATGCTGCCGAGCTCAGTACTGGGGCCATCTACGAATTCAGTGCGCCGGTTCAGATGAAAGAAATCCCGTAACAGCTCAACAGTTGGCTCCTCCTGTAGGTACGCTTCACAGAAAACATGAAAGTTGCATATATTGGATACCGAGTTGGGTCCAATATCTTAAGGGTGGAGTTGAAGGCTGTCAAGAACATCCCGGAAAAACTTTGAGTCGGGCGGTTTGAAGCCACGGCCTAGGTGGTCAACAAACACCACTACCTCACCCTGCTTAGGGGTGGGAGGATTTTCCGATCCAGGAGCACGCCACCGGATTTCATTTTTCTTTGGTAAGGTGCCGATCCAGACCATTCCATTCAGTTGCTCCTCTATAACCCGAGAGGGGACCCAGTTGCAGGAATAGAACTGCTTGGCCATTGCAACGAAAGGCTGAAGAGAAATACCAGTTTACAATTTATTCATAGTGATGCATAAGGTACAATAAAACAGAGAGTCCAAGTATATGAAATTGGTATACCGGAGGCTGGTACAATTACAAATGGCAGCAATAAGCAGAAGCAGAGGTGTACACATGCTATTAAACCGGAGTATGATGATAAAGACAAACGTACTGCCGGTTTACGAGGGGACTAATGGTATATAATAGATTTCCTTTTACAAGGGTAAACCATCTGTGTCATGCAGAAGAAACAGATCTAAGGCAAAAACAACTAAGTAAGGTAAAATAGGTTCCACAAGGGGACATGGAAATTTTGGATCTACCGAAAGAAAGGAAAGCAAAAATATTTTGACCTAAAAGGGTTGGTCCCGAAGCAGTTCATAAAGGTTCAGATCAGGTTTTATGCATACAAAGGTTTGTTGTGGTAGCGGAAGATAAACCATTACGCGG